>NW_006399754.1:17183954-17185517 GCF_000299155.1 Elephantulus edwardii | reverse complement strand
AAATTTACAGATATTTTGAATTTCCATTCATTCATTATTGTACTTTTCTCCCTGCCCACCCCCACCCCCACCCTCAGTTCACTCTTCTCTTTGAAAAGTAAAAGAAAAATTCTTTCATTGTTTTACAGTCCCTCCCTCAAAGTCCACACCACTATGCAGCCTTTGTTCTGGACTCATGTCATGACAATAATACCTAATCTTATATGCCTTTTAAGCAGTTCTCTCCCTCATCTGTTTCAATGCAGTATGCATAATTTATCACATCTTTCTTAGTCTCCCCACCAACCCCAATTTCAGTCCCATTTTACAACAGTGGTACTATGCAGCATTTGTCCTTTTGTGACTGAGATATTTCTCTCAGCATAATGTCCTCCAGGGTCATCCCTCTTGAATAATAGTTCATGGGTTCCTTAACATTTCTAACATTTGACAGACTCCTTAAGCTTTTTCTTTGCTCACCATAGGGAAGATAACCTGAGGACAAGTGTCTAGAATAAGTGTGTGTGTGACTGCCTTTTGTAATTAGCTGGGTATGCTTATATACTCTAGTCTATTTTTTACATACAATGGTTTATTTAAAGGATGACAGTGTCCTCAATAAAGTTTCTGATCTTTTGCACTCTGGCACTAAGCTCTTTGAGGGGTGAGAGGGGAGAGCACTGCTGTCTAGTCTGGAGGGAGCTGTGTGGATACCCCAAAGGTCATGTCTCTCTGATGGTTCTATCCCACCAGAGGCTCCTTGGGAGAAATACCTGCAGTCTCTTCCTGTGCACTTCAGAGACTTGGAAAGCCACAGAGGGTCGTCTATGAATTCGCTCTGATTCCACGCAATGAGAGAGATGGGAGGGAATGAGATTCTAGAATTAATGTTTATAATTTCGATAAAATATACCTGCCCTCATATCCCACACATACTCACTGGGCTGCTAATCAAAGAGTCAGTAGTTTCAATTCATCCTCAGCTCCAAGGGAGAAAAAAGGTCAGCCTTCTATAATGATTAACAACCTTAGGGACCTGATGGGAACTCTGGATGAGAAAGACCGAGTAGACAACAGTGAGAAGATTCAGATGTGTGTGTATGTGCGTATGTTGTTGCTGTTGTTGGGTACCATTGAGTCAGAACAGACCCATAGCTGAGCCTTGGGCAGGTTTTCAGAGGTAATTAATCACCTGAGAGGAGATTGTCCATCCGTCTCCCACTGAGCAGCTGGTGGCCTTGAACCACATGCCTTAGGGATTGCAGCACAGCTTCTTGCCACTAGGCCAGCAGAGCTCCCATATGTACATACAAACACACACACACAGACACACAAACACACATACATATAATAGTGAAATTAGTTAATATAAAAGGACTTAAATTAAGAATGACATGAACAAGAATAATTTACACTCACTTCAACAGTGGCAATTTATTTTAAGTGACTTTTTTTTAACTCAAAGAAAAATCGTCTTAGTACATACCACTTTTTTTTCTATAATTATATTTTATTAATTTTCATAAACATTTACAGAGATTTTTCATTCATTATTGCACTATTCTCTCTACCCTCCTCCCAGTT
>NW_006399754.1:17178650-17182384 GCF_000299155.1 Elephantulus edwardii | reverse complement strand
CACACACACACACACACACACACACACACACATACACCCCCGCCCATACCACAAACCTTTACACAATTTCCCACTTTGATGAAAAGGATATGATTTCTCTTTGACTTTGAGCTAAATTAGAATTGTGCCCCACTCTTCCATAAAATGTTCCTTCACAGAGGAGTTCTGATGAGAATGGGGACATGAAAAGCTGGTGGAAATGGCCAGAGAAAATAAAATTACAAGAGATACCAGGGAGTTTTAAATATTTCTTTTTAAACTTGCAACTGTTTCTTTTAGATATTCTAGCTCCTAATATTTTAAGTTACAAATATTGTTTGAGTAGTCTAATATGTGCTATTTTTGATTGTTTCAGGGAAAAGAAAAAAAAGGAGTCTTGAGTTTTTGACGCCCTCAACCCTAAGTTTGGATTTCATTATTGGGAAGATCATGTATTCATTTTCACGATTTAAAATGTACTACTTGCACTCAGTCTCATAAGGACAAGTACTGCATAAGATCATTATTGTAAAAATAGCGGGATTTCTAGTAGAAGGGTACCAAAGTCCAAGCAGAGAAAGGGCGGGAGGAGAGGTTCTGAGTGTGGAGAGGGGAGAAATTTCAAGACAGCAGAGTTTGATGGGCAGAGCAAAGGGGGTAAAGGAATTAGGAAAGATCCAGAGGAAAACTGAAAAGGTGGGGTAATGATGGACGTAGATCAATGGTGATTCATTTCATAAAACACAATGTAAGGACATGATACAGTGTGAACGGAAGAATGCATGAAACAGTGTATATAAACAAAACACAATGTATATGATTTTTGTATGCTATAGGCCATGGTCTTTGCCATTACTTGCTATGCTTCAGAGAGCTGGACAATGACTAGGGATGATAGAAGGAGAATTGATGCCTTTGAGCTTTGGTGCTGGAGAAGAGTATTGAATGTACCATGGACTGCTAGGAGAATAAACAAGTTCATCCTAGAGAGGGTGAAGCCAGGCTGCTCCTTGGAGTCAAGGATTCTGAAGCTTTGTCTGACATACTTTGATACGTTGCAAGGAGGGACCAGTCCTTGGAGAGGGACATCATGCTTGGGAGGGTGGAGAGACAGCACAGGAGAGCAAGACCCTCAATGAAATGGATTGATTCAGTGACTGGGGTAATCGGGGGTCAGTGTGTTGGAGACAATGAGATTGACACAGGATAGAGCAGGGTTTAGGGCTATTGTACATAGGGGCACTATAAGTTGCAAGCGACTTGACAGCACATAACAACAACAACAAAACCAATATAAAATTTAAAAAAAGCAGTAAGTGTCCTATTAAAAAATGTAAGATAAAATAGTTGGGTTTTGTTTTTTTTTTTAAAGGTACTGCTTGCAAGTCATAGAAAGACATGGCGGGGGAGGTGGTAGTAGTAAAGGAATTGGGGAAGATCTGGTGGGGACCAGGCCAGGTAAAGGTGGGGATATCCAATGGTGATTAATTTTAATGGTGATTCATATATGAGAGGGATTGTATGAAGTATAATGTCAGTGAAGGAAAGTGTCACTATGTCCACACAGCCATGCCTCTGGTAGCTGATGCCATGCCTCCACAGCTCAATCCTTAGGGGACTAAGGCATTCTGACAATATTGCTTACTTAAGAGGAGAGAATACTTTAAAAAAAAGTGTAAACTGAGGAGGAAGTTCTGGGTCCTCCTCTGTAAGGAGCTGTGCTGGGAGCCCAAAAGTGGCAACTCTGGAGTTTCGAATCCACCAGCAGCTCCAAGGAAGAAAGATGAGTAATCATTTATTGTCCTGTTTCCAGCATCAGATAACACACTGTAGGGTCAGCTGTGAATTGGTTCTGACTTTACAGCAATGAGTATGAGTACTTATCTTGATATATCTATACCTATGTCTGTCTGTCTATCTATCTCATCTATGTCTATGTCTATCTATCTATCTGTCTATCTATATCTCTATCTCATCTGTATCATCTATGTTTATGTCTAAGTCTATGTCTATCTATCTATATCTATCTATCTATCTATCTATCTATTATCTATCTATCTATCTATCTATCCATCCATCATCTATCTATCTATCTATCTATCTATCTATCTATCTATTATCTATCTATCCATCCACTGTCCCGAGAAGCCAGTCTAGCACCAGATGTTAAGATTATGAACTTGATTATCGTTTTGAGTTTAAGATTCAGCTAGAAAAGCTTACATCAAAATACAAGGAATGCTTTAGAAAGAAAAAAAGTCTCAAACGCCCTTGAGGAAAGCCACCTTCAGTGAATAGCGTCTTATTGAGAAGGACGTGGTCTGTCTTTCCTTTGCAGCTCACCGCGTCTCTCAGCGGCAGGTCAGTGGTAGCCATAGCTCTGTGCGAACTTGGTCACGGCCACAGCCCAGTGTCAAGAGTGGGAAATCTCCCAGATATCTGAACTTTCAGCGGTCAGGACAGCAATGTAGGTGAAGCCGGGCCTAGCACGCAGAGCAACCCAGGAGCTAAGAACTTCTCCTCTGTCTTAGCCTAAATAAAATTCCTTTCAGGTTGAATACATTTCTGGAGTAACGTGTTACAACCCTCCCCTTTTCCCTGTTCATAGTCATTGGGAGACTTGGGAGGGGTTCTTCATTTGGCCTCCACAGTCATTCTGGAAGGATTGGCAGCTCTAAAACACATGTTCATTTCACTGGGAGTTTTTCTATCAGTTTTGCAAGTAGTTAATGTTCCAAGAAAAGGTGAACTGACTCTTTTAAGAAATTTTCCAGCAAAGAACAGGACAGAAAATCTAATGGCAGAAAGAAAGGTGTTACAGGAGAAAAAAAAAAGAACGGGACAGAAGATTTCAAAGAATGGAAACGCACATGCAACTTTACTCCTCCTTTTGTGTGCCTTTAATACCCCTTGATTGGCCTTTGCCAAACTCTTTGGCTGTGGTTCAGGAAGCCCGAAACCTTGGGTATTCACCCCGCTCCGAAGCAGCATGAAAAGGTTTCATGTCAGCCCCCACCCACTCCAGAAACAAGAGCCAAGTCATTAGTTTGAATTGGCTCGAGTTTTCCTTTCTGTTTCAAAGAGCTGTGATTCGTGTTACGTGCTTCCTGACACAAGACGGCATGTTGTATCATGCGAACTCCAACTTTATTGAGCCTGTATGTGTCATCCCTCCTGACTGCCTCTTAGCACTTTGAATAAAAGTATAGGTGTTATTACGGCAGCTCCTAAAAGCCAGGCTATTGATCTATTAAAAGAAACACTTTTAATTAAGCAATAATATGTGGTTGAATCAAGATGCCAAGTAATAAATGTCTGTGAATGAGTGCCAGGAGAAGGAATAGCAGAAACTTACTTGACTTATTGGCCAGATTTAGAAGCTGTTTCAGATTTTTCCCCTGCCTCCAGGAAAACTTTTCTCCTCCTCTGGGAACACACATATTTATAATTTTTATATTTTAGCAACATGAAGCCTGAAATGAGATGCATTTCAAAATGGTCCATATTATTTGACTTCTGCCAGGATGCAGTCACCTCATTAACAGAGTTCATGCTGAATTTTGGGAGGCATTTCACCCCTCTCCTTCCTGAAGGGATCCTGGCAATTCAATGTTTAAAGCACCAGGCTGTTAACAGAAAGGTTGGTGGTTTGAAACCCACTTGTGAGTCTACCAGGGAAAAAAGATTTTTTTTTAAAGTTTATTCTTTTTTTAATATATTTTTAAAAATAATTTTAATGAGCCTTTACAGAGATT
>NW_006399754.1:17170511-17178500 GCF_000299155.1 Elephantulus edwardii | reverse complement strand
CCCAAGTACATTCCACTATGCAACCTTAATTGTGGACTCTTGTGATAACCATAATACCCTATCATACATCACTTTTAAATTATTCGTTCCCTCATCTGTTTCAGTGCAGTATACACAATTGGAAAAAAGATTTTATAACTCCTTCAGAAAAAATTTTCAACCTAAAAAACACTAGGGAATTTCTAGGAGGTTTTACCTCATCAAAAAAAGTCATCAGTTAAACATCACACACTAACACCCCTTCTGTATCCAAGAAAAGACTAAAGAACTACTACAGTAATCTTAACATGCATTGTCCATTGAAAATATCAATATCCTGTACAATTAGAATGACAGAGCTATTTAACACACTTCATAGTGAAACCTAAGAATCACCAGACTTTTTCTTGTTGCCTGACTCTTTCAGGTAAAAATAGTGCCTTTGTCTGTGAAAAATCCCAGTCCTACCTCTCTGCCTTGTAGTAATCTCACCTGGACACTTCTCCTCTCTCCAAACACCATCCACTCTCAAAGGCCAATTCAACATCCACCTCCGTCACAAGCCTGGTAGCTGCAGCAGTCACTGCTTCTCTCCCTTTCCTGAACTGTTTATGCCTAGATCTGAGTCTGGGATATTGTTGCTATCATTGTTGGTTCACACCAGACTAAAGGTGCTGGGTAGCTCAGTACTGGTCATATGTGTTGTTTGGTGCTGCCGAGCATCTCTGGGTCACAGGGACCCCAGATCCAACAGAATGAGACTATATGTTGTCCTCACAATCTCTGCTGTGCTCACGGCCCGTGCTGCAGCTGCGGGGTCAGTCCATCTCACTGAGGGTCTTCCTTTCTTCTCTGACCCTCTGAGGCTTTACCAAAGATGACATCTCTCTCCAGGCACTACTCTCTCCACACAGCCAAAGAAAGTGAGGCAAAGTCTAACTATCGTTGCTTCTAAGAAGCACCCTGGCTTCATTTCTTCTGAGACAGATACTTTGCTCTTCTGACAGTCTCTGATATTTTCAATCCTCTTCACCAACACCACGATTTAAGGGTATCAATTCTCTTGGGTCTTTTTTACTCATTGTTCAGCACTCAAATGCATATGAGACAACTGGTCCTTTAATAGATGTTTATGAAATGATAATGATAAGAATAATAGCTGCTGTAAATTTTTTTACAGTTTTGATGTGATTATCTTAAGTCATCAATGTGATAAAATTAATAAAGCAGGTTTTAGCCTGTTGTCGGGAATTTCCCTTTATGGCTGGTTTTCTACCAAAGTGTTTAAAAAGGGGGGGGGGATTGGGAAGGAATCAAAGCTATAATAAAGTTTCAAAATACACAGTAAATAGATATTATGAATTCAAGAGTATATTTATTATATTGGTCAGATGGAGTCAGCCAGTACAATATTGTGATTTATTAAATTGCACCCTCCAAGGGAGATGAAATAGTTCATTCAATACAGTAATAATTAAAGCTCATCATGATTCTTGGTTCTGAGGAGGGGAAAGCACGGATCAGATCTCCCTCTGACTTGCTGTAGCTGTGGATAGTTGATGACTCGTAGGGAATCACAATGGGGCAGGGAGGGTTGGGCCAGAATTCTGAAATCACACTGGATCTTGGGGACAGACTTCTGGCTTTAGTTCGGTGATTACACTGTCGTTAACCAACATTATCACAACTATGATGACCGTACTGTAGACATGGCAATTAATAGTATATCTTTTTATTCTCAGAAATATACCAACTTGAGGTCACTCTAAATAGTCACTCTAATAATAAGTTACATTTATTGAGTACTAGTTATACACATGGAGCCCGAGTGTACACAACATATTAGACCGCTAACTGAAAGGTCCATGCTTCAACTCCACCATCTACTGCTCTGTAGGAAAAAGACGAACAGTCTCTTTCTATAAAGATTTCCAGGGACTTTCCTCAGAGACCTGATGGAGGTTGCAATGAGTTGAATTGGACTCAAAAGCAATGAACATTGACTTTTTACCAGGCATTCATTTCATATATATTATTTCCTTTTCATGACAACATTATGAAGTAAATACTCCTTTTAGCCCATTTTATAGGTAAGACTTAAATACAAAGTTTTTATCTTTTTAAGTTGGTTTTCATATAGTAATTCATGTATATTATTTCATTCATACACATTGTTATTGTTGTTGTTGTTAGGTGCCGTCAAGTCAAGCACAACTCATAACGATCTCATGAACAAAAGAGCCGAACCCTGTTCTATCCTGCGTCATCCTCACACTTCCTGACACACAAGAGCCCACTGCAGTGTCACTGTGTTGATCCACCTGGTTGAGATTCTTCCTCTCATTCATTGACCCTCCACCCTTCCCATCATCATGTCCTTCTCCAAGGAACAGCACCTCCTAGCAATGCATCCAAAGCATGTGAGGTGAAGTCTCATCAATCTTGTCTTCAAAGAGCACTCCGGCTGCACCTTCTCTAAGACATATCTGTTCATTCTCTTGGCTGTCCATGGGATGTTCAGTGCTCTTCTCTAACACCACAGCTCAAAGGAGTCAATTCTTTTTCTGTCATCCTTATTCATTGTTCAGGTCTAGGATGCATAGCTAGTAATTGGAAGGATGAACTGAATCAGATGCACTTTAGTCTTCAAGCTGACATCACTATTCCTCAATAATTTGGAAAGGTCCCTAACTGCTGATTTTCCCAGTGTAATGAATCTCTTTATCTCCTGACTGCTGGTACCAAAGGTGCTAATTGTGGACCCAAGTAAGATGAAGCTATTGACAGTTTCAATATCCTCTCCATCCATCATGATGCTGCCTATTGGTTCCGTGGTAAGAATCTTTGTTTTCCTGACATTGAGATGTAATCCACCCAGAAGGCTGATAGTGATAGGATAATATCCATAAGCATACAAGGAAGACCCATTAACATGACTATTATTCAAATATATGTTCCTATATCTAGAGTAAAAAAAAAAAAGAAATTGAATTTTTACCAACTTTTGAAGTTCAAAGTTGACTGATTATTCAATCAAGATGCGTTAATCATAATTGGTGACTGGAATGCAAAAGTAGCAAACAGTGAAGAAGGAACAATAGTGGTAAAATATGGGCTTGGTGTTGAGGCTGGAAATAGAATGATTGAATTTTGTATTTACAATGATGTATTCATTGCAAATACCTTTTTTAAAAGACATCTTTACACATGGATGTCATCTGATGGACTGCATAGGAATCAGATTGATTATATTTGTGGAGGAAATCTTTAGAGAAGCTCAATATTGGCAGTCAAAACTAGGCCAGGGGCAGACTGTGGGTCAAATCATCAATTACTCACATGCAAGTTCAAATTGAGGCTGAAGAAAACAAAAATAAGTTCACAGGAGCTAAGATATGATCTTGAATCAATTCCATCTGAATTTCGTGATCATCTTAAGAATAGGTTTAAGGTATTGAACAACAATTATCGAAGATCAGATGAGTTGTGGGATGATATCAAGGATATCATCCATGAAGAAAGCAAAAGGTCTACACATTAAGCTCCATATAATCTTTCATTTATATTGTTTCATTCAATTATTCATACACACTGTATCCTATATAATTCATTACCATTGTTCTATGCCCATTATGACACTGTCTTTTCAAGCCCGCATTGAATCTTTCCCATTCCTTCCCCACTCCCAGCGATCTACTCACCAAACTCCGTTATCTGAGCAATTGCCACCTTTCTCCTTTTTCTTCCCCTTTCCCTTTTGTACACCTATGTTCATAGCAGTGTTAGCCACAATAGCATGAATATGGAAACAGACCAAATGCCCATCAATGAACAAAATGATTGAGACATTGTGGTACATTCACATAATAGAATACTATGAAGCACTGAGGAATAACAAATGTGTAAAATACCATATGACATGAGAGAATCTAGAGAGCATTACACTGAAGAACAAAGTCAGTCTCGAAAGTACAAGTACTGCATAAGACCATTATTATAAAAATAGAAGGATAACTAATAAGATATGTATAAATGGAGTAGAGAGTTTAAAGAATTTGCCCAAGGTCACTCAGCAAGTTGGGATTAAAATTCTTGTACTAGCACTCCAGAACCCAAAATATTAGTTAATATATTGCATCTTGCATTGGAAAATGTGGTTTTTCACTACTTGATCCACTAATAATGTTGTTGTTATGTGCCATCAAATCAGAACTGACTCAAAACTAACCCTCCAGTGGGTTTTTGGAGGTAGTAAATCATGCAGACAGAGACTACATATCTTTCTCCCACAGAACAGCTGGTGGATTCAAACCCAGTGTCTTTGAGTTGGCAGCATAAATCCTTATCACAATGCCAGCAGTGATCCTTATTGATAATAGATCCAAAGAAGGAAGAGGAGGGGGCAGGGAAGCTGAGGGTTGGGAGGAGGGGAAATCACGGGGTCGCAGGGTTTGGTGAGTGGAGGCGGGGAAAGAAATGAAAAATCCCAGATACAATGTACATGAACAAAACACCATGTAAACAAATTATTGCATGCAAACCAATAAAATAAAAAAAAAAATAAGCAGAGAATATCAGAAAGATTTTATTTGTATTAGATTGACTATGCAAAGTATTTGACTATCTGGATCATAATAAATTATGGATAACATTGAGAAAAATGGGAATCTCAGAGCACTTAATTGTGTTCATGCAAAACCCATGTATATTTAAAATGCTGTTGTCCAAAGAGAACAAGGAAGCCCTACATGGCTTAAAACAAAAAACGTGTGCTACTGGGCTATATCTTTTATCTATACCTATTTAATCTGTATGCTGAGCAAATTGTGTGAGAACGTAGACTTTATGAAGAAGAATGTGGCATCAGGATTGGAGGGAGACTCATCATCAACTTGTGTTATACAGATGACACAACCTTGCTTGCTGAAAGTTAAGAGGACTTGAAGTGCTTGTTGGAAAAGATCAAGGACTACAGCCTACAATATGGATTATATCTCAGCATCAAGAAAACAAAATTCCTCACTAGTGACAGGCAACATGATAGATGGAAAAAAGATTGAAGTTGTTAATGATTTCTTTTTCTTGAGATCCATAATCAACACCCATGGTAACAGTAATCAAGAAATCAATAGACATCTTCTTTTAGGAGAATCTGCTGTCTAGAACCTCTTCAGAGTGTTCAGGAGCAATGATGTCAGCTTAAAGACTGTTGGGCACCTGATTCATCACATAGCATTTTTAAAAAATTTATCTTATACTGGCTTATTTACACAGTTTGTATACATTGTTTTTCACACCAGCTCTTTCCCATTTCCTTCACCTCTCCTTCTCATCCATCATATTGTGTCACCCTGTGATTAACGTCTCTCTCCTGCAGCTCCCCATCACATAGCGTTTAAAATTCCTTCCTATGCATCTGAAAATTGAACAGTGAATCATGAAGATAGAAGAAATAGCCATGTCTTTGAATTGTGGTGTTGGAGAGGAGTAGTGAATACCAATGAGTGAAGACCAGATTAAATACTGGAGGATGTAAAAACTATCATCCATGAAGAATGCATAAGGTCATTACAAGGGCAGCGGAGGAAGAAAAGACCAAGAGGGATGTCACATGAGACTCTGAATATTGCACTAAAGTGTCAAGAAGCCAAAGCAAAAGAAAGAAATCAAGATATCAAGGAGCCGGACAGGAGATTTAAAAGGACAGCTTGAGAAGACAAAGTAAAGTATTATAATGAGATGTGCAAAGAGCTGGAGTCAGAAAATCAAAGAGGCTAAACTCACTCAGCATTTCTTAAGCTCAAGGAACTGAAGAGGAAATTCAAGCCTCGAGTTGCAATACATAAGGGTGCTTTAGGCAGAATATTAAATTATCTAGGAAGCATTCAAAGAAGATGGAAGGAGTATACAGAGTCACTGTACCAAAAGGAATTGGCTGGCAGAAAAATTTCATGAAACAACGTATGAGCGAGAGCCTGTGGTGATGAAGAAAGAAGTTAAAGCTTCTCTGAAGGAACTGGCAAAAAACCAAGGCTCCAAGAATTGACGACATACCAATTGACATGTTTCAACAAACAGACACTGTCCTGGATGTGCTCACCAAGTTGGGCCAAGATCTGGAGGACAGCCAGCTGGCCAACTGACTGGAAGAGACCTATATGTGTTCCCATTCAAAGGAAAGGTGACCCAAAGGAGTGTGTCACTCTTCTGTCTATTTGCTGTTCTGAGGTAACCTGTGGTTGCTGTGATGCTGAACCTTGTGTCATTGGGGTGTCAAATGCCATAACGGTTATCCATGGTGGGCAGTGTTTGGTGGAGCTTCTAGTTTAAGACAGGTTTGGAAGCAGGAATGGCATCCACTTCCTAAACAACATGCCTCTGGAAACTCTGTGAACTTTGATAAATGGCAATGACTGTGGAAGGGCTTCAGTACTTTTGCTCATGGGGTCACTATGAGTCATACTCGACTCTACAGCATTCAAAAACAGTGCCATTAATATCACATGCAAGCAAGATTCTGCTGAAAATTATCCAAAAACAACTGGAGCAGTACATCAATAGAGAACTGTCATATGTGCAGTATGGGTTTAGAAGAGGCCCTGAGGACCTAGGACTAAAACTAAGGACTATAAACTTCATTAGAGAAAAGCTTGGAAGAACCCTAGAAGCCCTAATCCACAACATAAACAGTCTTCCAAGCATCCTGAAAAACCTACAGCCAGGAGAGGATAAAGTAGATGCATGGGACCTTCTAAGAATCAAATCTCTATGCACATCCAAAAACTTCTCCAACAGGGTAAAAAAGGAAGCCACAGACTGGGGAAAAAATATTTGGTAACGACATATCTGATAAGGGATTTAAATCTAGAATTTATAAAATATTCGAGGACCACAACAAGATAAAGGTAAACAACTCAATTGCAAAATGGGCACAGGATATGAACAGACACTTCACCAAAGAAGACATTCAGATGGTAAACAAGCACATGAAGAAATGTTGAAAATCCCTAGCTCTAAGAGAGATGCAAATCAAAACAACTATGGGATATCATCTCACCTCAGTAAGACTAGCAAAATTTAACAGAACAGCAAACAACAAATGCTGGCGAGGTTGTGGAGAAACTGGAACCCTTATTCATTGTTGGTGGGAGTGTAAAACAGTGCAACCACTACGGAACGCAGTATGGCACTTTCTCAAAAAGCTGCAAATAGAAATACCATTTGACCCGGCAATTCCACTACTGGGAATTTACCCTAGAGAAACCATAACTTCCATGCAAGCAGATATATGCACGCCCATGTTTACTGCAGCTTTGTTCACAATAGCTAAGAGTTAGAAACAACCCAAGTGCCCATCAACAACCAAATGGGTAGAGAAGCTGTGATATATTCACACAGTGGAATACTATGCTGCACTGAAAAACAAGAAACTCATGAAATATATAAAATGGATGACCCTGGAGAACATTATTCTGAGGGAAATATCTCACTCACAAAAAGTCAAATACGGCATAATGCCACTGTTATAAAACAGAACTGATGGGGACGTGGGGGGAAACTAAGAAAAGAGGGGATAAATAATCTACACAGCATTGAAACAGACAAGGGGGAGAATTGTATAAAAGCAATATATAATCAGGTATTATGGGCATGACAAGAGTCCAGAATAAGAGCTGCATGATAAAATGGCCTGGGGTGTGGGTGGGGGGACTGTATAACAATGAAAGGTCTTTTTTCTCAAAGAAAAATGCAAATGTGGTGGGGGGAACAGGGAGAAAAATGTAGAAATATGAATGATTGGAAATGCAAGTCCTTTATAAACTTTAATTGAAATCTCAATTGAAAAAAGAATCTTTCAGGGAAAAAAAGTGCCATGGTACTAGGGTTATTATAGCTGATGTTAGATGGCTCTTGGCTAAAAGCAGAGAGTACCAGAGGAATGTTTATCTGTGTTTCATTGACTATGCAAAGGCATTTGACTGTGTGGATCACAACAAATTGTGGCTAATT
>NW_006399754.1:17166799-17168519 GCF_000299155.1 Elephantulus edwardii | reverse complement strand
AAGTTCATAGAGTTTCCAGAGGCATGTTGTCTAGGAGATAGATGCCACTCCTGCTTCCAAACCTGTCTTAAACTGCGAGCTCCACCAAACACTGTCCACCATGGGTAACAGTTATGCCATTTGACACCGCAATGGCACAAGATTCCGCACCACAGCAACCCCAGGTTACCTCAGTACAGCATATTGACAGAAGAGCGCTGCATCACTTAGAAGAATGTTCCTCCAACTAACTTTTTTTTAAAAAGGCCCTCCTACAGGTTTTGCTGTCTCTAAAAATGAGGGTTGAATAAAAAACGACCAATATAGTATGTTTTTGTTATGTGGTGTTGAGTTGCCTTCAATGTATAACAATCCTACGTACAGCAGCTCTCTCTCTTTCTTGATAGGTAAATACATAGATACATAGATATAGATGATATATAGATGTAGGTAGAGATAGAGATAGAGAGATAGATAGATAGAGAGAGAGAGAGATAGGACATAGACATAGATATAGACATAGACATAGATGTAGATGATACAGTGCTAGAGATAGATATAGATGAGATAGAGATAGATGATATAGATAGATCTAGATATATATGTAAACTTCCTCCATCTGACATCACATAAAAATATGCCCTGACACCTTTATTCATATACTCATCAAAAGTCAAATACTTTTGAAATGCTAGGTCCCATGTTAAGTATTGCAAATATGATGCTGAACCGTATGTGGTCCCTTTATTCATGTGATGATGCCTTAAAATGACCAGGCCCTGTTGGAGAATCACAGCACGGGTCCTGAGGGCATTGGAGCAAAGTCCTGCCATCCCCTGTAGATGACTCTTGTCCTCCGGAGAAACAGCTTGTAGATTCCTGCTGAGCGATAGTAGAAACTGGACCAGTCACCATAGGCTCCCAAGTTCGTGTGGCTTGAGCTGCTCACCATGAACTAGGTGTTATCTGAACCACGAGGTCATTTAGTTTCATGTGCAGAACAGAACTTCATCCTTAAATGGAAGTGGCATGTATGAAATCGGGCTTGCTCTCAATCTGAAGGCACAAGTTACATGAGGAAGGGGTCCATGGGCCCATAGTCTCCATTCCTGTCACAGGACTTCCTGTCTCCCAGCTGGCACCTGTGGCCTCATGAGGAGTTCCTTATGATTAATTGACTGAGGAAGACAATACGCATGCTCAAACCAATGCTACTTGGTCTATGCATATTTCTACATGAGCATAATTAAGTGTTCTGGAATTCCCATTCTTCTCAAGCTTGACCATAATTTGTTATGATATACACAGTCGAATGCTTTTACATAGTCAAAATATGTAAATATCTTCTAGTATTCTCTGGTCCATGTAAGATTCATCTGACATGAGCAGTGATAACTCCTTTTGTCACATCCCCTTTTGAATCGAGCTTGGATTCCTGACAGCTCCCTGTTGATGTATTGTTCCAATCATTTCAAAAATAATCTTCAGTGGAGTTTCCTTGCGTATGCTCTTAGTGATTGCTCGATAACTCCCATATTCTGTTGGATCACCTTTATGGTTAAGCTTTTTAATGGACTCTCTTCCAGTCAGTCAGTAGTTAGCTCCCAAATTTCTTAGCATAGATGAGTGAGTATGTCCAACGTGGCATCTGTTTCCTGAGACACCTCAATTGATATTCTGTCATCTTCCAAAGCCCTTTGTGACTGAAGCCTTTTTTTGACCAATGCTTTCAGTGCAGCTT
>NW_006399754.1:17148589-17165608 GCF_000299155.1 Elephantulus edwardii | reverse complement strand
AACATTTCTTCATGTGCTTGTTAGCCATCTGAATGTCGTCTTCGGTGAAGTGCCTGTTCATATCAATAGGTTACCTCCTGAGATAGTCCAATCCCAATTACATTTTGGAATAGTGACAGTTCATCTTCTTTTTTTTTAATTTTTTTTTTAGTTCATCTTCTTTTGATGTTTCCTGAATCATTCAGTATTTTGCCCACAAAATCCTTTAGTGTTGCAATTGAAAACTTGAAATGTTGAATGCTTTTTTCCCCTGTTGATTTTGTAAATTCAGGTCTTTTATATTTAATTATTATACTTTACTTTTTCTTTTCTAGCCTCCTTTGACATTCTCTGTTCAGCTCTCATCATTTGTTCTCTTTGCTTTAGCTTTTCTACGTCTTAGAGCAGTTTTCAGTGCCACTTCTGACACTCAGTGTGTTATTTCTTTCCTGTAATTTCAACGGACTTTAGCTTTCGTCATGCATGATATGATGTTTTTTATGTTATTGACAATTGCTGCAGTCTTTGGTCTTTAGTATGAACACCAACACATCAAATTTATCCTCTAGATAATCTCTACATTCAAGTCATATATATATATATATATATATATATACACTCTCACACACACACACCACACACACAATTGGCCCCTGGGCTTGTTCTGAAATATGATGTTGAGTTTGTCAGAAATTGCACATAGGAAGATTGCCCATCTTTCTCGCATGGAACAACTGGTAGATCTGAAACCCTGGCCTTTGGGTTGGTAGGACAACTTCTTACCAGTAGGCCACCAGAGCTACCCCTATGCCACTGGTGGCTGGTGTGTAAATTTGAATAATATTCATATTGAGTAGTTTTCCTTGTGGGTTAGATATTACCCTATCATTGACAACCTTGGATATCAGGATAGACCTAGAAGGATCCTTCTTCAATGATGAATTGAACAGTATTCATCTTCAACTTGTTATCCTTAGAATAGCAGACCACAGAGCTGTCCAATTGTAAATCTCTATTTCAGCTCATTAACGACTTGAACACCAATCTTTCTTTAGGTGTTCCACTTTATTTTACAACTTTCCTAAATCCGTACTTCCTACATCTCACATCCCAATTACTAATGGGTATTTATAGTCACATCTTCTTACTTTGAGCCATTCTACATCATCAAATGAAGATTCCAAAAACTTTATCTCACATCATCCAGGTCAACTCTACTTTGCGAAGGCTGATCGTCTCCAGTCATCTCAAGACAGCTTGTGGGTGCCTTCCAGACCACAGAGTTCCTTTTCTAGCAACATATCAGACAGGATGCTATGTATCAGTTTTACATGCTTCTTTTTTAGTTTTGTTAAGTAGATCACCTCATCCTTTTCTCAGTCTATCTTGTCTAGAAGCCCCACTGAAACATGCCCTCCATGGAAGACCTTGCTGGTGGCTGGTGTTTGAAAGGCTTCTAGCATCAGAGGAGCTTGCAGGCCATCAGTGTGTGAGAAACTAACAGAGGAAAGGTGGAAATGATGCCCAAAACGTCACAATGCATGTTTTCTTTCCAGCTGAATTTTTGTCGTATCCCAGTGTTGTTTCAAAGGAACTAATTTTTATTCATGATTATGTTTCAGATTACTGTAAAATGCTTAACTACAAATGATTTGTCTACTCTTTTTCAATGATTATGTTCATATCAAAGAGTATGCTGGGGTCGTAAGAATCTCAATTATTATTTCATTTATTGTCTAGACAAAATTCATTCTAAAGTAAGAGCTCTTTTGCCCTCTGTGATTTACTCAGAAGAAAGTAGGACAGGAAACAGCTTAAACACAAGAAGTTTCTTCTGGCTGAACAATTGAAACAGGTCTTTTCCCAGAAGCACGTCCCACTCAAAGAGCTCAACTTATTGTAACTCTTAATTAGGGATAATTTGCACTTAGACTTGGGAAAGCAGTATGTCAAAGCCCTTTACCAATCCTTATCAGAATTCCCATTCTAGAGACAGAGCAATGGAGGTAAAGGCGGTCAAGTGATTTCCCTAAGGTCACAGAGAAGCCTATCTTTCCATCTGAATGTTTCTATGGCGCCTGTAATGTCAGGACAAAGATATGTTCCCAGAGAGCAATTAGAATAAAGAGAGGATGAAAGAGAGAGGTTGGTGGAAACAAGGCCACAACCTGAGGCATGTGTTGTGATACAGAGAAATCACAGGGCAGCTTGACACCTGAACAAAGAGGTCCAGGGAGAGCCTGTCTGTCTGTGTGCTGTGGTAATAATGACAAAGGGATTGACTAAGTTTCCTTGAAGAAAGGAAGTAACAAACATATTCATTAAATTATTTAATGCATTTTTAACTTAATATATTTTTTTATTTTTTTAAATAATTTTAATGAACATTTACAGAGAATTTGGATTTCCATTCATTCATTGCTGCACTTCTCCACCTGCCCAGCCCTCTCCCCCCAGCCCCCCAGTTCACTCCTCTCTTTCAAAAGTAAAATAAACACTCCCTCCCTGGTACACAATGCCCCCGCACCCCTCCCATTGCCCCAAGTACATTCCACTATGCAACCTTAATTGTGGACTCTTGTGATAACCATAATACCCTATCATACATTGCGCTTAAATCATTCAATCCCTCATCTGTTTCAGTGCAGTATACACAATTTATCCAGTTTTTCTCAGTCTTACCCCCACCCTGATATCAGTCCCATTTTACAGCAGTGGCACCATGCAATATTTGTCTTTTTGCGACTGAGATATTTCACTCAGCACAATGTCCTCCAGGCTCACCCATTTTGAATAATATTGAATGAGTTCCTTGTTTTTCAATGCAGCATAGTATGTATTAAGTATATTAAGTATAACTTAATATATTTTTCATCAAGGTTCTTGTTACTAAAGTCCGTCAAGTTCCATTTTGACCCTTAATGATCCCATTTCACACAGTGGAGCGGCTCCATAAGATTTTTTTAGGCCAGACTGAATGAAAAGGAATGTGGCATTGAGATTAAAGGAAGACTCATCAATAACCTGTTATGCAGATGACGTCATCCCTCTTTGCTGAAAGTAAGAAGGACGTGAAACACTTGCTGCAGAGGATCGAAGGCCTTCAATATGGATTATATTTCAACATCAGGAAAACAGAAATCCTCACCACCGGGCCAAGAAGTAACATCATGATAGACGGAAAAAAGCTTTAAATTACCAATCATGTCGTTTAACTTGAAGCCACAATCAACACCCAGGGGTAACAGCAGTCAAGAAATCAAAAGATATGTTCCATTAGGCAAATCTGCTGACCTCTGTAAAGTGCTAAAGAGCAAGGATTTCACTTTAAAAACTAAGGTGTGCCTGATCCAAGCCATGGTGTTTTAAATTACTTGTTATGCACCTGAAAATTGGACAATTAATATGGATGACAGAAGAAGAACTAGTGTCTTTGTGTCATGGTGTTGGATAAAAGTACTGAATATCCCAAGGTTTGCCAAAAGAACAAGAAAATCCATCTAAAGGAAGTGCAATCAGGGTGCTGCTTACACCCAAGGGTGGTGAAACTTCATCTCACATGCTTTGAGCCCAGGAGGAGTCAGTCCTTGGAAAAGGACATCATGCCAGGGAAGGTGGAGGGTCAGGGAAGGAGAGGAACCTTCAACAGGATGGATTGATACCAGATGGAATGACCCTAACCGTGGACTTGAGCATATCAGAGACTGCGGACGGGTCAGGAGATGGTATGGTCCAGATCATTGTTCAAAGGTTTGCTACAGTTGTAGGTGACTCAGTGCTGCCTAACAAGAACAACAACAACAATAACTTCTTATTTTGAGTGAAGTCATATTCAGCATTGGCTGAAAAGTTTTACTCAGTCCACATAAAGTAGACTTTACTGAAGGAGTTGTGTTTTGAGGACCTTCCGACCTGACAGTTTTATCTTCTGGAGCTATTTCTATGTAAAGAGTTTCCAAGGGCCCCTTATTTCAGAACTCGATGGCCAGTCTTGCGTCATAATGTGTCTCAGTCTGGAATCTACACTTCACTTGCCCACCCTGGGTGATATTGCTGGTATTTGAAATGTTGGTGGTATAGCTGGCCTCTAGCACCGCAACAGCATTCCATCCACAACACTACAACACACTGAGAGACAAGGTGGGGCTACATTGAAACAGAAGCTCGTGTTGTCTACCATGCTGATAATGACAAAGTGAAGATGACTGGTGGTGTGTTCATGATCATAAGGAGCATTTTAAGATTTATCCTGGAGTTCAAGGCTGTCCATGGTTAATATCCAAACGTGTACAAAGAAGACTTGTTAATATGATCATTATTCAAATTTGTACACCAACCACCAAAGCCAAAGATGAGGATATTTGGGATTTCTGCCAGCTACTTTACGGGGGTAGTCGGGGGGTGGGTGTGTCAGAGGCAGTGCGATTGGCACAGGACAGAGCAGGGTTTAGGGCTGTCGTACATAGGGTTGCTATGAATCGCAGGTGACTCGACGGCACATAACAACAACAACAACTACACTTTTAAATTGATCAAACACGCAATCAAGATGCATTGATATTTACTGAGTCCTGGAATGAAAAAATTGGAAACAAGAAGAATGGAAAGTTGCAAAATATGACCTTGGTTAGAGAAATGAGGTCAGAGATCACATGATTGAATTTTGCAAGACCGATGATGTGTACGTTGCAAATGTATTTCTTTTAAATATAAACGGCAACTATATTTGTTGCGGTGTTAAGGGTTTATTTGTCATTACAAATGGCTTCCTTAGCCATTCGTGACTTTGCCAGAGGAATGAGCAGGAATATGTGAATAGTGCGAGTTAGCCTATCCACGAAGGAATTGTCTTATCTCACCAATCCAGAAGGGGATTGCATAGTCTTGCCATTAGATTCAGCAGATCCAGCAGCAGAAGGGAGGATCTTCCCCACCAGCAAAGAAGCAGCAAGAGATTGCTGTGTGTCTTCTGAGGCTAGAGATTTTCTCTGCCAGCCACAGGAGGATATATAAGAGCAACAGTCACAGAAGCCACAGAGACTGCTATGCCACAGAACAGGAGTGAAGAGTCTTTCGCCCAAGTCTGTTGGAGCACTGTGGGAAGAAGGAGTGGGAGAGCCAATATTGTCAGGACCAGAAGCCTTGTAACACTGGCTTAAAGTGGTGAGGCTCAAGGCTGAGGCACCTGTGAGCACATTTCAGAAGCTGTCCTGAGTGTAATCTCCTACTAACCTACATTATAGCCTTTTGACCTCCCACTATGTATGTCACACTTGACTTGATGGTACCATGGTGTAATCTGTGAGCTATCACACTCTATTTTGGCCACAGTAAAGCAGTAGGATGCAGTGTTAAGAAGAGTAGAATGGGAGCCTGGAGGACATTATCTGAACTCATGGGAATTGGTTTTGTGCTGCTGATGGACCAGTTCCCTTTTGTGAAGTTGGTAAAGGTCAGATATGACCGTCCCCACGTAGTCCTTGTTCTTTTTTTACACACATTGACCTTGCTGAATAGCACAGAAAGCACTGGCAAAAATAAGGTTCCAAGAATAATTTACTGCTGTTGTTTGCTGTTGAGTCAGAACTGACCCATAGCTGACCCTCCAGTGGGTTTTTACAGGCAGTTAACTGCCCAGGAGGAGAAAGTCCATCCTTTACCCACAGAGCAGCTGGTGGATTCTGACCACTTGCCTCCAGGATTGCAGTGTAGAATTTTACCACTAAACCACCAGACAACAAAGGAACACTGGCAGCTTAGTAGTAAGAAGCTGCACTGCAATCCCAAAGACATGTGGTTCAAATCCACCAAAACTTTGAATTCTGTTGTTAGGGAAGAATATGAGTTATACCATTGACTGACAGAAAACAAATCTATTTTGACAGAAAAATAGCCAGTATCCTCCTTGCAAGCCAGGAAGCTAAGACTTCATCTCATGCATTGTGGGCATATTTTCAGGAGAGACCCCGGGTGGCTTAAAAGTAAGGAATTGCACTGTCAACACAAAGGTGTTTGGTTCGAATCCACCAACTGCTCCGTGGGAGAAAGATGAGCAGTCTCCTCCCACGTGATTTACTGTCCCTGAATACCCACTGGAGGGTCCGCTATGAGTGTTTGGACATGACAGTGGGCAAAAACAACATTAGGAAGGGCTCGATCCTGAAGAAAACCACCATGTTTTGTAAAGGATCAGGGAAAAGAAGGAAGACAATAAGGTTAATTGATACAATGGCTGCAAAAATTGTGAGGACAACACAGTATTAGATAGTGCCCCATTCAGTCGTAGTCAAAGACTCCTCCAACTTATTGAGGAGGAATGATATCTGTTTGAGGACTAAGGTGTGCCTGATTCAGGTCTTTGTATTTTCAATCACTTACTGTGCAGCTGAGAACTAGACGATGAATAAGTATGACAGAAGAGTTGGTGTCTTTGAGCTGTGATGTTGGAGAAGAATACTGAATATCCCATGGATGGCCAAAAGAACAAACAGATATAACTTAGAGAAAGTGCAGTCAGAGTGTTTCTTGAAGGCAAAGATGACAAAGCTCTGTCTCACATACCTTGGGCATGTTTCCAGGAGAGGCTATTCTTAGAGAGGGACATCATGCTTGGAAAAGTGGAGGGTTGGTGAAAGAGAGGAAGACCTTCAACTAGGATTGACACAGTCACCACAGCAATGGGCTCAAGTATGTCAGAGATGGTGAGGCTGGTACAGGAAAATCACGGTTCACACTTGACGACACCTAACAAAAACATAGGAAATTACAAGGCGCATTGCCATGGGAAAGTCTGCTGTTAGGGACCTCTCCAAAGTGCTGAAGAGCAGTGGTGCCTCTCTGGAGACTAAGGTGCGTCTGATGCAGGCCATGGTCTTCGCAGTCACCTGTTATGCATCAGAGAGTTGGACAACGACCAAGGAGGATAGAAGGAGAATTGATGCCTTTGAGCTGTGGTGCTGGATGTACCATGGACTGCTAGGAAAACAAACAGATTTGTCCTGGAGAGGGTTAAACCGGGTGGCTCCTTGGAGGCAAGGATTCTGAGGCTCCATCTAACTTACTTTGGACATGTTGTGAGGAGAGACTGGTCCTTAGAGAGGGACATCATGCTTGGGAGGGTGGAGGGACGGCGCAGGAGAGGAAGGCCCTCTATGAGGTGGATTGATTCAGTGACTGGGATAATTGGGATGGGAGTGTCAGAGACAGTGCGATTGGCACAGGACAGAGCGGAGTTTAGGGCTGTTGTACACAGGATCGCTATGAGTCGCAGGCAACTCGATGGCACGTAACAACAACAACAACAAACAAAAACATCATTATTTTTATATTAACTTCTGATACTTAACAAGAAGTTTCAATTAATTGCTTGCAGAGTATAACATGAAATAACCAGCCCTGAAGTTCCACCCCCCACCCAAGAGATTCTATCTAATGATTTCAAGACTTCTATAAACCTGGAAACTTCGCACACAGCTTCCACATTTCAGGAGAGGTGTGTACAGAACTCACACAGCTTTGATTATGGGAGGTCTTTCAAATGGCAGGTCAATGTATTCATTTGTCCAAAGTACTTTAGTTTGGCAATTCCTCTATCACTAAAAAGAGATTAACACTTGACGAGATAAGAAAGTTACATCAACAAAACCCCTGAGATCTATGAGATAGGATAAGATAGAAAGTCGCTCACTTCTATGGACTGGACATTTAACAAGGCTGAATTCTGGCAAAATGCTTTGCTGATGACTCAGTTTATCTGTAAAAGATGAATCAAGCAGAGTCTAAACATGAAAGAAATGGTTTAATAGTGTTAAAGATTAGATAGGAGAGAAAGGCATTAAAGGGAGAGATTTTCATGGTCATGAAGAATAAAGCATAGAATGACCCCAGCCTGAATCACCTCACCCAGTCATTGGTTGTTGTGCTCAATGGGAAGACTGAAAAGAAAAGAAAAAAAAGAAAAAGTCAAAGGACATACAAGTCACCATCGTTCTGGCTTTCAATCTATCCTTGAGCAAAATGTGGGGGTTGGACTTAATGCCCTCCAAGAGTTCTTCCTGGGCAAGCTTTGAATAATTCTGCAATCCCACTGATGGGAAGAAGAGGGCAAAGTCCATGCGTGAGGACACTTGCTCGCATATCCCCTGCAGGTGCACCCACAGAGCACAGCCATCACCACCATGGATTATTTCACTCGGTTATCTACTGTTCATTTCCTATTTTTGGTGACCGGTCAGCACTGCTTCTCAGCTTTACTTTCACCTGTTTGTGGTTTTAATTAATCAGGAGTCACAGAAGGCAAGGCTGTGCCCATGCTTCTCAGTCATTCCCTCTTGATTTCACCATGGTAACCAGTTAACCAGTTGCCTTTGAGTCAACTAACTCTACCTCACAGTGACTTGTTGTCGGCCAGGGCAGAACTGTGTCCCAGAGAGCTTGCGAATGACTGTGTTTCGGGAAGTAGATTACCAACCTTTTCTCTTCAAACAGCTCTGCGTGGATTTGAGACCTCCAATCTTTTCATTAGCAATTAAGCATGTTAACCACTTATGCAGGATCCTTTCACTATCATGGTTAGAAGATTGTGAATGAAACGAGCCACTGTGTTTATCCTTAGAGAAACAGAAAAGAGGAGAACTGAGTGACTTGCTATCCTTCAGCTGGATTTGGGAATCACTAGTGCTCTGACGGCTTAGTGGCAAGGAGTTATACTTCTATCCCAAAGGCAGGCAGTTCAAGCCCATCAGCTGCTGGCAAGAGAAAGATGGACAAGCCTCCTCCCACATGATGTACAGCCTCTGAAAACCCACTGGAGGGTCATCTACAAGCCTCTTCCAAGTTGACAGCGATCAGAGTGAAGGCTGGGGGATGTCTGTGACCAAGAAGAGAAGACAAACTCTGTCCTAGGACTTAAGGTTTAAAAAATGAGAACGAGAAATGCATAGTATTTTGGTCTAGAACAAATGTTTGACATGAAGGTCTAAGTCAAGATGGTATTGTAATTGTTAAAAATATCCCAAGTAAACTCAGCCCTACTCAACTCATTGCTGGTGAGTCAGAACTGACACATATCCTCAAACAGCTTTTTAGGGGAAGAGACTGCCCATCTTTTCCCCTTAGAGAAATTTGAACTTCATGCCTTTGGCTTGGCAAAGCAATTCTTTATCCTCTAGGCCACCTGAGCTCCCTTTTCCTTTGGCAAATTTGAGGAGCAGATTATTATCAAGATTTGTTTTCAATTTGCTTTGTTTTGACTCAGTGACATGCAGAAGTTTAAGCTTTTTACATTAACTGACCAGACAACTATTAGGTGCTTTAAATTGTCTCAATTATGATTTTCTATTATTTTGACTTATTTTAGCTTAATGCTTTACTTGTTGTTGTTTACCATTAAGTTGGACCCGACCCATAGCTGACTCTCTGGTGGCTTTCTAGAGAGAGTAAATCGAACAGGAGGAGATTGCCCACCCTCCTGGGAAGCAGCCCAGAGATAGTCTTTGTTGTGGACAGTTGTGGGAACTTTGGTGCAGTGCCCATGGAAGCTTTAGTCTCGGGATTTAAAGTCACCATAAATCCGAGTTTATGTCCTCACTATTAACAGAATATTATTACTCATCTTGAATTGTCTATGGGGCACTGAGTTTTTTGTTAAGAGAGTCACAAGATCCTTGTGGAAGTAGATTATGGAAACGGATGTGCAACATGGTCAATGCCATTAACATAAGATGGCATTTAAAAATAGTAAAATATTTTACACTGGTTTACTTACAAAGTTCATATACATTGTTTTTCACACTGATCTCTCCCATTTTTTTAACCCACCTCTCCCTCCACCCATCAAATTGCGCAACACTATGATTACACAACCCACCACCCACCCTGTGCCCATCCTCACCTTTCTACTCCCTCCTCTCCCCCTTGAATTGTCATACTTATTCTATAATAATGGCCTTATACAGTATTTGTCTTTAAGGGACTGAGTTAGTTCACTTAGAATAATGCTCTCTGGTCTCTCCCAAGTTAGGTAGTAATTTAAAAAAAACATTGTTCCTGTGTGTTGGGTAGTATTCCATCTTGTGAGTGTGCCATGATTTCTCAATCCATTCGATTGTGGTTGGACATCTGGGCTGTTTTCATGTTCTTGTAATGGTGAATAGTGCTGCTATGAACATTGGTGTACAAGTCTCCATTTGTACCTCAGTTCTCATTTTCTCAAGGTATATTCCAAGCAATGGAATAGCTGGGTCATATAGAATTTCTATGTTCAGCTTTTTCAGGAAACACCAAACTGCCTTCCAGAGTGGCTGAATCATTTTACAACCCCACCAAAAATGTATAAGAGTTCCTATCTCACCACATCCTCTCTAACATTTATTACTTGCTCTCCTGTTAAACTTTGTACAAAATAAAAATCATATTTAAATAAAAAAGGGGGAAAATAATAAATTCGCTAAAATAGCAAGTATTTTATTACCTATGTATTTAACTATAATTAAATAACACACACACACACACAACCCTTCCAGCATAATCAGATACACTTGATAAAGTCCCTCTTTTTTTTTCCCCTGGAGAAGTTGTTAAACAATTAAAAAAATTGGTAAAACTCACTTCACACATATCTGAACTCCCCCCATGGAGAAAGCACTTGAGCTACTAATTGTTTTCTATAGTAATTGTTGGACACGTCCGTTTCTAAGCTTCTTTCCCAGGCTTTTCAAGACCTAGTTTCCAGAGATATTTGCCATTACAGAGAAGCTTCCCAGTAGTTTGAACTAAAATTATTCATGCTATTTGAAATTACTTCTAATGTCTATAGTTATATTCTTTTTTCAGTCCTAATATTGATTATTTGCACCTTCTCTTTTTTTTCCTTGAGGAATATCACCAGACTGACTTCCAATCTGGTCTCTACCACTAATAATATAACTATCTGTATTCCTCTACTGTTCATAGGATTTTCAGAGGTCTGTTATTTAAGAAGTGGATGGCAATCCTGCTTTCTAGTCTGTCTTCATCTGGGAGCTCTAATGAAGCCTGTCCACCATGGGTAACCCTTGTGGCATTTAACACACCAATGACATAGTTTTCAGGATAACAGCAACCCACACGTTATCTCAAGTACAACAAACTGACAAACAAATGCTGTTCAAATTAGAACAATGTTCTCCCCAAATACCACAAGCTGACAATTTAGTTTGTACCTCTAATAACAAATCAATCTTCATAGTGGGCCTGAGGGCCCAGGCCTGAGGGTTCAACCAACATTTAATTAAAAAAAATCCAACCCACCCGGTACTAATTGGTTTAAACAAGAGGCTTCCAGCCCACAACTGATTGTTAATGAAATAAAAAAGACCTACCAGCCCACAATTGACCATACCTCTATGTTCATCCTAATCACAAAGGAGGAGATTGCCCATCTTTCTTCCTCAAAGCTCATGGTGAAGTTGTGGTGTCGCACCACCAGGGAGGTGCAGCTTCGGAGGTGGGAGAACACCTCCCTATGCATAGACCAGGCTGCTGAAGGTCCCTTATTGATTACTTAGCTTCAAAACCATTGACTTAGGGCTATTCATATTTTATTTGTAGTTTCCCCAATTCTCTTCCCTTTCCTTCCACTAATTTATTTAGGAGCAAAAACTAGAATCTTGTTATTTCTTTAGGGAGCTCTGGTGGCATAGCCCACGGTGTGCTACAAACCCAAAGGCCGCACCTCTCTGCGGTTCAACTCCATCAACTGCTCTGCAGAAAGATGGGCACTTTCCTGCAGTGCACTTCACCTCCTCGCAAAAACCTACAGTGAGGTCAGCTGTGAATTGGTTCCCACTCAACGGCAATGACTTTGACTTTGACTATTTCATTTGAGTCTACTTCTCTACAATACCCGTCTTTTAAAAATAATGATAGATATAATCAAATACTGTTCAAATTTACTCAATTACATTGTAATTATTTTTTTTAATAAAACTTGTTTTAGTCAAAGCAGGGTCCTAATAAGTCCATACATCATAGCTGTTCACTTGTCTTCAAAGTCTTACTTAATCTCTACATTTTCCTCTCCCTTCCCCCCCTTTATAATTAATTTGCATAAACCAATGACATGTAGAATTTTCTACAATCTGGATTTTGCTTACTGATTTCTATGCTGTTGTCATACTCTTCTGTTCTCTGTGCTTTTAATGGTAGTTGGAGTTAGAGGTTTAATTGTACTCAGTGTTGATTTTATGACAAAACTATTTGACGACTGGTGGTGTGCACTTCCTTCAGGAAGTAGGTCATACTTGGCCACACTCTCTTCATGCTATTACCAGCCTTCGATATCGTCTTCTTGTTGTTGTTGTGTGTTGTCAAGTTAGAACTGACCCCTAGCTGACCCTCCAATAGGTTTTCAGAGGCAGGTAATTGCACGCAAGGAGATTTCCCATCCTTATCTAGACCAGAGCTCCCTTCAATACCACCCAGAGTTATCAATTAACTAATCTTAGCTATTGCTCATACTATATTAAAAGTTAGTATATTAAGTATTATTTTTATTATTTTAAGAATATTATTTTATTATCAAACTTGATGATAGTTTATTAAAGTTTCAAAACCTTATAATATCATTTCTATTTTAGCTCTGTTCTCTTGGGGTCTGGAAGGTTTGCCTTCAACACCGTCAGCCAAGTAATGTGCTTCTGCAGAAGCATTGTGTTAAGGGAATGGAGAAGCAGGATCATAAGAAAGCTCAGTCTACCTCTCCCTTCTAAAGTCAGGCCACACAACTGTTTCTAAGGCACTGCATCCTCTCCTCCCGTGTCTTTATCTTAAGGTACCTGTATCCCTATGGCTAATGCAGGACAGGAGACTGAGTCTGGGAGCATGTGAAGCAGGTGGTGGAGATGAGCCTTCCTTGTCTGGACTGAATAGCGGGTGACCCAAGACATCAGAGAATGTCAGCTCAGGATCCTGATAGTCAAGGAGGTTAAATAATGGTAACCCCCTGAGGACAGGTTATGGAGGCCAAGGAAGACATTGTCCAGGATCTGGAAATGGGGCCACAGAGTAGTAGACAGAGATTGCTTCCCTGTCCTGAAGTCAGTAAATGGGTTACAATGGAAAGAAAGTCATACACTTCTTCTAGTTGATGCTTCTTTAGAAGAAACAGAGAGATGGGACTGATATCAGGGTTGGGGTAAGACTGAGAAAAACTGGATAGATTGTGTATACTGCAGTGAAACAGATGAGGGAGTGAATAATTTAAAAGTGATATATGATAGGGTATTATGGTTATAAGAGTCCACAATTAAGGTTGCATAGTGGAATGTACTTGGGGTGGTGAGAGGGGTGCAGGGGGATTGTGTACCAGGGAAGGAGTGTTTCTTTTACTTTTGAAAGAGAGGAGCAAACTGGGGCAGGTGGTGGTGGGGTGGGGGAGGGCTGGGCAGGGAGAGACGGAGAGAAGCGCAGCAATGAATGAATGGAAATCCAAAATCTCTGTAAATGTTCATTAAAATTATTTTTTTTAAAAACAACAAAACAAAAAAAGAAGAAGAAGAGACAGAGAGGAGGAGGAGAAGCTATCCCTTTCAGAAGTACACGAGATTGTTGTTATACCACTCATAGTGATTCTAAGAAAAACAGATCAGAACCTTGGCCTGTCTTTGGCTTCAGAGAGCCTCATGATCTCTGAGGTATATACTGGTGTTGTTATTGTATATTTAGCTGGAACTGACTCAGAGCTGAGCCTCCACTGAGTTTTCAAAGGCAGTAAATTACATGGGAGGAGATTGTCCATCCTTCTCCCATGCAGCAGCTGCTGGATTCAAACCATGTGACTTTTGGGTTGGCTATGCAACTAAGCCTCTAAAGGTCCTGAAGTATATGATAAACAGTAACAGCTAGGCCAGGGCTCTAAGAGAGACCATAGGAGCCCTCTCCGATCTGTAAAGAGTGGTAGTGGGAAGGGGGTTGGGGAATGAGGAACCATATAAAAGGTCAGGCTTACTGGTCTGAGAAACTGGTGGAACCCCCAGTCTAAGGTCTGTAGTCACCCTTTGGGCCTGGAACAAAACTCAACTTTCAGCCAGACAATAGGTGGGCTTACAAAGTGAACAATAACATCAAGGAGGTACTCAGTCCTTACAACAATCAACCATACAATTTCAAAGGAGTAGCATTTGCTCAGGGACAAAACCCAGAAGGCAAGAAGGGATGGATGAAAGGATTAGTGGAAATGAGAGAGGACTACAGTTACATTGTGGGTATTGTAACTCATGTCTCCTAAAACATAATGTATATACATGGTTGAATGGAGAACCAATTTGCTCTGTAAACTTTCATTCAAATCACAATATAAAAAGGAAAAAGCTTGCATCATATGCATTATACTTTGGGAACAAAAAAAAGGTTAAAATGATAGTTAATATTTAACTTAGGTACTAACTTAAATAAGTGTTGTGCTAAAGAATTTACCTATATTATGTCAGTTAGTTGTTACAAAAATGTTTAAAAGATGGAATTCCCAATTTAAAGGTGTGAAAACTGGGCCTCAGAGAACTTAGATGATTTGTTCAAATTTTCAAGCCTAATATGTAGTAATTTTCAAGCCTAATATGTAGTAGAGTCCAAATTAAAACCCAGATTCACTGATGGCAAAGTCCAAGTACTTAACTTTTTACTATTGCTAAAGTCAATCTTTTATCTTTTCTTCCAGGAATATTTATTTACCATGTACTAAAGAGCACTGCTTTTTTCACACGTAAAATGTTTAGGATAAAAGCCAGTGGGTTTTTTTTTTCTTTATTAAATGTGGTTTATAGATTGTATGCAGTGCCTCTCTATCCTAAGCCATGTACTCTGTTTCAGCCATATGAAATTTCCTTCATTTCTTCAAGCTCTCTTAGCTCCAACCTTTTTACAACATGTTTTCTCCACCTTAACCATTTCTTTGCCCTTTTAAGTTTCTGTAAAAATATCACTTCCCTTAAGGTGTCTTCCTTGACCTTCTGAACTAAAGCTTGCCATGTAATCTCGTAGGACCTTGACTATCCTCTAGTGTGACATTCAGAGGTGGTGGCAGTGGTTTCCTCCAGGCCACAGTGACCCTGTGAACAGTGGAAACCCTGCCTCATTCTACACCAGCCTCACAGCCTCCTATGTGCTCAAGCCTATTGCAGCAGGCATGCTGTCAACCTCCTCACTGAGAGGCTTCCTCTCTTGCAGTGAAGTGACCCTTTACTTTTCCGAGCATGATGTCTTTTTCCAAGGACTGGTGTCTCTTGACAACATACCCGTAGTATGTGAGCTGAAATTTTATCACCTTTGCCGCAGAGGAACACACTGGTTGCCCTTCCTCCAAGATAGATTTGCGTTCTTTTGGCAGTCCAGTTACATATCTGATACTCTTTGGAAAACACCACAATTAGGACATGATGCTGAGTGAAGTATCTCAGTCACAACAGGACAAATACTGCCATAGTGCCACTGTTGTAAAACAAGACTGACATCAGGGTTGGGGGGAGATTGAGAAAGATGGAATAAATGATGTACACTGCATTGAAACAGATGAGGGAGAGAACTATTTAAAAGGGATATGTGATTAGGTATTATTATCATAACAAGAGTCCAGAAGGAAGGCTGCATAGTGGAGTGGACTTGGGGAGAGGGATTGTATAACAATGAAAGAATTTTTCTTCTACTTTTCAAAAGGAAGAGCAAACTGGGGAGGGAGAGGTGGGCAGGGAGAAGAGTACAATGATAACTGAATGGAAATCCAAAGTCTCTGTAAACTTTCATTAAAATTAATAATGATAAAAATGAAAAACACCACAATTAAAAAGGCATTCATAGTACTTCATCATAATTACCACTTTATTACTCATTTTGGAATGTAAACTTCATGAGAGAATGAATAGTATCATAGACATCTCTGGTATCCCAGACCCTAAATTAGTGCCTGAAATTTGTAGATAAAGAAAGAAATAATTGCTCAATTGCTAAACCATCCCTTTTATTTTTTTAGTTGCATTGAAGTTTACAGAAAAGATGGACTTAAACTCACTCATTGTCATACATTTTTCTCCCCACCCCCGCTCCCATTCACTTAAAAAGAAACCCCATTCATTATTGCATAATTCCTCCATCTCCCCCTACCCCTCCCTCAGTCCAGTTTGCACCTCCTATTTTGGACTTTCATCATGCAAATAATGGCTAATCATATATTCTTTTTTTTGGAAGCAGGAGTGGCATCCAGTTTCTAAACAAAATGCTTCCAAAAACTCTATGAACTTTGATAAATGCCAATAGTTGTAGAGGGGCTTCAGGCCTTTTGTTCATAGGGTCGCTATGAGTTGTGCTCAACTTGAAGGCAATCGGCAACAACAACAACAAAGGAGCACTTGTAGCCTAGTGGTAAGAAGCTACACTGCAATCCCAAAGACATGTGGTTCAAATCCACCAGCTGCTCCGAGGGAGAAGAATGGACAGTCCCCTCACATGCGATTTATGGTCTCAAAAAACCCACTGTGGGGTCAGTTAGGGGGTGCTTCTAACTAGACAGCATATGACAACAACAACATGTAGTAACCAAGGAGCCCTTGGGGTGCACTGGAAGTGTAACAGCTAAACCAAAGGCTGAACGTCTTCAGTGGTTTCAATCCACCAATGATTCCATGGGAGAAAAGCAGATGTCTTCCTGTTCAGATTCACAACTTGGGAAATCTGGTAGATGGCAACTACGAATCAGAATCAACTCAATGACAGTGAGCTCCAGGTTTTGAGCTTAGATACCAGCCGCATGCTGCCATGGAAGTAGAATTCTATTAAGACTGCCTTAACCCTGTCCCTTAAGATCTCATCTTCTGGTAGGGAAAAGAAAGTAAAGAAGTAAAAAACATGGTTACAGATTGTGACAAATACTATGGCTTCATTTACTATATTAGATTGTTTTGAAATAAAGTGGGTATTTTTTAATTAAATTTTATTAATTTTAATGAACATTTACAGAGATTTTGGGTTTCCATTCATTCATTGCTGCACTCTTTTCTCTACCCTCCTCCC
>NW_006399754.1:17135772-17145069 GCF_000299155.1 Elephantulus edwardii | reverse complement strand
AAGGACTGCAGAATACAATATGGATTGAAGCTCAACAACAAGAAAACAAAGATTCTCACCACTGGGCTGATTGGCAGCATCATAATGGATGGTGAAGAGATTGTGATTGTTGACATTTTCCGTTTGCTTGGCTCTACAATTAACACTGTTGGTACTAGTAGCCAGGAAATTAAAAGATGAATTGCACTGGGATAGTCTGCTGTCAGAAAAATCTCCAAAGAACTGAAGAGCAACAACGTCAGTCTGGAGACTAAGATGCTCCTGATACAGGTCATGGTCTTTACAATTACTTGCTATGCATCAGATAGCTGGACCAGTAGCGATAATAGTAGAGTTGATGCCTTTGAGCTGTGGTGCTGGAGAAGAGTATTGAATGTACCATGGACTACTAGGAGAACAAACAAGTTTGTCCTAGAGAGGGTGAAGCCAGGCTGTTGCTTGGAGGCAAGGATTCTGAAGCTTTGTCTTACATACTCTGGGCATGTTGCAAGGTAGGATCAGTCCTTGGAGAGGGACATCATGCCTGGAGGTTGGAGGGACAGAGAAGGAGAGGAAGACCCTGGATGAGATGGATTGATTCACTCACTGGGAAAATAGGATAGGTGTGTCGGGGACAGTAAGAATGGCAAGGGATAGAGCAGGCTTTAGGGCTATTGTACATGGGGTTGCTATGGGTTGCAGGTGATTCAACAGCACATAACAACAACAACAACAACGTCTAGCTTCCAGCTGCCTTAACAGACACATGACCTTGCAGATCAGCAAGATCTTGCACTTCATCAACAGCTGTAGGACTAAGATAAGAGAAAGAGTGCTTACCACCCTGAGAAGTAAGACTAGAGGTGAGGAAGACTTGCAGTGAGCAAGGCTTGTGGGCAGAGAGACTGTGACATTGCTGTGAATAAATGGTGGCAAGGTGTGACTTGAGTCTTCCTGGATTTGTGTTGGCCACAGTTAAAGGTTTGGCTGTTCTTGCTAGATGTTTGAAAGAGAAGCTGTCTTATAAATACTCTGGGAGAAAACTTGCTGGATGACTTGGTTGTAACTAGTAGGAGGCAAACCTTGCTGGATGATTTGGATTTGACTGCTGAACTGAAACCAGAGCCTGGACTTATGAGTAATCGTGCTTTGGAACTGCTGGACTAAAGCCTGGATTTGTATTGTGAGCTATTCTTTGCCTCCCTCATTCACTTCCCTAATAAACCCATTCTTGATACCACACCTGTGAGTCCGCAATGAATAAACAAACCTTGTTTGTGGGGTGGCTCTAGAGGTACCATGTGGCTGGGCTATGGGCTCCGTATGTGCTTTGTGCTCTGGGACAGTGAGGGGCTGTGCTATTCTTACTTCTTCTGGCTCTTTCAGAGAGACGTTTCATGTCTCGTTTCTCTACACTCAGACATTAACCTTTGCTAATTCTACTTTTCTCCATATGATGTCTTTTTCCAAGGACTGGCTCTTTCAGACTACATGTCCAAAGTAAGAAAGACAATGTTTCACCATCCTTGCCTCTAAGCAGCACCCTGGTTACTTTTTCTCCAAGACAGATTTGTTTGCTCTTCTGGTAACCCATGGCACATTCAATACTCTTCTCCAACATGACATAGAGTACCCTTCAATCATCCTTATTCAATGTCCAACCTTGACACGCATATAAAGCAATGGAATAGATCATGGCTTGGATCAGGAGCACTTTAGTTTTTTAAACTGACAGTCTTACTCTTTAGGACTTTAAGAAGGTTTTTCACAGCATATTTGCTCAATGCAACATATCTTTTGATTTCTAAGTTGCTGCCACCAGAGGTATTGATTGTGGATCCAAGTGAAATGAAGTTGTTGACACCATCAATTTTTTCTCCTTCAATTATGATGTTGTCTATTGATGCAATTGTGACTGATTGGCAGGTATTAGAAGATTCTATTCAAATGGCCTAAGGCTATATAGGTAGCTCTGTGAATTATTCCCAGTAAAATTTCAGTTGTGCCATAGAAGGAATGATTGAAGGAGTTAGAAAAGATTTTTTAGTCAGCGAGGATGAATCTAGTGGAGCATAACTTCTCTTCCACATATTAAAGTTGTGTGAAAATGTCCCAGGAAAGAAATCAGGCTACAAATTTAACCCATAATTTGGAAGACAAGTATATCAGATGGAAAGTGATCTACACATTATTATTATTTCCACTGTTGTCATTGTTCATCCGTGTAGTTAGAAGATTTTCATCTAAACTCCCATTTCTCTTTCTGTTCACAGATACCTTAAGGAAGGGAGGTGGCAGATGTTAGTATTCCCATCATTTCCTAAATAGCATCTGAATTGAAAATACCTGCCCCCTAACCTGTCTGACAGGGATCTGGAGTCTAATTAGATTAGCATCTCTAAACTGTTTTAGGTTTCCCAGAGATAGACATTATGTAAACACAAGGTATTATTATTGTTATCATACAATCATTATGTTATTGTAATTGTGTGGATTCTCCCATAAGGCTATCCAGAATGGGATCCAAGCCAGGCCATTATTTGTCTAGTGCTTTGAGCTTAGATGAAAGGCACGTACATGTTGTCTTATGTTGCTAGCATCATTATTGTGATTATTCTTGCATTTATGGTCATTGAGAGCAAACCAATTTTCAAATTCATCTCAACAGCCATCCAATTTTTTTTTTCATTCTCTCTGTGTTTGAAGGAACGCCATCTGTTTGTGGGCCTGGAGTAAGGCAACATTGAAGGCTTCACCTAGCAGGAGGAGACCCTGTCTCCAAAGGTTGTGGCTTTTTGTCTCTGCTATCTCAGAGCCAGGAATAGTTTGCAGAGTCCCAGGCCAGCTGACAAGCACATGCAGATAAGTCATTCAGGGAACGCCAACTTTGAGTGATCCTTCAGTCACATTTGCCCCTCCTAGGAGCCACAGATGGTTATTCGGAAAAAGATGAAGATGAGATGTATTTCAAAAGATCAAGGAGGAAGAGCTATCAGGCCAAACAGCACACTAGAGAATCATTTTATGAGATTGAAGTTGTTGATTCATCACTAAAGATAGCGGCTGGTAAAGTTGTACAGTTTCTTTTGGGAGGGCATTAATATGTCCCAAGATTTATGTCACCAGTGATGAAAATCTTATTTTAGAGTTTGTGAGTTTGAGACCTGCCTTATTTTCTCTTGCTGTTTTCTGACAATGTCATCCTTAGAGGTCATTCTCATTGCATTATACTGTTTGTCCATAAAGCCATTATTAATCTTCTCTCAACTGTGTTTACAGAGCATAATTAGTTACATGAAAGCTTCACCCTAAGTGTTGTATTTTCTTTCTTTTTTTTCCCCACTAAAAGGTCAATGTTTCTTCCTACCAGAAAATATAAAAATTGTGTGATTTATTAATGTAAGGTGGTATACCCATTTATCTACGTCCCATTTTATCACTGTTCTTTGCAGGACCAACTTCTACCACATTGAAGGGGGTGGGGCGGAAATCTCCTAATTGATGAAGCAGCTGTTCACTGAGATTTTTTTCTATCTATTCAGGCCTGAGCTACACACATCTCTGTGTGATTTATTAAATATGTTTGTAATAACAGAATTATCATCTCTCTCTATCTGATGATGGGTTCTTAGGATGATTTTATGTAGTGCTGATGTCCTAACAGAAGAGTATTGTGCTCTTCTCTGATGAGAAAGTCCCATCTGTCTTCACATGTAGAGAGAAAAGACTACAAGATTGTAAAGTGATCGTGTGTGTTTAGGAATTACTTGGAAGCACTAATAGTTCAGTGTCTAATTATCTGTTGAAAAGTTGGAGGTTCAAATCTACACAGTGGTGCCTCAGAAAGTAGACCTGGCTACTTGCTTTCAAAAGGACATAGCCTTGCAAGAAGCTGCACTATAATCCCAGAGGTGAGTGGTTCGAATCCACCAGATGATCTGCTGGAGACGGAAGGACAATCTCTTCCTGTACCAGTCAGATTCTATTTGATGGTGCACACACATGCACACACACACACACACACACACACACAAGGACATAGCTTTGGAATCTATGGAGCAGTTCTACTCTGCTTACAGGAGGCCACTCCAAGTCAGAACTGACTCAGTGCCAATTAACAACAGCATGAATATTCTTCTCATCTACTTACCAGGCCTTGACTCTGGTGCCAGCAACCCAGCAGAACAATAGCTGTGGTGTGGGCGGCTGCTTCTTCTGGGACTTCACTGTGTGGCCACAGGTTGCAGCTAGCTGGGCCCCAAGTTTGTGGGGCTGAGAGCTCAGGGCGGCACTTTTATTATCTGAACAGAACAAATCTAAGCTAATGTGCGTGGTATAGAGCCTCATTCTCCGGCCATTCTTCCCAGGTTTTCTGCTGTTGCACGCTGGATAATTGCAGTTTAATTGGGTGACATGAAATGAAAACTGTGTCCACATTATCCAGGATTATCTCTTTTTCCTGAAGCCTGCCACCGTTTGAAAGGGTCCCATTTATCAGGCCAAAGAGCTGCACTCGGTGGCTTTCACGAGCCGGGAGGAGTGGGAGAACAGCCGAGGAGAGGGAGAAAGGGAGCTGACAGCTAAGAAGAATTATTTCAGTTGTTTATCACTGGGTAAGGTTATCTGATGCTTTACAAAATGATGTGGAGGCAGCGTGTCGAGCTATGAGTAATGAACGGCGACCGAGTTTGCTTCCTCAACCGGATGGGTCTAGGGCTGCCTCTTTTTTTTGTGTGTGTGGGCACAGATCAACTTTAAAAGCTTCTTTCAGGCAGCATGAATGCACTTCATTTTACTAAAAAGAACTTTGTATTGATAGCTTGGAGAAAGGCAGGTTGTTTTAAAAAGGAAGGGTAGACAATCGGGACAAAATGAGGACTTTTCAGTTCCATTATGTACATGTCGTCCCATTCTTCTCTTCTGTTTATACATTCCCGGCACAATAACGACGCTTTGCAGTAATACGTTTCCCCTTTTACACTATTCATATTGAAAGAGCCCTCACATCATGACCACGGTAATAAATACCATAGAAATGTGAGCATCATGTCAATTTGCATTCTGTGAGAAGATCAAGGTAAACCAAAGGACCGCAGGAATATTCAGCTAATGCTCATTCATCACCCTCCACATCCAGGTAAACGGAGGACCTTGTCACTGCATTGCGGACCCCTTCGTTGTGATTGCACGTGTGTGAGCATTTTAGCCTAATGCACCGATTGTTAAGGAGAAAGAGTGGTCTTTTAAATTGTCTATTGCACTCAAATCCCTAGTTGCACAAAGTCCAGGCAGGAGGCGTTTCTATTCAGAAGTCATAGATAGAAGGCTTTAGTTCTGTAAGTGCAGTGGAGTTGAAGGTTACAGAGGGTATTGTGCGTTCTCTAAAGGAAAGTTTTCGAACGGGGGAAGATCTCATTATCAGTGAAGGCCACAGTGACTATGGGGTGAACAGCTGGCGTAACTACGTGGCGTATCCCAGCAGACCTTACCTTTGCACTGATAATCAAAGGCCGCTTGACACCAGGTCAGAATGTCCTAAATGGACATGATATAAATTGGAAGGTTTCTAAGGAGCCCTGGGCACGTGGTCCACAAGGTGTTGGAATGCTCAAGGTGGAAGATTTCTTATGAAATCAGAAGTGTACCTAAGTCATCCACCTATCTAGTTAAATATTGTGTACATTCATGTACAGATATTCTGTTATGTCTGGAACTTAAGCTGACATTGAGCTTCAAAGACAAGAAGAGGAAAAGTTGAAGTTGAAATGACTTGATGTTATGTATATATTGTGAACTCAACAACAACTCATTGCTGTCGAGTTGGAACCAAGTCATATCTGACCCTCCAGCAGGCTTTCAGAAGCTATAAACTGCACAGGAGGAAACAGCCCTTCTCCTCCCTCAGAGCATCTGGTAAGTGTGAACTGCCTGTCTTTGGATAGACAGTGCAACTCTTTTCACACTCAGCCACCACATTGTTGAATTCACTGACCCTTCATTAAGACAACGTGACTCAACTCTCTCCAAGGCTCTTCTGCCTTTCTATACTCGTCTCCTGAAGCAGATTTTTAAAGTGCAGGCAATGTTTCCAAGTGAAGGACTTACTGCCGGCTTGATGTGATCTCAATGTATTTCTCCATGCTGTTCTTGTGTAACATAAAGTCAGAACCAACCCATAACTGACTCTCCAGTGGCTTTTCAAGACAGTTAATCACACAGGAGGAGGTTGCCCATCCTTCTCCCACTGAGCAGCTGGTGGCCTTGAATGCCTTCGGGATTGCAGTGCAGCTTCTTGCCACTAGGCCACCAGAGCTACCTGTTTCTCCATATTGTGTTGATTGCTTTCAAGTCAAGCACGACTCATAGTGACGTTATGAACGAAAGGCCTGAAGTCCCTCTACAACTAGCAACATTTATCAAAGTTCATAGAGTTTCTGGAGGCATTGTTATTTAGGAAGTGGATGCCACTCCTGCACGGTGACCAATAAGTACATAAATTTAGAAAATCAGGCAACTGGAAAAATTGCCATAAGTCTCTTAATAGAGACCTTTCATTACCTTAAAACAAGTATTTCCATTTCAAAAGTAATTTTTGTTATTAATATTTATATTATGGAGGGGTTTTCCCCTCCCTTACAATCATCCCACCAACCACTACTTTTGTGAAAGTGGGTAAGCCAGCTAATTCATGCCTCAAGCCCTGTAAACATAACATTTTAAATTAAGTGTATCATTCTTTCTTTTCTTACTCTCATTTTATTCCACTCATAGAAGATTAAAGGAATGTCTTTTGTGATTTGTCTCCCTTTTAACCTGCATCAATATTGTGTGTAACAATGTGTTTGCCAGGGACCTCGCCCACTACTTTTTCTGATTTCCCCTTAATTTGTAGTTTCTTTATATTATTTGCTTCAGTAATGTCTGATTCATTCAGAAGAAAGAAGAGTTAGAAAGAAATCCCATTTAGGTGTTGCCAAAAGGCCTAAGCACAAACTTAACTCTATTTTGAGAGCTTAGACTCTCTGCAGAATTCACATCCAGAAGGAATATGACAGAGCTTCTCTGTTTTAGGAGAACTGATCCCACAGCACATTACTGCTATCTTCATTTTTAAGTGTTGTTTATTTCCTTGCTCTTAAAAAATTACTAATGGAACCATGGGCTTGAGCACCTCAGAGATTGTGAGAAGGGTGCATGATTGGGCAAGGCTTCCTCATTCAGACGTCTGTGAGGCAGGGCCAACTTGACAGCAAGTTTGACATTCATTTTTTTATATATAGAAAATATCCTTTATTTAAAATGCATGCTTTGATGAAGGCATCAGCCTGACATTAATATTATTACATTATCTCTCTTTGTTTATTTTTATTCTCTGCCAAACCTTTATGTGGAACTCTAGTGACTTAGTCTGCAGAAAACTGGGCTGCTAGCCAAAAGGCCACTCCTCTCTGGTAGATCGAATCCACCAGCTGCTCTATGGGAGAAAGGTGGGCAGTCTGCTTCCATGTTTCCTTGCAGTTTACAGCTCTGAAAACTGCAGGAGGTCAGTTATGAATAGCTCCAAAGTGACAGCATTGACTTTGGCCTTGACTTTGAAAAATATATTTCAATATATACTTAAAAGTGACATCCACTTCCTAGATAACATGCCTCCAGAAACTCTATAAACTTTGATAAATGTAGATAGTTGTAGAGGGGTTTCAGGCCTTTTGTTCATAGGGTCACTATGAGTCGTGCTCCACTTGAAGGCAAACAACAACAACAATGTATACGTGTGTGTGTGTGTGTGTGTGTGTGTGTGTGCTGTTGGCTGTATTGGCTGTAGTCTGATTTGTCTTCCTGTAATTATTCAACTTGCATCTGCCTTATAGATTAGTGTTTGTCATGACTCTTGGTTGTGGAGATGACACAGAGGACAGGGCAGAATTTTGATCTGTTGTTCACAGGGTTGGCTAGTGAGAGTTGTGGTTGACTCCATGGACCTAATATTTACTGTTAAAGCAGATCCTTCGTGACAGTATTTACCTTTGTCTTTCTTCACTCCTAAGCACCTCTCAGTCTTCCTTTGCCTTGACCATATTGTGCTGACCTCCATCTTATCGTCTACGGCCTTTCCTTTCACCCAAGTTGATTCTTGCCTACTCCCTAGTTAGTTTGACATTCTCAAAGCTCGTTGCTATATAGAGTTAGAACCTACGCACAGCTGGCTTTATACAGCATTATTGGAAGCTGCCAATCACACGGGTAGAAAGAAAGCTCAGAGCCACTGGTGGAGTCAAACCACTGGAGAGGTATTGCCTTTGGGTTCACAGTACAGCTCCCTGTGGGATGTGCCACCCGAGCTCTGAGCTTGACATTAGGTTATTTTTTCTGTCAGGTGTCCTTTCAATCAGTCCTTCTCAAATAGAGAAGAGTATATCAGCTTGAAGAAGAATCTTTGCTTGTCTGGCAGCCATAACAAATGCACATGGAGGAAGAGAGAGCTCATGTCAGACCTGCTTATAAAGAAATGTCTAAAGATGAGTGTTTTCTGGACGGAGAGCTACGTGTCACAGTTTAACGAGGATCTGTGCCACACACCTATTTCCTCTACTTTCCTCCCAGGTAGCGAGCGATAGACTGCAAATTGGGTTTATAGCAAATGTGAGAATATTTTGCTTTACATAAGAGAGAAGAACTTGGGCACATATCACAAATAGCTATCCTCTAGAATAAAGATGGGCAGAAATTCACAAGTGGGGCATCTACATAGACCGCTAGCCTTTGTTCAGTTACTGACCACGAAGGCTGCAAAGGGAGCATGGACCAACATTACACACTTCTTGCATGAAAACATATGGGAGGCACTTTTGAAAAGAGAGGAGCCTGGAAGAATCAAATGAGAATTAAACAAACAAAACTTCTAAAATTACTCAGTACTCCAAAGGCTGAATGACAGGAGCTTGGAGCTTTCCTGCTCACTTACTCTTTGTGTGGACTGTAACCAGATTGTTGTTGCTGTGGTTCAGTGGTTATTATTTGCTGCCAACTCAGCTGGCTCATGGTGACCTTTCAGATAACCCAGGCCTGCACCATCTCTGTGGCCTTTGAATGGGTTGGAGCCCATTGGGGAGGCTTTGGGCCCGTTCCTCTCATTGAGGGTTTTCCTTGGCTCTCTACTTTACCAAACATGATGCTCATTTCTAGTTATTTGTTCTGCCTAGTGAGGTGTCAAAAGGAAGTGAAGTCTTATCAACCTTGTTTCCAAGGTATTGATTTGAAGAGTAAGCTCTTCATTCTTTGGTTGTTGTTGTTGTTATGTGCCGTCGAGTCGCCTGC
>NW_006399754.1:17134468-17135672 GCF_000299155.1 Elephantulus edwardii | reverse complement strand
AAACACATGAAGAAATGTTCAAAATCCCTAGCTCTAAGAGAGATGCAAATCAAAACAACTATGAAATATCATGTTACCCCAGTAACAATGGCACAGTTCAACAGATCAGCAAACAACAAATGCTGGCAAGGTTGTGGAGAGACTGGAACCCTTATTCACTGTTGGTGGGAGTGTAAAATGGTGCAACCACTATGGAAGACAGTATGGCACTTTCTCAAAAATTTGCCAATAGAAATACCATTTGACCCAGCATTCCACTACTGAGAATATACCTTAAAGAAACTATAACTGCCAACCAAGCAGATAAATACACACCCATGTTTATTGATGCATTGTTCATAATAGCAAAGAGTTAGAAACAACCTAAGTATCCATCCACAAATGAATGGATAGAGAAGTTGTGGTACATTCATACAATGGAATACTATGCTGCATTGAAAAACAAGGAACTCATGAACTATTATACAAAATGGGTGACCCTGGAGAACATTATGCTGAGTGAAATATCTCAGTCACAAAAGGACAAATACTGCATAGTGTCACTGTTGTAGAATGGTATTGACATCAGGGTTGAGGATAATGTAAGAAAAGAGGGGATAATTAATGCATCCTGCTTTGAAACAGAGGAGGGAGAGAACTGCTTAAAAGGAATATATTATTAGGTATTATTTTCATGATAAGATTTCAGAAAAAGAAATGCATAGTAAAGTGGACTGTGGACTGGGGGGGATTATACAACAATGAAAGAATATTTTTTTCTTTTCAAAGAGGGAAATAAACTGAGGGGGAGGTGGGCAGGAAGGAAAATGTACAACAATGAATGAATGAGAAAAAAATAAATGTGAAGAATATGCTGTAAAAAAATAAAATAAAATTTTTTTACAAGTTGGCTCTGTTTTCTTTGGCCATTAAAATTAGCCCTATTAGGTTTCTGAGTTGCAATACTTAAGGACACTTTGGGCAGAATGATTAAATGATTCAGGAAGACAATAGAAAGAATATACAGAGCCATTATTATACCAAAGAGAATTGGCAGACACAGAAGAATTTCATGAAACAATGTATGAGCAAGAGGCTGTGGTGATGAAGGAAGAAGTTCAAGCTGCTCTAAAAATAATTGGAAAAAAACAAGGCCCCAGGAATTGATGGCACACCAATTTAAATTTTTCAACAAACAGACGCTGACCTGGATGTGCTCACCAAA
>NW_006399754.1:17116023-17119738 GCF_000299155.1 Elephantulus edwardii | reverse complement strand
GCACTGTCTCCGACACTCCCATGCCAATTATCCCAATCACGGAATCATTCTTTGGTAGCCCTTAAAATACTTCATATTTATCTGCTCTTTTTGAGTCCAATATTGATTCAAATTGTAATAAAGACAACATTTGATGAATCTGGATAAAGAGAGAATGTGCGTTTCATGCAAATGAGATGTAATGACTGTCTAGGAAATAATCTGAGGGTCCACTGTCAGTAATCTCCTTGGGGAAATGAACCACGTATGCCGCTGCAGGGAAAACAAGACCAAAACCCAAACGGGAAGCTTCCAATCGCTTACAAAGCCAACAAACAGGACGATCATTAAAAAGAACAAACATTAACTGAATGTTTAGAATGTGCTACACACTTTACTTGTGTTCTCATCTCACAACAACCCTGTAACGTAAATAAGACAAAATAAAAACAAAGAAGTAAAAGAATATGGCTTGGATAGCAGAGTTTATAAGAAGAAAGTGGAAACTTGAACTCACGTTCTTGACTCAAGCTGTAGCTGGGATCCCTTGCCTGTATTACCTTTCCTCTACAGTTCTACGCAAATTTCTGAAGACTTCTGCTAGGTAAGTTTACATGAATTCTAAAGCAACAGAACATGAAGTTAAATGAGCCATTCACCTGTTTTTTCAATGAAAGATGACGCTTCTACCAATCGAGATTAGGGGGCTCTGGTGGCTTAGAGGTAAGGAGTTGTGCTGCAATCCCAAAGGCACACAGTTCAAATCCACTAGCCGCTCTCTATGGGAGAAAGATAGATAATCTCCTCCTGTGCAACTTATAGCTTCTGGAAACCTCCTGGAGGGCCAGCTATAGGTCTGTTCTGACTCAATGGTACCTAACAATAACAGCACAAGGACAAAGTTGAGATCGTTGTTGTTAAGTGTTGAGTAAAACTCATAGTGACGCTGTCAACAACAGATCTAAACCATCTCCTGTCCTGTGTCACCCTCTCATCTCTGATATAATTGGCCCCATTACATCAGCCACTATGTCAGTTCTTCTCATTGAGGGTCTTTCTCTCCTTTGGTAACCCTCCACCTGTCCAAGAGTGGTGGTTTTTTCCAAGGAATAGCTTCTTCTAACAACATGCCGAAAGTACGTGAGATGACATTTTACCGTCCTTGCCTCTAAGAAGCACCCTGGCTGAACTTTCTCTAAGGCATATGTGTTTCTTCTCCAACATCACAACTCAAAGGTATCTATCCTTCTGTCATCCTTATCAATTCATCAGCTCTCAGATGCACTGCAGGTGATTAAAAGACCGTGGCTTGAATCAGGTTCACCTTAGTCTTTAAAGATCTTCTAAAACTGTCATTTTAAAAGGATTTTCCATAGAACCTTGACTACCTTGAGAGACACCTCAGAAGTCCCTGCAGTGGCAAGAAGAATCCAGAGCTCCCTCCTCCACTTCATTCATCCTAACATTGTCTTTTTATATGGTTTGCATTTTGAACTTCGAGGTAAGATTTCGTTTTGGAAAAAATTTTGCAACTTAAAAGACAATGATCCTAAAACAATTGATCCAGACTAAATTAACAATTTTACAGCTGGTGTCACTGAGGTATAGAAAGACTGAATGAAATTCACAAGGTTGCAAGGGAACTTAGCATATTAGAAGACATTTCCTTTATGCTGTGGGTACTTTACTGCTCAGTGTCATGGGAAAATGATTACGTGGCCTCTAAAAATCGAAGAGTCTTGGGAAGTCTTATTAGTCTTCAATTCAAATATCCATTGGAATGAATCTCACATCACTTGATAAGAAGGAGCTGAGTCTCCCAGTGTCCCACAATGGACAGCACTTACCTAGCATCTTCCCTGTATCCTGTGAGTAGTCCTGACATGGAAATTCATGCATAGGTTTAGATTCGAGATATTTCCCTGCTGCAGCACTCATAGCCCAGGTGGGAGCACTTTATATAATGAGCCTCTTTTCTATCTGGCAGTTAGTGGGCTTTCGTGATATTTGAGAGTTGCTTTTAGTTTCAAGTATACCACACAGTCAGAGGAAATTGGAGATACAAACATGGAGACTATGAATAGAGGAAGAATAGATGGTGTCTGGGGGAAAAAAGAACCTCCTACATGTGGTCTGAGGTGATACTTTCTTCTCTCAAAATGTATTATCATTTTCTGAATACGCATACAGCTAAGGTGGGGGAACACTAAGCTGTCACCCATAATTAGCGGTTGACATATCCACACATGTCTGATGTGAGAGGGAAAGGGGACAGAAACCAGTTTTTGAGAATGACAGATTGAGTCAGCCCATGCAACAGATCCGATGAACTGGACTAGGGATGTAATTCCCTGTGTATTGTTGCTGCCATGAATGAACTGTTGTTCATGTCAATTGAAAGACTTGCTTCACTAAACCATTTAGTTCAGAGCACTGGGTCCAAGCCATCCATTATAAGATCCTCATCCAACCCCACCCTCATCTTATCCTCCCTCTTTCCAACCAACAGAGATTAATTGAATAAGGGGTATCTGCCCGCTCCCTTCATAAGAGGCTGACAAACAATGCCAGCACTGTGAGAGCCAAGAACATCATCAGACAAATGAAGACTCTTAAAGGCAATCAGCACCAACACCCCAAATTATGCAGGAGTACCATGTTTGGCTCACATGAACGAAAATAGCTGTTCCCTAACATTCTCCTGACAGTTCTGAAGTTGAAGGTCCCTACAGTTATAATAACTGCAGAAGGAAAGGTTGTTTCCTTTCAATCTCTCAAGATCCTGGCTGACCAGAGCAAACTGGCAGACATTCTCTCTAAGGAGGCAACGGAATGGCAGGTCTACTGGAACTAGAGTGTAATGGTCCCGCCAGCAAGGGCAGGATTCCAGCTCTCACAGCCCCGAGGTGGCTGCGGTAGTGATTCGGTCAGGGCCAACAGTAGCAGAGTCCCAGCTTGGCAAACAATGATCACACTGATTTAAGGAAATATGTAAAACACTCGTGTGGATTAGCAGAAATGTTCCAATGAGAGTGATTCCCCCAAAATTGGTTTCCTGCATATGTAGTTTGAGAAATAGAGCTCTGGGACTCTGGATATTAAAGTTGAGATAACTATGTTTGTGTTTGCAGAGCATTGAAGCATGCAGATTTGGGGTTACACATCGCTATTACTTTCTAATGCATGTGATTACAGAACAACTTGCTCCTGATACACTCATTTCCAAGACTTCAGGGTTAAAAGTGAAATTCTGAAGTCTTCACCATAGAAATTTTTGGTATCTCTGAAAAAGAATCTTGGCTTCTAATATAAGATGAGGGAGCTCTGATAGCTTAGTGGGTAAGATGTTGCACTTCCAACCCAAAGGCACACAGTTCGAATCTGCCAGCTGCTCCTTAGGAGAAAGACGGGTAATCTTTTTTTCATACAATTAACTACCTCTGAAAATATGATGGGGAGTCAGCTATGAGTGGATTTGGACTCAGTGGTACACAATAATATAAAATTGACAGATTGAGCATAAATATTTACTCTCCATTCTCCTAATATATTTCTTTGATGACTACGAAGGAGAGCAAAAGGGAATAACAGAATATGAAAGGATGAGAACAAATGATCATCGTTGTTGTTGCTGGTGCCATGGAGCTGACCATGTCTCACAGCGACACTATGAACAACAGATCTGACTCAACCTCACCCTATTCTGCACCATCCACATCATTTCTTTTTTTTAATT
>NW_006399754.1:17111444-17115582 GCF_000299155.1 Elephantulus edwardii | reverse complement strand
GGTGTTGCAGCCTAGAAGATACAAATTTAACTAACAAGTTAAACCGCATCACTTCTGATAAGCTCAAACCTATCCTTATCGTTTCTATGTCAAGTCATCTTGGTGAAGGTCGTTGACCCTCCACTTTTGGCAGCATGATGCCTTTTTCCAAGGACTAACCCTTTCTGAAAACATACCCAAAACATGAGAGAAAGTTTCTTGCCCCTAAGGAGCAACCTGGTTGCACTTTCTCCAAAGCAGAATTGTTTGTTCTTAACGGGGTCCATGGTATATTCAGTACTCTTTCACAACACTAGAACTTAAAGGCACTGATGTATGTTTATCCTTATTCAGTGTACAACTTTTGATGCATGTTGTTGTTATGAGCCATCGAGTCGCTTGCAGCTCATTGTGACCCTATGTACAAGAGCCCTAAATACTGCTCTATCCTGTGCCAATCTTGCTATCTCCGACACATTCATTCCCACCACCCCAGTCATATAGCAAGTAATTTAAAAGGCTCTGGCTTGAGTCAAGATGACCCTAGTCTTTAAACTGACATCATTGCCTAACCAGCCCCAGAGAGGAGACAGATATGCAGTTTGGACATTACCAACCACCAGGACTTATACACTGCTCTCTTGGGAACTTGTCAATTACCTGGGCCTTTTGTTCAGGTTGTAATCTCTCCCCTTCCAATCAGCCCTAGGAGAGAGGACAGGTACGTGGCCATTAACAACTAGCAAAACTTAGGGGCTACACTGTTGGGACCTTGCCACTTTCCTGGGCCTTTTCCCTGAGCAATAACTTGTAGAGCACTCCTGGGACTTGGCCTATCCCTGGGAGAAACTGCCTCCGCCTCAAACTACAGGACAAGGCAGAGAAGTGGTCCCATCACAGCTTGGCAAAGGGAGAGACCTCAGCTTCCTATCCCTCAAAGGACAAGATAAGAAGTTTGCCACAGGAAAGAGAGAACAGAGCCTCTCATAGAAGACAATTAGGGAAGAATGACACTTGGAAATGGAATCAGGGCAATACTTAAAGTCAGAAACTTATCTGTAGCATCATAAAGATAAGGAGCTGTCAACAGTCTGTTCAGATACAACAGAAACTGTCTTGCACATATCAAAAGTTTCACATAATGTCAAGAAAGTAACAGACAGCTTCAAATATTAGGGGAAAAACAAAATAAGTCTTCCTGAAAAAAAAAAAACAAAAACAAATCCACAAAATTTCAGATCCAATGAATATCCCAGAGATAGGGTGGAGATGGAAAAAATATACTGATGAGTAGTTACATGATTTGCTACTTAAGAAGTTAGAAGTAATGGAAGAAAGAATTGAAACCATAAATAAACGGGTATAAGAATGTGAAAAACAAGGAACTGATGAAATATTATTCAAAATGTGTGACCCTGGAGGACATTATGCTGAGTGAAACATCTCAGTCACAAAAGGACAAATACTGCATAGTGTCCCTGTTATAAAATTGGACTGGCATCGGGGTTGAGGTGAGACTGAGAAAGTGGGATAAATTATGCATACTGCATTGAAACAGATGAGAGAGAGAACTGTTTAAAAGGGATATATGATTAGGTACTATTGTGATGACAGGAGTCCAGAACGAAGGCTGCATGGTAGAGTGGACTTGGGGGGAGGGATTGTATAACAATGAAATAATTTTTCTTTTACTTTTCAAAGAGAAGAATGAACTGGAGGGGAGGAGTGGGCAGGGAGAAAAGTGCAACAATGAATGAATGGAAATCCAAAATCTCTGTAAATTTTCATGAAGATTAATAATAATAATAATAAGTAAAAAATGAAAAATTTTATTCAATTCGTTTTTTAGTGTGATTTGAGTGAAAGTTTACAGAAGATATGTTTTCATTCAATCATTCATACTCATTTTGTTTTATAATATTCTCATACTCACAATATCTTATAATTTCATTATATATTGCCTCTCCCTTCACCTATCTTACTATGAAGTCCTGGTGGTTAAAGAGTTCTACTGCCAACCCAGTTATGAGCTGTTCAAATTCACCAGCTGCTCTGAGAGAAGAGGGAGGAAATGAACACTCTCCACTTTACAATTTATAGCCTCCCAAAACCTACTAGAGAGTCGGCTAAGAGTTGGTTCTGACTCTAAAACAATAAATTAAGTTCACCTACCATATTAAGCTTGGAAGCAGGAGTGGTATCCACTTCCGTAAATAGCTTGCCTCCAGAAACCCTATGAACCTGGAGAAAGGATGAAAGCCACCCACACAAGTGTCAAGGACTTTTGTTCACAGGGTCACTATGAGTCGCCTACAACTTGACGGCACTTAACAACACAACCATATTAAGTGTGTACAAAGCTGTCCATCTTTACAGAAACAGAATGGCTCATCTTTTACCAACTAGATCAGCTCGTAGGTTTAAATTTGCAAGCTTTTGGTTCACAGTTAAGTCCACTACCTAGAAGGAACGACAGCAAGTAGCATACTGCAGTGAAACAGCACAGGCTCATCCTGAAGGTACACTGGATGTGGAAGTCATTTTTATTCATGAATGAAATATTGAAATCTAAGAGGCACCGAACACAAAAGTTGTAACAGAGAGCAAGGAGAGTGAAAGACGAGACAGACAGACTTGGAAGCGGTCTACTGGAAAACTGTTTCTGAAACACATAAGTGTCCTTTTCCATTTCATTCTCCTCATTTCTTCCCCCACTTCCACCACCCTCCCATGTAGGGATGGTCTTTACTGTCAGGTTAAAATCAAATGGCATCCCTCCAAAGAAGTTATTGCGCGAGAGTTTAGAGTGAATGTGTGTACTTAAAACTAAGATCTCATCATTTTGGCATATTAAGGAAATCTGACATTTCTATGCCAATGAACTCTAAATGGAGTTTGACAGTGAACATGAACTAAACACATGGATTCACACACACACACACACACACACACACACACACCCCTTACAATCAGCCACTTTCATTTAGAGGGCAAGCTTGGAGAAAGGACAGGACAACACACACAAGTCATCCTCACAAAGTCTATGCTATGAGTAAGGGTAGGCTAAGATGCTGTAACAAGATAACAAATTTTTTTTTTTAGTGGCTTAAGAAATGGACAGACTCATTTCGTGATCCATCAGTCACCCATTTAGTAGATGGTTCTTCTCTTACCTCATTTGGGGTAATTGTTGTCAGCCTAGTGCTCAATTGCTGTCAGCCTTTTCTAAGTCCTGGCTTGAATTGTGTCCTCCCAAAATATGTGTTTACTTGGCTCAACCCTGGCTTTCAGTATTTTGGATGAAATGGTATAATGTGGCAGTTAATGATCCTCCACAATCTGATCAACCAATCTGTTGTGAAAGGATTAAGGGTGGAATGCAACACCTTTGATCCCCTCATAATCCTGAGGAGATGTAAGGAAGTTTCTTCATAAATGGAGAAAGGGGGACAAGTGTCACCAAGAAAGAAACGCTAGGAAGACAGCATGTCCTTGGGTAATGAACTTCCTCCATCCAGGACAAATTGATGCCAAGACACAGAGATCTCCAAGGAATGCCAGACCTGAGAGAAAGCCTTCCTCCAGGGCCAGCATCCTTTATTCAGACATCCAGCCTCCCAAATGGTAAGAGGATAAAGTTCCATTTGCTAAAGTTATCTATTTATCGTATTGATATGAGAGCAAAGTTAGAGAACTAAGACAGAATTCTCAGTCACTTGAGTCTACAGAGAGAGGGAAGGAGATAATGGAGGAGACACAGTCACTTTCTTAAAAATACTCACCTGGAATTGGTTCATTTCCTTGGATACAACCTGTCACTACAAGTGACTCTGAGAAACAAAATCTCGCCAGGAGCTTGGACGATGAGCAGACAAATAGGAGCCACTGGCCAAACACAACAAAGGATCACCAGATATTCAAGGACAAATAGTGGCACAAAAAGAAGGAACAAGACAGAAAAAAGAGGCCAACTCACGCTACAGTTTATTCAGTCAGTATAAAAGAAGGTTTTTAAAACTTCTATCCAGAGCTTTGAAAAGACATTGAAATCCATTAAAAAAAAATTACAGCACTCAACAAAATAGGACTAGAGGGTAATTTCTTCAACATAGTAAAAAGTATCTATGAAAACCCAAGAGCCAACATTGTTCTTAATGGA
>NW_006399754.1:17076049-17107756 GCF_000299155.1 Elephantulus edwardii | reverse complement strand
GACTATGTTTCTATTATAATAATTATTCATTTTATAGTAAATATAACATCACGATATCAATCTAACACTATTATATTTCAAGTGGACTAGAATATCCTTTATGAGAAGACTATGTCTCTTTCTATGGTAGAAGGTACTGTTAGGCCTTTGAAAATATGCGTTATAATCCTCTTACGCCCTCAGACTAAGCTACATCTAACCTAAGTCAGGGTATTTTTAGTTGTTTAATATGCATGTAAAAGTTGGACAATGAATAAGGAAGACCAAAGTAGTATTGGTGCCTTTGAATTTGGTGTTGACAAAGAGTATTGTGCATACCATGGATTTCTGAAGAACAAACAAATCTGTCTTAGAAGAAGTTCCCTAGAGGCAAATACTTTGGGAGTGTTTTCAGGAGGCACTGTTGGTGTGGTCATTAGGTGCCATTGAGTTGAGTATGACTCATAGTGACCCTAGGAAGAACTAATCTGAACCCTGTCCTATCCCGTGCCATCTTCACAATCTGACACACTCAAGCTAATTGTCGTAGTCACCAAGTTAAACCACCTGGTTGAGGGTCTTCCTTTCTTTTGCCAACCCTCCACCTTTCCAAGTATGATGTCCCTCTCCAAGGAATAACCTCTTTTAGCATCATGCCCAAAATATGTGAGACAAAATTTCATCATCTTTGCCTCCAAGGAACAGTCCGTCTGCAACTTCTCCAAAGACATATTTATTTACTCTTTTGGAAGTTCGTGGAATCTTCAGCAATCTTCTCCAACACCACAGTTCCAAGGCATCCATTCTTCTTCTGTCATTCTTATTCATTGTCAAGCTCTCAGATGCATAGTAAATGAATAAAAAGACCATAACCTCAATCAGGTACAATTTTGTCCACTAACTGACATCATTGTTGTTGTTAATGTGCTGTTGAGTTGCCTCCAATTCATAGTAACCCTATGCACAATAGCTCTGAAAAATGTCCTATATTAAGCCAATCTCACTGTCTCTGACACACCTAACCCCATTACCCCAGTTACTGTGTCAATCCATCTTATCTAGGATTTTCTTCTCTTGTGCTGTCCTCTTCCAAGCATTTTGCCCTTCTGCAAGGGTTGGTCCCTCCTAGCTACATGCCAGAGCTTCAAAATCCTAGCCTCCAAGGAGCAACTTGATTTCACCCTCTCCAGGACAAATCCGTTTGTTTTCTTAGCAGTCCATGGTATATTCAACAATACTCTTCTCTAGCATGACAATTCAAAGATATCGATCATTCTTCTCTCAGCCTTCTTCAGTGTCCAAACTCTCTGATACATAGCAAGTAATTTCAAGGACCATGGACTAGATCAGGTGCCCCTTAGTCTCTAGACTGATATAATTGCTCTTCAGAGCCTTCCCCTCCCTCACTCATTCCTCTAGGCAGGATGTAGAAACGATTCATTGCATTGTTGGAAAAAAATTGACTTTGTTCATTGAAATAAAAATAAATTAACAGGGAAATAGAAACATAACATTGATAAACCTCACAGTCATAAGACTCAAAACATGATTTGTAATTATTAAATATTTCCTTTTGCGCTTTTTATAGGCAAAACAGTCACACATAAAAATTTTACACATGTTCTCATTTCATGTTGCATCATAAACATTTTTTATGTTATTGCACATCCTTTGAAAACGTTTAATGGTTGCGTAAGTTTTCACTAAATAGCTATACTATAAATTAGTAAGCAACTTCTTTAACATTCGCTGTTCCCTAACAATATTTTGGCAAAAGACTTCATTCTTGGGAAAGTATAGGGTCAATAAAAGAAAGGAAGACTCTCAAGGAGATGAACTGATCCTGTGAGTGAAGCAATGGGCTTGCACATGGTGGAGGGCATGAAGGCGGTGCAGGATAGGGCAAGGCTTGATCTGTCCTTCATGGGGTTGCTGTGACGGTCAGCTTGGTGACACCTAACACCATACCTGTAGATGTAATTTAATATCCTGTAATGCCATGTAATCTCCTCCCATAATGTGATCTAATGTGATGTATAAACAACCAGAGTTTACTAGTCAGAATTTAACTAATCACTTCTGAGTGAGAGATGTTTTTTAAAAATAGACGCCCCAGGGAGCTCTGTGGCCTAATGGCGAGAAGCTGCGCTGCAATCCCAAAGGTGCATAGTTGGAATCCACCAGGTGCTCTGCAAGAGAAGGAGGGGCAATCTCCTCCTGTGCCAGTCAGATCCAACTTGACAGTACACAAGAAAGGAAAAAAAAAAAAAAATAGATGTTCCATGAAGACTGCCAAGAAATCAAGCAAGGGAAGGACACAGATGAAAACTCGATTTAGACTTTCAGCGTTCAGACTGAAAAAAGTAAATTTCTCTTCTTTACATATCAGCCCTGGCCAATTAAGGCAAGCATTGATGCACAAATGATAAGGTTGTGGGCAGACTATCCAAATCTCATTCATAAGCACTCTGAATTTCAAATTTACCATGAAGTATTCATTATTATTTCAAAAGAATAAATTCTCAAAAAATGCCAGGTCTAACTTCCTGTGGGCACACTTTACAACTTAATTAGTTTAACCCTTATAGCTTGCTTATTTTGTTATTATTATTTCCTCTAAGTGCTCCTTAGGTACACACTGGGTTTTTTTTCCTGTAATCACCCATGGACATTTAGCATAAGATTTCTAAAGAATTACATTTAAAGTACATCATTACCAGTTTTTCAACATTAACTTTTAACAATTTATTTCAAGCTGTGATGTGCTTGAACAAAATTGAATGCCAGAAGGCAAACTTTTATGATTCTTGTTTTAATAATGATATGGTAATGTTTGTATTAATACCATTTTTGTGACTGAAGTTGTGACTTTGAGTGATCTAGTCTACTGACCATACAACTTTCCCAGTTATCAGCCCTACCTCAGGCCAGAAAAGGTTGGAGAGATCAGAAGGGTGATGCTACAAGAAGGAAAGAGCACATTTGGCTCCCTTAAAAATGTTTCTTAGCAAAATTATCCCATGAATCCATCATGAAGCCACAGTTCATCTCAATTAACCAAGAATATTTGCCGTGAGCATAGCCGTCACTTAAAGAAATGTGTGTATGAGTTCAAGTTGACAAGAGTTAATGGAAAGCAGACAAAAAGTTTAAGGGGCAAATGGTTCCAATGAATTATGTTGAAACAATATGGGGAGAATGAATTAGTGACAATAATGACACAACGGGAACTCTGTGGCCTAGCGGTAAGATGCGGCACTGCAATCCCAAAGGCAGTTCAAATCCACCAGCCGCTCTGTGGGAGGAGGGTACACCATCTCCTCCTGCATGACGCTATGAGTAGCTGCCTCTGAGAACTTGCTGGAGGGTCAGTGAAGCGTTGATTCCTACTTGAAGGCACACAGCAATGATACACTGAGAAACAGATAACAAATTCCATTGAACAATACATGTAGAAACACAAATGGATGTATGTTTAGTTTTGAATGTTGTCACCGAACTATTCTTGGCATGTTTCTTATTTGCTAACAAAAACTGTTCTTTCTTTCTTCCTTTCCTTCTTTTCCTCTCCTCTCCTCTCCTCTCCTCTTCTCCTTTCTTCTTTCCTTTCCTTTTCCTCTCTCTCTCTCTCTCTCTCTCTCTCTCTCTCTCTCTTTCTCTCTCTCTCTCTCTTCATCTTACGGATGTGCTGCAGGCTTCACCTCATATACTTTAGGCATGCTGCTGTGAAGGGCTATTCCTTGGAGAAGGACATGATTCTGGGAAGAATGGAGGGTTGGTGAAGGAGAGGAAGGTCTTCAATGAGGTGTATTGACAGGGTGACTGCTGCAATGGGCTCTTGTGTGTCGGGAAGTGTGAAGATGGCACAGGATAGAAGAGGGTTCGGATGTATTCTACTGAATGGCACCTAACAGTAACAACAGCAGATGTGCGAAGTTGACACTCCACTGTCCTGTAAGTTGTCTGGGGCAGAATCTGTCAATCAATCTCTTTGGTGCTGGCACCAGGATTCACGAGCGGTGAGCATTCTCATCATTTGTTGAATGAAGCATGTATGAAATGCACGAATGAATTTGTCAGTAGACTGACCTCTGCTTTCATAGTTTGGCCCTCCCCTGCACTGTCTGTCCTGTTACTGCAGCGAGGTTACAAAAGCAGAATCTTAAATGTCTAAGGTCTCTGCAGGCACAGGCTGCCCCCAGAAGACTTATTTTCCAGTTCTGATCAGATAAAACCACAGGGACAGCCTCGGCTCCCTGGTGACTGGCATTTATGCCAAATAGACTTCATGGGCTGGACAGCCCATTCTTAAGTGGGGGCATTGATTTCAAAGTGTAGACTGTAAATAGGGCACCATGGAAACCTTAAAAATGAAGATACAGTGATTTACAGGTAGATGTGTGTTTAAATCAGAGTATCTCCTTAGGTGAAAACACATCACCAACCAACCAGATGTTAGTTATCAAGGGGCAGATTCTGAGGTAATGATCGGCTGACTGGGGAGAGAGATAAACGTGACTAATGGCTGGCAGATCTGTTGAATTTGGGCAGTCATGACGATTTCCTTCCAGCAATTCCTTCTAGAACATGCCCCACAGGGAAAAACGGCTCTGCCAGGGTGATGTTGGTGAATCTCTGAGCTCTGCAATCAAGCTTTCAGGAAGCTGCACTGGGGTAAACTCGGCTCCTTTTCAGCCGCTCTCTTTCAGTTGGGGTCACAGGCTTTAGTTGCCCTGGGAACAGAGACCCTGACAGTGCTGTGACAGTGCTGAAGGGTCCCACCTGGCCTTTTCCCATAGTCCTGAAGGGTAAAAGGAATTCCGGGGTAGGAGCCTCAGGCTTCTTCCTGGGTAGCTTCTTCAAATCTCCAGAGAGAACAGGACAGCCTGGACCTTATCCTGGCCGGAAACCCTGGTTTGTCTAATCTGGGGAAGCGCATAGACGGCTTTGACTTGGGAAAAAAATACCAGATCTGCAAGAAGTGTCTCGAGTTGTATTCTGAGACTCCCTCCCACACTCTTCCACTCCTCAGAATTCCCCTTTTAGGAGGAATCGCACGAATTTACTACGAAACAGAAACTCTTTGGCACAGATCCAAGAGATGCTGTGAGAGGCCACACCCTTCAATGCAATGTAGTCAAAGTGCTATTACAATAATTACAGCGTTTATTATAGAACTATTTACAAGGTAAAGTCATGCAACTCAAAACATTAAAGAAAGATAATTACCCAGAAAAGAAAGGAAGATGGTAGGCTATCCAATGCAAGGCACTTGATTAATAAGTTGGCCTCACTTAGTTAGGCCTGACCTTGAGGAAACAAAAAAAAAAAAAAAAAAGAGAGCTTTTCTCCCTGAGACGATGCGGGCAACTTAGAATCCATAGGAGTGCGGCTAACATTTCCAATTTTTGTTTTCTTTCCATTTTAGTGATTAAAGAACTTTTTTCTTTTCTTTTTTTTTAAGGAAGAGAGTCTTCACATGATATCATTACAATTGCCCTCCATTTACATATTGCCAAACAAAGAGGAAGAGTATCGTTAAACATTAGCAGCCGTGATACTGTGATAACCATGTGTTCTAGGCAGTGCAGAAAATAGATGCCATTCTCATTATTTTTTCATCTAAAGAAAACAAAGCCAGATACATGACAGCATTTTCTATACACTGTTCCCCTAAATTTACGGTTTTCTTAAGAGGATGAGATTTGTGCTGCATCTTTCACTCTGACGTACTCGTGGCCTCATGCCGCTGAGAACGAGAGGGTGCTGTGAGTTGTCGTCAGGTCAATGTTAGCCTCCTACCACCCCACGTGACCTGGCTCCTCGGGCTCTACTTCTGGTGGAAGGATCTCACCAGGCCTTTCTCCCTCGGTGCATTTGAACACAGACATTTTAGTGAGTAGTCATACATTTGACCATCGCACCTTCAGGATCCCTTCAGGCTTAGACATATGTTGTTTTTGTTGTTGTGTACGAGCGAGTCAGAACCTACCTATAGCTGACCTTCCAGCCAGTTTTCGGAGGCAATTAATCACAAGGGAGGAGATTGTCCATCTTTCTCCTGTGGAGCGGCTGGTGGGTTCAAACCTCATGCCTTTGGAATTGTAGCACAGCTATTACCTATAGAATTTATTGATTCAACTCACCCATAAAGACTTCAATTTTTCAAAACTTTCCAAGAATTTTTCTTCTTTCTTTTTCTTCCTATCTTGTTAATCTTTCAAAGGACAGCAATTCCATTCTTTCACGTCTTCAAACTTAATACTCGAGAGTCTTCCTCGACGTCCTCCCCCTTTCTTGACATTTTTATAACTCACCAGGACACCCCATTGAGTCCACCTTCAGAATACATCCCAAATGTAGGAGTAAATTGTGGTTGTTATGTGCCGTCGAGTCGTTTGCAACTCATAGCGACCCTATGTACAACAGCCCTAAACCCTGCTCTATCCTGTGCGAATCTCATTGCCTCTGACACACCCATCCCGATTACCCCAGTCACTAAATCAATCCATCTCATAGAGGGTCTTCTGGGAAGATTAAATAACACTAAAGTATTACAAGGTATTATCAACTTGTAGCTGACCCTCCAGTAGGTTTTCAGAGGTAGCGAATCACACAAGAGAAGATTGTCCATGTTTTACCTGTGGACCAGCTGGCAGATTTGAACTGCACACTATTGGGTTGACAGCATAGCTCTTTACTAGAACTCCTTTACAAGGTATTAAGACCTGGAAAATGTTCGCTAAATGTTAACAATTCTTCTGTTAATGCATAGAAATTAAAATCATATTATATATGTCCAGGGTTTCATAAAGTGTTGAAAAATTCAAAGAATAAACAATTACAAAAGATTGGCTCAGTAAACTACATAAAAACAAGTGTAGTGATATTTAATGCTTATGACATAAGGTTAGTCACAAAGAGTGTATGTTCTTAACAGGAATGATACATTAAAACAGTAAAGATTAAATATATTTAAAAATATATAGTTGGCAACCAGCTGTTTCTATGTTCAGCAACATTCATGAGAAAGCTAATATAAATATATAGAAATATGTAAGATATATAAATATATATATTTAAATTTATTTTAATGAAAGTTTACAGAGACTTTGGATTTCCATTAATTCATTGTTGTACACTTTCCTTCCTGTCCACGAGGAAGCTAATGGGTGTGTCAGAGGCAATGCAGATTGGTATTGGCAGATTGGCACAGGATAGAGCAGGGTTTAGGGCTGTTGTACATAGGGTCGCTATGAGTCGCAAACGACTCGACAGCACATAACAACAACAACAACATCCAAAAAACAAGCAGGGCTCATTACCAACGTTTATAAATTAGTCTTGAAAAATTCTACTGTTCCATAATTCGGCAATTTTCTATTAAAAGCATTTATGTAACTTTTATAATCAGAAAAATATTAAAATTTCTGTTTTTCAGAAGGAAAAACAGGAACTTGTATACAAATGTCATAAAAGCCAAAAAGGCAGATACAGTGACTGTCCATCAACAGACGAATGGATAAACACAATGTGTTGTGTGCGTACAAGGGAGTATTACTCGGCCAGGGAAAGGAAGGAGGTCCTGCTGTACGGATGAGCCTTGAAAACACTCTGCTGAGTGAAATGTGTCAATCACACTAGGATAAAGCTTGCACGATCCCACTTAGAAAACACATCTACAGTAGTCAAGGCTATGAGTAGATATATACATGGTAAGGAAGGCTAGTTCTCACAGAAGAATAGCATCCATGGAAAGGTAGAGGGTCAGAGTTAGAGAGGAAGACCCTCATCGAGATAGATGCCACCGTGTCTGTAACAGTGAGTGCATTGGAGAGGGTAGAGTTGGCTCAGGACAGAGTGATGTTCAGAGGTGTCGTTCATAGGGTGGCTGTGAGTCACAGTTGGCTCTATAGCACCTGACAATGACAATCCAAGAGGTACTGAAAGGAGGAAGAGGGGAAGCTTCAATACTTAGGGAGCACAGGGTTTCTGTTAATGGGAGTGGAGAATCTGAGCAGGGTTAAGGGTAGTGAGTGAACAGAATGATGAACATAAGCTATTGTACAACACTGTACGTGTGAAGAATGCTGTGTAAATAGTATCACATATCTATTTACCATGATGGGGGGAAGCTTTCTTTAGTGGAAAGGTGATTTGATAGTATTTTTCTGATATCTCTGTGTTGACAAAGCCCCTCTGTGGGTGTGGTCTCTCGGTTACTGTTTCTGAGTTTTTTCTCTGGGTTTACAGTTTTTCCCTCTTTCTGTCTTTCTTTTCCTCTTTCCCCTTTCATAGCCCATGCACAATATGACCCTTTCCACTGCTCACTCTCAGGAGTTCTGATGGGGTAGTTTGTAGAGAGTGGTATTATTAATCCAAATGAGATGTCTCTTCGGGGCTTCAAATCCACCCACAGCTCCTTGGGACCCCACGATAGGATTTGTTGTTGTTTTTGTTACGTACCATCGAGTCAGAACCCACCTACAACTGAGCCTCCAGTGAGTTTTCAGCACCAGAGGAGATTGCCCGTCTTTCTCCTGTGGAGCAGCTGATAGATTTGAACTGCATGCTTTGGGGTTGGCGCTGCAGCATCTTACCATTAGGCCACCACAGCTTTCCCCCCACCCCCAACCCCATGGGATTTAGAGCCTAGAAAAACCTCTTGATGGGTCAGCTGTGAGTAGATTCCTACTGGAAGGCTAACAGTTGTTGTTGTTGTTGGGTGCCGTCAGTCAAGTCGTAGACTCATAACGCCTCTATGAAAGGAAGGCCTGAGCACAGTTCATAGAGTTTCCTGAGAAGCCATTTCATAAGCAGATGTTACTCCTGCTTCCAAGCTTGTTTTAATTGGGAAGCTCCACCAAACACTGTCCACCATGGGTAACCATTCTCTCATCTGACACATCAGTGTCACAGTGTTTAGCATTACAGCATCCACGAGTTACCTCTGTACAGCAAATGGACTGACCAGTGCTATTACACCTAGAAGAATGTTTGACAAAAAAACCAATTTGAACCAGGCTGAGGGCCGCTGATTAAAATCACTCACCTTGGGCTTAGTAGCATAACTTTCTGTTCACTACGCCAACATAGCTCTCTCTTATGTTTTCGTCGTTGTTAATGTTGTTAGGTGCCAGTAGTAATTACTGTGGGGATTATGGGGTGGGGAAGACAAGATAAAGCCCCCTTGCTACAGATCCATACATTCCTATGAAAGAGAGTAGAACAAGAGCACAAACCACACACTCCTGCTGAAATTCTCGTTTCTTTCTTTTTTTCCTATTATGAATCAGTCCCTCAGCTTTCTTCTTTTCATTAAAATCAGCCCAGGGTTTTTATGAACAAAAATTCCAATAAAAGAAGTAAAACATTTCATGTTCAACCTAGCTTGCAATTATTATATTAACATAATATAAAATTTTCAAAGGTTAAACGCTGAACCAGAGGCCTCCCAATAAAATTCCATTTTACATGTAATTTAACAGTAAGTGGGGGGGAAAATACCAAGTTTTAGGAATCATTAAATGGCACTTTTTATTTAAAACACAAATTCCCCCAGACTCGGTGTCGTGTACGTTTCCAGTGGGGGCTCTTTTTTTATGTTGTGTTTAGTTGTTTGGTTTCGGCTAGTAAGTTGTATTATTTAAAGGGTTTATAAAAGTTTGGGGCATATAAAACTAATAAAAATGCTCCCCAGTGTGGCTTTTCCCATGGATTTGCCTTTGAAGTACAGCGCTGTGGTTAAGGTAGTTTCAAGGTTATAGTTATTCTATAATTTTAAAATATAAACGTTAATAACTTAATAGTAGCAACTTGAACTATAATTTTAATTGTGAAACTGCTCTTCCCCTTGACATTGCAATTCCACATAGTCAAGGTGGTTTGAAATGCAGGTCACAAAAAGGGGGGGAGCAAGTGCACTCAGGTTTTTTTCCAAGATACTACTTTATAGCCAATTCTTTTCATCCTTTTTTGCCCTTTACCCTAACTGCTTTCAGTTAAGTGCACTGGGACCCTGGGCTTGCAGGAAAATGCCACAGTGACACAGAAACACCAAGCCCAAGTTCTTAGCTACCATGCAGCAGTGAGAAGAAAATCATCAGTTGTTGAAGTTGTGCCGGAGTTTCTGCTGGTTGTTTCTGTCCTCTCTGCATTATTTCATACTCAGAAGACCTCCAAGTGTGAGCAGTGCAGACCACGATACACACACAGGAAAAATGAGGGGCAGTGAGGCTGGCCATTTGTCCCATTACACGAGGAGGCAGATCTGCCCGGATTTCAACTCCAGTTTTGAGTTCTAGGAACTTCTGGGTGGTATAAAAGGTGATGTGCTTGGTTTTTAATTGAAAGATCGGTGGTTTGAATCTACCTAGAGGCGATCTTCTCATGGCTAACAAATCAGAACCAACTTTCAGTTAACTCTCCAGCAGGCTTTTTTTAGGATTCAAATAGCACAAGGAGGAGATTGCACATCTTTCTCTTTGAGGAGGCATTTTCCTAAAAGTCATGATTTTTGTTGTTGTTTTTGTTGTTGTGTGCCATCAAGTCATCTGTGACTCATAGCAACCCTATGTACAATAGCTCTGAAGCCTGCCCTATCTTGAGCCAGTCTCACTGACTTGGACACACCTAATTCCATTGTCCAAGTAACCGTGACAATCCATCTCATCTGGGGTCTTCCTCTCTTGAGCTGTTCCTCCATCTTTCCAAGAATGATGTCCTTCTCCAAAGACTGATCTTTCCTGGTCACATGCTCAGAGTATGTGAGATGGTTTCAAAACCCTTTCCTCCAAGCAGCAGTTCTGTTTCACTTTTTCCAATACAGACCTGTTTGTTCTCTTGGCAGTCCATGGTATGTTCAAAATTCTTCTCCAGAACTACAACTCAAAGGTATCAATGCTTCTCCTGTCATCCTTAATAACTGTCCATCTCTCTGATGCATAGCATATAATTGTGAAGATCATGGCCTAAATTAGGTGCACCTTAGTCTCTAGATTGACATCCTTGCTCCTCAGTACTCTGGAGAGGTCTCTGATAGCAAGGACCCAAAGGTCATAGCCACTGAAAAGTCTGGGTACATTTCTACACTGAAGGGTGTAAAATTGCCATGAGTTGCAATAGACTCAACAGCAACCCTAGTTGTTGTTGATTGCCTTCAAGTTGAGCACAACTCATAGCGACCCTATGAGCAAAAGGCCTGAAGCCCCTCTACAACTATTGACATTTATCAAAGTTCATAGAGTTTCCTATGGCAAGTTGTTTAGGAAGCAGATGCCATTCCTACTTCCAAACCTAGGGGGGAAGGGTTCTAATTCTAAGTGAACCACACCCTCAAAAGCTTAAGTGAAAATCAACTCAGCTGCCATCAAGTCTCAACAAATGCACAGCCAATCCTTCCATGGGTTTTCAGAGGTCATACATAGAACAGGAGGAGATTGTCCATCTTTCTCCCACAGAGCAGCTGACGAATTAGAATCGTCCACCTTTGGAGAGGTAGTGCAGCTCTACCCACTAGACTATTGGAGAGACAGAGAGCTCAAAACATAAGATGTGTGCCAACAGAACACACAGCAGGGAACTGTATGTGATCGTTCTGAAAAGGAATTGGCAGACAAAGAATTTCATAAAACAACATATGAACAAGAGCCTATGGTGATGAAGGAAGAAGTTCAAGCTGCTCTTAAAGAATTGGCAAAAAACAAGGCCCCAGGGATTGATGGTAGACCGACTGACATATTTCAACAAACAGATGCAGTCCTGGATGTGCTCACCAAGTTGTGCCAAGAAATCTGGAGGACAACACTTGGCCAACTGACTGGAAGAGATCAATACTTGTTCCCATTCCAAAGAAGGGTGACCCAACAGAGTGTGGAAATTATTGAACAATATCACTAATATCACATGCAAGCAAGATTCTACTGAAGATTAGCCAAAAACAACTGGAACAGCACATCAACAGAGAACTCCTAAAGTTCAGGCTAGATTCAGAAGAGGCCGTGGTACTAGGGATATTATAGCTAATGTCAGGTGGATCTTGGTTGAAAGCAGAGAGTACCAGAAGAATGTCTATCTGTGTTTCGTCGACTATGCAAAGGCATTTAACTGTGTGGATCACAACAAACTGTGGCTAACTCTGAGAAGAATGGGAATCCCAGAACACTTGATTGTGCTTAGGAAGCAGTCGTCAGAACAGAGCAAGGAAATACTGCATCATTCAAAACTGGGAAGGGTGTGCACCAAGGATGTGTCCTACCTCCATATTTTTACAATCCATATGTGGAACAGATTATCTGAGAGGTTGGGCTCTATGAGAAGAAATGTGGCATCAGGATTGGAGGTAGACTCTTCAACAATCTGTGTTATGCAGATAACACACAACCCTGTTTGCTGAAACTGAGGAGGACCTGAAGCACTTGCTGCAGAAGGTCAAGGACTTCAATATGGATTGAGGCTCAACATCAAGAAAACAAAGATTCCCACCACTGGGATGATTGGCAGCATCATGGAGGATAGTGAAGAGATTGAGATTGTTCACAGCTTCAGTTTGCTTGGCTCTACAACCAACACTCTTGGTACCAGAAGCCAGGAAATTAAAAGACGAATTGCATTGGGAAAGTCTCCTCTCAGAGGCCTCTCCAAAGTACTGAAGATCGATGATGTCAGTTTGGAGACTAAAGTGCGCCTGATACAGGTCATGGTCTTTACCATTACTTGCTGTGCATCAGAGAGCTAGACAATGATTAGGGATGATAGAAGGAGAGCTGATGCCTTTGAGCTGTGGTGCTGGAGAAGAGTGTTGAATATACCATGGAATGCTAGGAGAACAAACAAGTTTGTCCTGGAGAGGGTGAAGCCAGGCTGCTCCTTGGAGGCAAAAATTCTGAAGCTTTGTCTGACATGCTTTGGACATGTTACAAGGAGGGACAGGTCCTTGGAGAGGGACATCATGCTTGGGAGGGTGGAGGGACAGCGCAGGAGGGGAAGGCTTTCCATGAGGTGGATTGAATCAGTGACTGGGGTAATTGGGATGGGTGTATGAGAGACAATGCGATTGGCACAGGATAGAGCAGGGTTTAGCGACTTGATGGCAACAATAAACAGAGCTGTGGACAAGCACTCTCGGCAAACAGAGAAGGAAGTAAGTGGAGAGGAGCAGGATAAGCAGTTAACAAAGGCAGAAAAAGGACCCACCTTCCTTTCTTGTAAAGGATTGTTTTGATGTACTTTTTGATCCATTTTAAAACAATATTTCTTGTTTCATTGTTAAAAGTTTTCTCCTCCCCATCTCCAGTTTCAACCCACGATGTAATGCACCTCTTGTTCTAGATTGCTGTCATACATATAATGCCTAATCTTATATTCCTTTTGGACAATTCTTCCCCTCATCTGTTCTACTGCAGTGTTGATTATCTATCCACTCTTCCCATTCACCCTCCCCCATGTCTGTCCTAATTTACAACAGTGGTGTTATGCAGTGTTTATCCTTTTGTGACTGAGACATTTCATGCAGTATAATATCCTCCAGGCTCTTCTCCATGTTTGTTTTACAAGTTCATTATTTTTTAATTCTGCATACTATTCCATTGTGTGAATGTACCAAAGTTTTTCTATTCATTCGTTTATTGTTGGGCACTTGAGTTGCTTCCATCTTTTTGCTATTGTGAACGACACACCAATAAACATGGGTATGCAGACATCTGTTTGAATTGTGGCTCTGGTTTCTTTAGGGTATTTTTCTAGTAGTGGAATTTCTGAGTCAAATGGTATTTCATTTCCAACTTTTTGACCAAGTGCCAGGCCGCTTTCCATAGTGACTGTACTGTTTCATATTCCACCAGCAGTGAATAACTTTTAAAAGAGCTAACAGATTAACTGGGCTCTTCTTCTGTCCAATCATAAGGAAGGTCTGGCTTAGGTAGAGGAGACCCTTTTCAAGCAGCCTCCGCTGTCTTTCTCCATGCTGAATCCTGTAGATGAGACATACGTTCCAGCAGTCAAATGGACCCCAGGGCCCCTTTCCTGGTTGCCCACTTCCCAGTCTTCCAGAAACCAGCTCCAGCTCAGGCGTGGTTTTCTGAGGACTCGGTCAAGCACCCCTTTAGTTCTTCTGAGAAGCATACCTGCTTGTAACATGAGAAGTGTAGCGCTTGGATCAGATGCATGCCCTGCCACCCATGCCCTCCACTGCCTCCACCATGCCCTAAGTTCTTCCCATATAGAAACATGGAGAAATGCAAAACAAAATTGTCTGCCTAGTGTCTTCCTGTAGGAACCATCTCTGTTGTGCTAAAGCAACCTATTGTTAATGTCATGCTGATGCTCTCAGGAAGTTCTGTTTGACTTTAAACCAAAAGCACTTTTGGTTTTTCTATTTCATGGGGAGTGAGATTAGGTAACAATTGTTCCCAGTCATATCTCCCACCCACGAGCTCTTTGAATATGGCCACACTGAGCATTGGCGGCTTAGAGACAAGGAACTGCACTGCCAACCCAAAGGCACACGGTTCGGATTCACCAGTTGCTCTGCAGAAGAAAAGTGGATAACCTTTTCTTGTATGATTTACTGCCTCTGAAAAAGCCCACTCACTCCAGGGTCAGCTATGAGTCAGTTCTGACTCAATGTACATAACATCATCATCAACAACAACATCAGTTAACAAGATCTGTTGAGATTTGTTGTTCTTTGATGTAAAAGTTACAATGTGATACAAAACATTATAAATTTACTTTTAAGTGGGGAGTGATTTGAAATAGCCCATTAATCTCTATACCTTACACATGTTCACATTGCTCTTTTTCCTAAGAGAAGCAATTTCAAACTTACACATATATGCAAACACACACCCACACACAGATACATGTTAAAGCTGTTAGACATTTTAAGCATTATTAATGGATTGATCAAATTATAGTTGAATAAACCACTGTGTCACTGTAGAAACAAACATCCTTTAGATTCAATGTTGTTTTTGTTGTTACTGTGCTGTAGAGTTGACTACAACTCCTAGCCACCCTAAGTACAATAGTTCTGAGCTCTGCTGTGTCCTGAGCCAATCTCATCACCTCGGACACACCTACTCTCATCACCCCAGTCACTGAATCAATCCATCGCATCCGTGGTTGTCTTCTCCTACGATGTCCCTCCACCCTTCTAAAAATAGGACAAGAGGGAAAGGAAGGGGAGGAAAAGGCAACTAATTATAAGAATAAAGAAACAGTATATTTTATCCATCTAACCTCACTGATTTTCAAAATGTAAAGTTTTGTTGTTCATATTCCTGGAGAAAATTTACCACTTATGACAATTTTAAAAGCAAACACCAAAACAGATTAGAAAAGATGAGAGGAAAACCAGCAATTTAAAAGTCATTGAAAGTAATATAATTAATAGTGTTATTATGTAGCTATTGCCATAAAACAATATTTGCTTTGGTGACTCATAATAACATTAGGCTTTTGAACTGAAACCAGTGAAATATTATATGATGGAAAACAATTGATCTTAGTTTTTATATGTGTAATTTCATTGCCTGGAGTTTCGTCCTGTTAAGTCATTTTCTTTACACCTTTCAAATAGTTTTGTGTTGCATCTTACCAAATTAGTAGTTTAAAATAATTGCTGCTACCACAAACATAACATGGGTCTACTGAATGGCTCTATTAAATTTTAGTCTTAACAACAAACATTGAATATAACAATGTGTGCCAGAAGAAATATGTAAGAACCATAGCTAAATGTTCTGGAATGTTTATGCCATGCTCGACTTTTCGTTCATTGGTTTAATTTTCCTGTGTCTTTGAAGAACTGTGCTAGACTTTATTCTGCTTAACCCAACTCTGTTTTTAACCGATTGCCATGTATTAGAAATAATAGAATTTTGTTGTAATAAAGAATCTTCATAGCCCTCTAATTTAATTCCTTCATCTTATTGATGTGGAAACTGAGGCTAGTTTTGCCTAAAGACTAGAAACTGGATCCTTTCCCTCTTTTGATTGATTGTGTATATCCAAAATTCTTCACTATGGCTTATTGCAAGTTTAAGAAAATCTGTATCATATGGTTGCTATGGAAGCCAGTGGATACTCTAAAGAATGAAAATGATGTCTTCAATGAGTGATAGTGTGAGGGGAAAAACACATTGTTCCTGCATTTGTGTGTGTGTGTGTGTGTGTGTGTGTGTGCATGTATGTATGTTATTGTGATAAAAATATACCTAATTATCATCCCTAAAGAAGCCCTGGTGGCATAGTGGGCTACATGTTGGGCTGCTTATCAAACATGAAGTTCAAATCCATCAGCCATTCTGTCGGAAGAAAGACAGGCAGTCTTGGCTGACACAGAAGAATTTCATGAAACAACATATGATCAAGAGGCAATGGTGACGACTGCAAGAATGTGGAAACAGTCCAAATGTCCAATGACAATGGAACAGATAGAGACATTATGGTGCATTCACAAGATGGAATACTACGCAGCACACAGGATCAAGGATTTTGTAAATTCCTACCTAACTTGGGAAGGACTGGAGAGCATTATGCTGAGTGAACAAACTCAGTCCCACAAGGACAAATATTGTATAAGACCATTATTGTAGGAGGAGTATGAGGATAGGGGTTGCGGGGGAAGGGTGGGAGCAGAGGACTGAGGATGGATGGGGTGGCACATGATAATCATAAGGTCACACCGTCTAATTGGGGGACAGCAATTAAAGAAATGGGAAAGATCCAGTGTGAAAAACAATGCACACAAACTTTGGAAGTAAGTCAGCATTGAAAAAAAAAAAGGTAATGGTGATGAAGGAGGAAGTTCAGGCTGCTCTGAAGGAACTGACAAAAAACAGTGCCCCAGGAATTGATGGAATACCACTTGACATATTTAAGCAAACAGATGCTGCCCTGGACACGCTCACTAGATTATGCCAAGAAATGTGGAGGACAGCCACCTGGCCAATTGACTGGAAGAGATCTGTATTTCTTTCCAGTCCAAAAAAAGATGACCCAACAGAGTGTAGAAATGATCGAATGTTATCACTAATAACACATACAAGCAAAACTCTGCTGAAGATTATCCAGAAATTACTGGAACAGCACATCAGCAAAGAACTGCCAGATGTGCAGGCTGGGTTTAGAAGAGGCTATGGCATGAGGGACATCATAGCCAACATCAAATGGATCTTGCCTGGAAGCAGAGAGTACCAGAGGAAAGTCTATCTGTGTTTCATTGATTATGCAAAGTCATTTGATTGTGTAGATCACAACAAATTGTGGCTACCCTTGAGAAGAATGAGGATACCAGAACACTTAATAGTGCTCATGCAAAACCTATACTTGGACCAAGAAGCAATAGTCAGAACAGAGCAGTGAAACAGAGCTTCTGTATCAGGAAATGTGTGCATCAGGAATGCATCCTATCTCCATACTTTTTCAATCTATATGTAGAATACATCATTTGGGAGGCTGGACTTTATGAGGAGGAATGTGGCATCAGGAAGACACACCAATAACCTGTGTTATGTAGATGACACAACCTTGCTTTCTGAAACTGAGGAAACATGAGACATTTGCTGCAGAAGATCAAGGACTGTTACCTTCAATATGCATTGAAGCTCAACATCAAGAAAACAAAGATTCTCACCACTGGGCCAATTGGCAGCTTCATGATAGACAGAGAAGAGATTGAGATTGTTAATAACTTCACCTTGCTTGGTTTCACAATCAACATTCTTGGCACCAGAAGTGAGGAAATCAAAAGATGGATTGCATTGAGAAAGTCTACTGACTTCTCTAGAGTACTGAAGAGTGAGGATGTCAGTCTGAAGACTAAGGTGTGCCTGATCCAGGCCATGGTATTCACAATCACTTGCTATGCATCAAAGAGCTGGACGATAACTAAAGATGATAGACGAAAGATCAATGCCTTCGCGTTGTGGTGCTGGAGAAGGGTGTTGAACATACCGTGGACTGCCAGGAGAACAAGCAGCTATGTTCTGGAGAAGGTGAAAGCAGGCTGCTCCCTGGGGGCTAGGACTCGGAAGCTTCATCTCACAGACTTTGGGCATGTGGCCAGGAGGGACCACTCCTCAGAGAGGGACAGTATGCTGGAAACAGTGAAGGGACAGAACAGCAAAGGAAGACCCAAAATGAGATGGATTGACTCAATGACTGGGAAAATGGGATTAGGTCTGTTGGAGAGGAGGAGATTGGCTCAGGATAGGGCAGAGCTCAGAGCTAATGTACACAGAGTCGCTATGAGTCACAGGCAACTTGACGACACATAACAACAACAACTACAACAATCAAATGAAGCACTGGTGGCCTAGTGGTAAGGAGCAACTCAAAGGCACATAGTTCTAATCAACTAGCAGCTCCACAGAAGAAAAAAATGGGCAGATTTCTCTCGTGTCATTCACTGCCTTTGAAAACCTTCTGGAGGGGCAGCTATATGGGTCAACTAGACTTGATGGTTCATAACAACAATCAAATGGAAGGAAGCCTACTCTGTGGCAGCAGGTTTGGATATACGGTGTTCACTTCACGGTAACTGGTCATGGGAGAAAGATGGGTTGCCTCTTCCCGTGTGATTAACTGCCTCTGAAAACCAGACGGAGGGGCAGCTCCAACGCGATGATACACAACAATAACTGTAACTGGAAGCTAGTAGCTTATCAAGGATCCCTGGTGGCACAGTGCATTAGGATTTGGGCTGTTAATAGAAAGGTCACGGGTTTGAATTCACCAGCTTCTCTGTGTAAGCTGCATAGGGAATCTCCTCTCATAACATTCACAGTGTCAGAAACCTGACAGAGGGTTTCTACTACTTAGAATCTAGAAGGTAGTTGGTTTGGGTTGATAAGTTATCAGTATTAACTTTTATGGACTAAAATTCCTTTTCTTTTAACTTTCATGAAAGAATGTTTCCCTTTTATATTAACAATTACTTAAAATTGGCTTTGATCTTGGATTTGTACCCTGAGTTAGTTGACCAAATATTAATGTATGAAACAGACCAACCTAATCTGACAGACAGGCAGACAGACAGAAGAAATTGCTCTAGAAACTGGCTAAGTCTGGTGGACCACATTTCTGTACTCAAAGGGAACATTAGGTAATCTTTCTAAGCAGTTTAAGAAAAGTAATTTGGATCAGGAGGAAAGAGGCCACGAGAAGGGAGAGGAGGCTCCTGAGAGAAGGTAAAGCAATCCGAATGATTCATCTGATCGTTCGTGGTGCTTTAGCTTCAGAAGCCTGCCTCTAATATGGCAAAATGGGCAGCATGCTAAGTATCCTTTTAGAATCAAGGTCCATTCTGGCTTCCATCAAACTCCACAGCCTTCAGGGAAGGACTATTCATTCAAAGGGCTCAAGCCATCTATTCAGTGGACACCATCATTTCGGTACATTCTAGATTGGTGAGTGGGAGATATTTAGTCAATATTTACGCTCTATCCTTTCAGTTATATAGTGAGGGCGAAGCAACAGAAATTCTTTAAGGCAGACACAGTTCATCCGAGGCAATCTTCATAGCACTTCTTCTAGTCTCTCTATTAACAGAAGCACCATGAAGGCAAGGACCCTGTCTGGCCAGCTCAGTGCACTAATTGTGGGCAAACAGATGAATATCTACTGTCTAGTTGAGGCCTCGACACATGGAAGGGCTTTGAGAAATATTTGTAGAAGTAGCAAAAGAAGGCAGAGGGTCAATAAAGGAGAGGAAGACCCTCCACCAGGTGGATTGACACAGTGACTGGTGCCGTGGGCTCTAGGGTGTCAGGAGGTGTGAGGGTCGCACATAATACGACAGGGTTCAGATCTGTTGCTCATAGAGTCGCTGTGAGTTGTACTCGACTCAACGGCACCTAACAACAACTCGAGTGAAAGCATGGAGCAATTTGTCCCCCCCTTGAGCCACCAACCTTTCAGTCAGCAGACAAGCACTTAGTAAATGCGTCACCAAGCCTCCTTCTTCCTCTCCTGCTTCTCCCTGGTAGTACCTGAAAGACAGTACCAAGGGCACCTCTGGAATGTGGCCTGAATATATTCTTAGGCTGGACATCGATCTATGACAACAGCTCTTTGCTCAGACATCTGAATCTATTTTTATCAATGAGTAATTATGCATCCCTTGTTGATGCAAATGGTGCCCTAGGCTTACTAAACTCAAGGCTGGAGGGTCAAATCTACCAGGGATGCGATGGAAAGAAGACCTGCTGGTCTGTTTCTGTGAAGCTTACAGCCAAGAAGACCTGACGGAACCATCCTCTCCTGGGATATATGGGAACCCCACAAGTCAGTGTAGAATGACCTGTCTTTGAAAAAATAATCAGCAAACATGGAACCATTTCCAGAAGTAAAGTATGATCGAAAACTAAAGGAGGAAGTTTATGCTGCACTGAAGACATTGACAAGAAAAAAAAGACCCAGAAATTGATGGAATACCAATCGAGGTATTTTTTTTTTTTTAAATATGTAGCCCTGGGTATGCACACTAGAGTATGCGGAGAAATTTTGAAAGACAAGTACTGAGCAACCAACTAGATGAGGTCTGTATTTGTTTCCATTGCCAGAATGCAGAAATTACCAAGCAATATCATCAATGTAACATGCAAGTCAAATCTTGCTGAAGAGGACTTAAAAACAAAAACAGGACATCAACAAGGAACTTTTAGAAAATTCAAATTAGATTCAGAAGAGGGCTTGGGACGAGGAATATCATTGCTGATGTCAGATGGATGTTGGCCCAAAGCAGAGAATACCTGAAGGATGTTTACTTGTGTTTTATTGACTATGAAAAGGCATTTGATTTTGTGGATCAACAAATTATGTATAACCTTCAGAAAAAGGAAAATCCCAGAACATTTAATAATGTTGACGCAAAACCTGTATGCAGATCAAGAAGCAGCTATCCGCAGAGAACAAGAGAACACTGCATGGTTTAAAATTAGGAAAAGTGTGCATCAGGGCTCTATCCTTTCTCCAGGGAAACATTAGCAACTTCACTTCCAGAAAGTGCAGCTGAGATTCATCAGGTTAAGTCACTGGTCCAGGGTACAAGTAAAAATTACGATTAGACCACAAATGTAGGCAAATATAAAGCTTCTGGGTTTTCCACATTGAATGGTGTGGCTACCTCTACACCTCTACAAACCTACAGACTGTTTTCAAGATGTAGTTTCCTCCCAGACACAGAAAGTAAACTCGTAATACAATGTGATCGCGCAATAAGACCATCCTTGGATAACTTTGGCTCTCTTTTGTTTGGTCGTTCTTGGCATCTCCTCTGACTGGACACCAAGGCATGGACCCAGTGCCGACCATAGCATGTTGTTATTAGTTGCCACCGGTAGATTCTGACCTATAGCAATCCTGTATGGTATCGTAGAACTGCCTTATGGCATTTTGTAGGTTGTAGTCCTTAGGGAAGCAGATTGCTAGGTTTATCTCCATGAACTCGTCTGGTGCGCTTGAATCCACAGCAGCCAAGCATGTAATAATATTATTTCTAATGTTGTTGTTGTTGTTGTTAAGTACCATTGAGTCGCAGGTGAGTCATAATGACCCTATGAAGGAGAGTCCTTGACGCTTGGGTGCCTTTCATCCTCTCTCCAAGTTCATAGGGTTTCCAGAGGCAAGCTATTATGGAAGTGGATGTCACTCCTCCTTCCACGCTTGTTTAATCGGGGAGCTCCACCCCACTCTTAGTCAGCATTGGGTAGCCAAGCATTAACGCATTTGACACATCCGTGTCATAGTGTTCGGCCTCACAGCAACCACAAGTGACCGCGGGACGGCAACTTGTACACCAGGGCTATATGACCTAGAGGAATGTCTGAACAAAAACAATGAAAGACTGTACTATAATAATAATATTGTTTCATAATATTAGAATGCATAAGAGAAAGGAGCTGTGTCAGAAACCCAAGCACTTCCACACTGGCTGTGTTTGTTGTTGCTGTTATTGCTGTTAGGTGCTGTTGAGTCTCCTACGACTCATAACCACTCTATGAACAACGGCTCTGAACCTTGGCCTATCCTGAGCCAGGCTCACCATCTCCAACACACTTGACCCCATTGCCACAGACACTGTGTCCATCTATCTTATCGGGGGTCTTCTTCTCTTGTGGAAGCATGGACTACGGTTGAAAACAACTTCAAACGCAGTACGGTAGAGAGGACTCTGTCTGGTCTGTTGTAGGCTCTTGTCGCCAATCCCGTGAGGTTTCTTAATCATGGCACATAGAGACCTTGATGGTGACAGTGCAACTTCGAGGCATCTTCCCTATGAGTGAGTGGGAGGCTAGTGTCCAATTCTCTCCTATGACAGGAATCCGTGAAGTCACACTGTTGGGTTGCTCCACCAAAGACAAGACCTCTTCAAGTGAAGACCTCTTCCTTCAAATTCACCAGCAGCTGCATGGAAAGAAGAGGGGAAACTTCCTCCCCCAGATTTACAGAGTCAGAGACCCAATGGAGAATCACAGTGAGTCAGAATCTACTCACTGGCAGTGGGTTGGATCCCTTTATCAGAATCTATCCAATGTTTTCCTCATGATTAGATTAGGGTGGTGGGTTTGGAGGGGAAGACTACAGAGGGACGAAGGTGTCCCCACCACATCAGAGCATCAGTGCATGCGGTCGATATGACCGCCACTGCTGGTGCTTGGCCACCAGCCGAGGCCATGTTTGCCTGGTTTCCTCTTCTCTCCATACAGTACTTTTAGGAAGGAAGCCAAACTGTACAGTGGATGCTGACAGAGTAGGGGATCATGTTCTCTCTTGAAAATACATCTTTACACTTTTATTAAATATTTCACTCATTCCAAATGTTTATTTAGTAGACAATTATACTGTTCTCATTTTTTTCCACTGTTGAACATAATTTAGCAATGAATAGGCTTGAAAAAATTTTGTCATCAGCTCTGGTTAAGTCTTTAAGACGGATTCTGAAATGATTAGCCAAAGCACAAGGCAGAACATCCTCTCTGAAATGTTTTAAAACATGTGTCGTTGTGGGTTGCAGTTTTGTTTTGTTTTGAAAAAGAATCAATTTATAGACCTATAATCATTTAATGGCAGGAAGGTCGGTTATGAGTCACTCCCAACTCGATGGCACACAACAACAAGAAGCATTTCATGAGCCTTCTCACGTCACATCTTCATCAACAATGTCAACATTTTAAATGTTTGTGATTTGCCATCTCAAATAATGGTCAAGTTTACTTTGAATATCTTTGTTTATGAATGAGTTCAAATACGTAAAGGAACGGGGTTTTGATGTTGCGTAAGAGGAAACACTGGGATGTTGCTATGTAAGATTCTCGATAGGAATATTTCAGCAATGATGATAAAATTGGAGACGTGCATTTGCCTAACATCTCACTCTCAAAAAACTCAAGCTCTGCACGCTGTGCGATCAGAGCCAACCCATAGATGACCCTCCAGCAGGTTTTCAAAGGTTGTCAACTGGCCCAGGAAGAGATTGCCCATCTTTCTCCCTTGGAGTAGCTGTGGCTTTGAACTGCCTGACTCTGGGTTGGCAGCGCAGCTCCTTATCTACTGTAAGAGAGGACAAATTAATTTGCTGAAAGTATTCTTCTTGCTACAGCACCTTGGTGATGCAGTGGTTCAGGATTGGAATGTCAGGAGCTCCAGTTTACCAGCCGCCCCATGACAGAAAGAACTGAGAGCTCACTTCCTTACAGATCATGGGGAGGAAGACCTAGTGGGACAGCTTTTTTTTCTGTGCTGCGGGGTCACATTGAGTCAGGATACACTCAGTGGCCCAGATCTGGCTTTACCTGTCGTGTTCTTCCTATTGGACGTGGAAGGCTTCAACAACACTCCCTTCAGTGAGATTGCAAGGAAACTGAAGCCTTTCACCAAAGGCTTTTGCCTGGTATGCTTAACTCACGAGACTCATTTTTTTTTTCTCTTACAAGAAAAAAGTCGATTCGTGCTGTTTTCTACTTGCTCATAATTTCAGGGTTCTGCAATTTACCTGAGAAAGCCAGAGAACTTGCAGAAATAGAAGAAAATGCTGGACTAAATTGCCTTGTGCAATTTCTGTGGCCACAGGATACTTCTTGCCTAAAGCCTCCAGCTTTTTGCATTTCTTCCAGAGACACAGGAGACCGCTGCTCCTTCTCAGACATTTAGAAAACAAACCAAAAGAGGAGCTGGAGGTTTCTGAAGTGGCTCAGCCATAGAGCATATCCTCCTAATGGACATGCTTACAAAGCCACTTCTCATAGTCATTACCCCCAGGACTGGCTGGCCCACGTGTAACGCTTTATGGAAGGCAGTACTAGATAACTTGGGGTCCTAGACTGTGGCGTTCAGTGTGGTCAGGAAGAGAGGCGGTTCCTTCCCTGGCCACGTGTATCACAGCCCTGTAGGTGGTCCCTCTCTGCAAATTCAACCCATCACCTGCTGTGTGAAAGAAACAGGGGCAATTCACTGCCTGTGAAAACCCCCAAGAGGGTCAGCTGTTGGACTGTTCTGACTCTACAACACGCAACAACAACAAAAGCAATCAGGGGGGAGTTCTGGTGGCCGAGAGTGTAAGCAGGAGACTTGAAGCAAAGCTGGGTAATCTCCTTCCATGGGATTTAGCCTCAGAACACCTGCTGGAGGGTCCCTCAGGTCTGATGATACGGCCCTGAGTTGAGTTGAGAAGACATTAAGAGGTAGAGGGATTCATTCCTGGGAACTTCAGAGTCCAGAGGGGCAGAGATATCCCTGAGCTAACATCCTAGATTTCCCCCTGAGACTCAGGAAACAGTAAATCACAAAGATCAGTAGACGATTAACAGGTTAACATGGTCCAGTGTTCTCATTTCCTAGAGTGTTAGTGCCAGTAAACCCAGAGGACCTTTCTGAAATGTGATGACTGCATGAAAATGAGTCAGCATGGATGCAAACGTGGTGATTGTCTCTTCTGCATTCTGTAGCCCTTGGACAGCTTTGAGGATTTCAGGTCCCCAGATGGAGGAAGCGCTAGCCAGGCAGGCAGGGGCACGTGTGGCCGCTGCTGGGTTCTGAGCAAGCTGCTGGCAGGAGGACGCAGCTCTGCACTCACTTCACTTGCTGTTTGCAGTCTGCGTGGGCAGCTCAGCGTTGCTGGGCTGCAGCTGGCCAGCTTCCCCTGCGACCATCATTCAGGACAAGTGCTAGACTGTCTCCAGCCACTGCAGCTGCCAGGCTCGGGGATGAAGGGGCCGCACTTGGAGCAAGCCCAGGTCAGTTCCAGTGGAAGAAAGATGTCCACACCTGCACCTGGCCTGTAACACCTGCCCTTTGCTGCTTAGGTCCCTAGAGAGAAGTGACCTTATTGAAAACAGAACGCCAGTTTGGGATGGGGGTAGGGCGGGAAAGAGGGACCCAGCAGGGACCTGGCCAGGGGACTATCCCTCCCATTAGCATCAAATCACAAAATCTAATTTAAAAGAAAAAGCTTAACGCTTGCATTATTACATCTCTGCCTGACAAATGCCCTCATAAAGCAAGACTCATTCCAAAATGCATGTCGCTCTGCTCATTATGAATTCTGTGCTTAATTTTAAGTCAAATACTGTCTGTGCCACATCATTTGATATCTATTACCACCCTCCAAAGATTGAATTTTGTCCTCGCTGGCCAAATAAGCCCATTAGCCTCCACATCAGAAAGTTCCAAAATATCCTGGTTACTACAGGGGGCAGAACTGTTTTTCTTTGGTCTTTATTCCTTGTCAGTGTTTTGCATACATGTAAGAAGAGTGAAAATATCACATGTAGGGTCAGCGCATCACAGTCTTCAAAGTGACATTTTTGCTTTTGAACACTTTAAAGTCTGTTTGGGTGGTGTTTTTTTTAAATTTTTGGTTGGTTTTTTTTGCAGTGGATCATGATTATATCACAGACTGCTGGGAGACAAATCAAATTGGGTTTGGTAGAAGTGCAGGCAGCATGGTCCTTAGACATGGTGATGGCAAGACTTGACTTTATGTACGTGAGACATGTTATCAGGACGAAGCATCTCCAGAGAACGTCGTCATGCTTGGTGGATTGGAGAGGCGTAGAAAAAGAGCAACCTTCTCAATGAGGTACTTTGATATGGTTTCCACAACCATGAGCTTAGACACCGTAAGGGTTTGTGGATAGTGTCAGATTAGCCAATATTCCATTGTGTTGTACAGTTACTCCTGTGGTTATTGTTGTTCCGTGACCTCGAGTAGACTATGACTCATAGCAATGCCATGTCTAATAGTGCTGAAACTTGCCTTATCCTGAGCCAACCTCACTGACCCTGACACACTCATCCTCCTTGCCCCGCTTGCTGCTGTGTAAATCCGTCTCATCCAGGGTCCGCCTCTCCTGTGCTGTCTCTCCACCTTTCTAAGTATGGCATTCTTCTCCAAGGACTGCTCCCTCCTTGCAACATGCCCAAAGTATGTGAGACAGAACCTCAGAATCCTTGCCTCCAAGGAGCAGCCTGGTTTTACCCTCTCCAGGACAGACCTGTTTGTTCTCTTGGCAGTTCATGGTTTAATACTCTCCTCCAGCACCACAATTCAAAGGCATTAATTCTTCTTCTGTCCTTAGTCATTGTCCAGCTCTCAGAAAATGATCCTTGGTCATTGTCCAGCTTTCAGATGCATGCAAGCAATTGAGAATACCATGGCTTGGACCAGGTGCACCTTAGCCTCTAGACTGACATCATTTCTCTTTAGCACTCTGGAGAGGTCCCTGACAGCAGATTCTCCCACCTTCTTGATTTCCTGACTGTTGGTGCCAAGGGTGTTGATTTTGAGTCCAAGTAAGATAAAATATTTAATAACATCAATCTTTTGTCTATCATAATATTGCTTGTTGGGCCCATGGGAAGGACCTTTGTTTTCTTTTTAAAAATTTTATTTTGTTATTATTATTGATTTCAGTGAATATTTACAGAGACTGGATTTCCATTCCTTCTTTGTTGCACTTTTTTCCCTGCCCATCCTTCCCCTCCAGTTTGCTCTTCTCTTTGAAAAGTAAAAGAAATATTCTTTCATTGCTATACAGTCACTCCCCAAGTCCACTCCACTATGCAGCTTTCGTTCTGGACTCCTGTCATGACAACAATATCCAATTATATATGCCTTTTAAACAGTTCTCTCCCTCATCTGTTTCAATGCAATATACATAATTTATCCCATCTTTCTCAGTCTCCCCCCAACCCCAATGTAAGTCCTGCATTACAAAAGAGGCACTATGCAGTATTTGTCCTTTTGTGACTGAGATATTTCACTCAGCATAATGTCCTCCAGGGTCACCCATTTTGTATAATATTTCATGAGTTCCTTGTTTTTCAACACAGTGTAGTATTCCATTGTGTAAATATACTATAGCTTCTCTATTCTTTTGTTTGTTGATGGGCACTTAGGTTGTTTCCAGCTCTTTGCTACTGTGAACAAAGCTGCAATAAAAATGGTTCTGCATATATCTGGTTGGGTGGCAGTTATGGTTTCTTTGGGGTATATTCCCAGTAATGGAATTGCTGGGTCAAATGGTATTTCTCTTTCCAACTTTTTTGAGAAAGCGCCATACAGCCTTCCATAGTGGTTGCACCATTTTACACTCCCACCAACAGTGAATAAGGGTTCCAGTTTCTCCACAACCTCACCAGCATTTGTTGTTTGCGGATTTTTCTTTTCTTGATGTTGAGAAAGCACCTAATAACAATAACAACACCACAGAGAAGATACATCAAGCAAAATAGAATATATCAGGGTGATACTTGGCTTTGATTCCTGGCATAAATTTCAATACTCTGGTTTCCTCAGTGGTAAAATAGTGACAAAGGTACCCCAGAAACCCTAACAGAAGCAGCCATGATTGTTGGAGTACCATCCCAGCACGAATTAAAACCTCCAAGGAATACAAAACTGCTGTTGAAACAAGAGTTAGGCTGAACAATGCTGTGGTCGGGAGCCATCATTTGGTAAATGGGTTCACAGGGCTCAGCTGCAGAATGAAAGCGGTGGCTGCAAAAATAGAAGAACCGAGTGTGAATTTGAGCTAACCCCCCGGCATGTCTGTAAATATGCAACAGAACATGATGTGATGAGAACAGGAAATGTGGCCCAAAAAGACATGAGGGAAACCTCCAGAACAAATCACACATCAGGGAAGTCGTTTCTGGAAAGCCTTCCCTTCAGAAGTTCTGTCCCCTACGCTTAATGACACAGTTTCCAAAGGACCATGTTACACTGTCTCTGTTGTTTTTAAGAAAAGAAAAGGCACCCACAGTGCTTGTTTGAATAGCCATCAGCATTCAGAACCAGTTTGGGTAGTTTCGTGTTCTGTGGTTCATCCACAGTTGCATTCATGTGTTCCTGCGCACGTGCAGAAATGGCAACACAGAGCCCTATCTTTATGTCCCTTAAGCCTTAATATTAAAGAAGTCTGATCCATCCTTATTCTTCTTTATTCCTTTCATCTGCTGCTCTACAAATAAGAGAGGCGGTTTTGGTTTTTGTGATAACACACAAATTCACCCAGAAGGTCCCATTCTGCTCCTTAAATTAAAAGAGGGCAGGATGTAAAGAGGGACGTAAAATAAAGGAGAGAGGTAGAAGAAAGGAGGAGAGAGAAAGAGAGGTGAGCGATAGAAGGAGGAGATAGAAAAGGGAGAGGAGATGCCTCTCCACTCTTTTGTTATTTTCTGAGAAAAAGAACTTTCTTTTGTAGTGAATCCAATGACAACTTTCATTCAATGACCAAGCAGTATACCAGGAATGTTTAAGATAATGGGAATAAAAGAAAAAAACAAACAAAAAACTAAACCCCTTGTACTACTGGAAACAACTTCTTAAAAAATCATTTATACTTGTTCAGTGTCCAAAATCACCAGAGAGAAACCAGGGTCCCTGGCAAATGTCACACCCAGGAGAGAGGATGTTAAAGCGTTTAAAGAAACAGCTGTCAACCCCCAACCCACTTGATAAGTCAATTCCTACCCAGAGGCCCTCCATTGGGTTTGGAGGCCCTCCATTGGGTTTGGAGGCCCTATATCATCATGGGAGGAGACTGTCCAGCTGACCCCCTTGGGGCAGTTGGTGGGTTTGAACCCCCTTTTAGTTTGCAATGCCCAGGGCTCAGCAGGTATGAATTCTGTAATCTCCCTAGAGCTTGCGAAGGACCTTGTGAAAGTGTGTGCTCAGATCGTACCATGGCCCTGTCAAGCTTCAGGGCAGACTAGTGTTGCATTTTAAAGTAAATGAGAGAAAGACTGGTCTAAAAGGAATGGACGATCAGGCATTATCTATGCGACAACTTGGAAGAAGAGATTCATTGCAAAATCGCCTGGGGGAAGGGGAAGGAGGGGGGAGGGAAAGAAATGTACAGCAATGAATGAATGAAAACCCAATCTTGCTTGAAAAACCTTCATTAAAGTTGCAATTTAAAAAATAAAGTGAATGACGTCGCTTGAATATTAGCTTGAATATACTGGAGGGAAGAGAGTTGGCGCAAATGCCAATTGTACAACAGGTAGAAATTAGCTCACAATTTCAAGAATGAGCAAACTAACTCGCCCTTTAGTTTTCTGAAAGGCTGATTTATGGGCAACTGCCTTTGCAGAGGGAACTTCGGCGGCCTGGTAGGGAAGGAGTGGCATTACCAATCCAAAGCCATGTGATTAGCTATGTGGGTGGGAGAAAGAGGAGAAATCTCCTTCCACGAAACTTCCAGCTCTGGAAACCTGCTTTGGGGTGGGGTGGGGGTCAACTATGAGTCAGTGCTTTCACAATCCATCCTGAAAAAGCCACCGTTCTCATGTTTGACCAGCTAGCTGCACCACTCCACTCCCCACAACTTACTCTTCCTTCTCTGTTCATTTCTCCAACTCTTCTGTGTCCCTTGGGTCCTTTGGATTACCGGATGCACTTACGGAAATGCCAGCCTGTCAGGGAGACGGATCATGTGACCGTGAGTGATGCAGGCCAGGGTTGGGGAGACTGGCAAGGACAGGCCAGAATCCTGCAGGCTGTCAGGTGCCGGGCAGCTGGAGGCTGTGCCCCAGGAGAGAGAGCATCTCAAGCAGAGCACGCTGAGTGTCCATGAGCTTATACAGGCCTCTGGGAGGATACAGCTGGGGTCAGCTATGGGTCGGTTATGATTCAATGGAAAACACCACCAATAGGGTAGAACTTATATCCCACCTGAATGCTATCTCCTTAAGACAATGAATACTTCATCACAAAAAGGGAGGCCACGGACAGATGGGCACATCAATTCATTGAACCACAGTCATTTATGACCAATGCCATATAACAACAGCATCAACAGCTTTTGCCCAGTGCAGCTTGGGAGGCCAGCCCAGGATCGGACAGGGTTTAGATCTGCCGTGACAGGGTCACTGTGAGTCAGAGCCACCGCGATGGTACCCAATGACCATGACCTCCCACTAGCAACATGTCAACGATTTCAGGGAAGTCCTCAGACAGCGGAGCAACAGGAAAAAAAATTCAAAAACTCAGCAGGATGAATATGCATGTGCCCCAAAATAATGATGTCCATGATATTTGAATTCAAGACGTCTTAAGCGGGAAATAATACATATGCTACTTATTTTATATGTGGCACTGCAAAATTAGCCAGTCAGCACACTTTGTCAAACGCGTAACATGAAACAGGAGGGCCTGTGGGACATGGGACAGAGTGGAAGCAGACTTGTCCTTTGTATGTAATGCAAAAACAGTTCATTTGTGCCAACAAAGTGTTGCTCAGAGTGTCAGAGCCATCACACCAAGAGAGTTAGCCTCTCATCACAACTGTGCATTTCCCCCTGAAGGTGAGATCGTTGGAGAAGAAATATACAGAAATGCTCTCTACAAATCCAGAACGCCTTTGCAATGAGATATTAATGATAATTCCCCCTAGATCTTCGTGGATCATTATTCATTTGCTTTGCCAGCTCTGATAATGTAGCTGCCTCATTCCAAAAAATTCACAGAAGCCAAAGTCACAGGTAATCAGAGGGACATAAAGAGAGAAGTTGTACATACGCAGACAGGGGTGGAGTTGTTGGTGAGTACCAGAGAGTAGGAACTGACCTATAGTTGACCCTCCAGAGGGTTTTCAGAGGCAGGAGATTGCCCATCCTTCTCCCACAGAGCAGCTGGTGGATTCGAACCGCATGCTTTCAGGATTGCCGCACAGATTCTTGCCATTAGGCCACGAGTGATGGAGAAGACTCCTTTTAAGACAAGAAGGTGGGACATTAGGAGACAGTCCTGACAAGTTGAGTGTATTACTGCGCTCACGCGCTCTCTCTCTCCTCCCTCCCTCCCTCTCCTTATGTTCCTGTATTTGTGTTTGTTCTCTGTGCTTCTACCAATTTCCATGCCAGACTGCAGCTGTGAGTCTCCTCATTTCAGGCAGGTGGGCGTCTGGCAGCCTCCTCCCAGTCCAGACCCTCTGGCAGGTTTCAGAGGCAGTTTAATCACACAAGGAGGGGCGATTACCCATTTTTCTCCCATGGAGCAGCTAGTGGATTTGAACCACATGCCTTCAGGAATGCATCACAGCTTCTTAATGCTAGGCCACCAGCTGATCCCTGAAGTTGTTCCTAGTAGAACTTAATATGAGTGTAACTTTTAGAATATAAAATGAAGGATGGGATTTTATTTGCTTGATTTAGGATAGCTTGTCAGAGGATTTGGTTTCTGTTTAAAAGGATCGTTCCTATAAAAGGAATTGGTGAAAA
>NW_006399754.1:17062727-17075847 GCF_000299155.1 Elephantulus edwardii | reverse complement strand
GGAAGGAAGGAAGGAAGGAAGGAAGGAGAAGGGAAGGAAAGGAAGGGGAAGGGAAGGAAAGGAAGGAAGGGAAGGAAAGGAGGAAGGGAGGAAGGAACGAAGGAAGGAAGGAACTGGTTCCACAAAATAACATTTTCTGATATCTACTTCAAAACTCACTCTCACGGTCTCAAGTCAGTCCCACTCATGGTGACCTTCACTGGGCTTTTGAGGCTGTAATTTGAAACAATGAGCTCTGATGGCCTAGTGGTAAAAAGTTGGGCTGGCAACCTAAAGGCAGGCAGTGTGAATCCACCAGCTGCTTCGTGTCAGAAAGATGAAACAAGAGTGGCCTCTGTGTCAATGAGATTTATTGCCTCTGAAAATCTGCTAGAGTCACTTATGAGCCATTTCCAGGTGGACGGCGCATAACAACTGTTCAGAACAGGAGGACACTACTCGTCATTCTCCCCAGGAGCTGCTGGGCCGTGAGACACCCTGGGGATGGGCAGCCCTTGATTAGCGGTGGCGATACTTGCTACAGACGATGTTGCTTGGACTCTCTTATGAACTGAGTGGCGTGTGTGTGTGTGTGTGTGTGTGTGTGTGTGTGTGTGTGTGTGCGCCGTCAAATCAGATCTGACTGGTACAGGAGGAGGTTGCCCCTCCTTCTCCAGGAAAGGATCTGGTGGATTCGAACCATATACCTCTGGGATTGCAGTGCATCTTCTTGCCACTAGGCCACCAGAGCTCGCCTACGTTGAACTGAGTGTCTTTTGTACACACACGTGAATGTTGCACACTCATCTCACACACACACACACACACGCCATTTGGAAAGCTTGAATTCTGTCCTCCAGGAGTGTACTTTTAACCTCATGTTGTTGTTGTTGTTAGGAGCCGTCTAGTCAACACCAACTCACAGCAGCTTTATGAATGACGGATCTGAGTCCTTGTCCTGTCATGTGCCACCCTCCTCATCTCTGACATGTTTGAGCTCATTGCTACAGTCATTATGCCAACCCATCTGGTGGGGGGTCTTCCCCTCCTTCGCTAACTCTTCACTTTTTAAAGCACGGTGCCCTTTTCCAAAGGCCCCTCCCGACAACATGCTCAGACTTCACCATCCTTTCCTCCACCGAGCACATTCTCTGCACCCTCTCCAATACATATTTGCTTTCTTGATAGTACATGGGAGTAAGTACTCTTCTCCAGCACCACAACTCAAAGCCATCAATTCTTCTTCTGTCACCTTTATCCACTGTAGAATTCTTAGATGCATAGCAAGTAATCGAAGAGATCATAGGCTGGGTCAGGTGCACCTTAATCTTTAAAATGACATCTTTACTCTTCAGTGCTTTGCTGAGGTCCCTGACTGCAGACTTTGCCAATGCAACACATTTTTAAAAATTTTCTGACTGCTGGTACCAAAGGGTTGATTAACTCCACAGCGGTCCCCAAAATGTGTAGAGAAAAGGCAAAACTTGAACTTGAGGCCCTGCTGGCCAGAGCCTAATGTCATCTCCTGCATGGTCTGCTGACCGTCAATTCCAGAGAAGAAGAGCAATAATAAAACTGAAAATCACACTGGTTCTGTGACCTCACAGCTTCCTGACCTTGAGACATGCAAGCAGTTTTCTCAGACAGAGAGAAAGCTCAAAAAGGCATCCTCTCCCGTAATCGCCACAGACTTTGGAAGTAATTACGATATCACTTACGTTTCACCGAAAAAATCAAACACAAAGGCTTTCTGTCAATGCGGCCCTTCCAGCTTAATGCCATCTGCATCTCTTCCAAATCACTTGGAAATGCTCACCAAGACAATTAACCTCTGACGGCCTGGCATTCTCCAATTATCTAAGTGAAACCTGGGAAGATTTTCTTTCTAGAGGATTCCGTTTTTAAAGGGTTAAGGCTGACGAGGTCTGAAGAAGAAAATCCGCTTAAATATGTAGTACAAGAAAACAAGTTATTGCGGGTATCGCAGTGAGGCTATGATAATGCATTTCAGACTCAAATATTTTCTTTGATTGTCACCAAAAAAAAAATACGTGAGGAGTTAAAGGTTTGCCTTCTGTGTTCTGTATCCTTTCGCTTACATTTCATCACCAGAGACTAATTGTAGGAGAAACTCTTCTCCCATCCAGGAATCCTGATACGGTGGAGCGAGGGGAGGACAGTGTGCTGGGGTTTCCAGGTGCTGGTTGTGGGTGACTTTGTAGAGGAGGGGTTAGGGGTGGTAGCTGGTATGCAATACTTTTGATCAGTGATGATCCCCATAAATCACAGCCATTTGGGGGGCAGAGGCCTGCATGTGGGTGGCCTATCTTGGAGTCCAGCACCAGCCCTTTTCCAAGAGAATATGGAAATGTCTTGGGAGGTCCATGAGAGTTCTTCATGAGATCATTAAGCGGGTCAATAACATTGAACAATCAAGCCAGGAAAAAATATGTTATTTATCTCCTTCTTCCCGAGTATTTATTTCTTGTCCTCATTCGTTACACCTGTCTGAGAGGACACTGGACGCTATTTATTTATGCGGTGAGTTAAGACACCAGGCCTTGGCTAAATACCTCCCAGTCCGTGGGTACCACAAACCTGAGAAAAAGATGCACAGTTGCTTGAGAAAGGATTACACTTGGATGTGAAAAGGCTGACCCGCAGTCAGGAAATGTTAATCATTTTTACACCAAAGTGAGTGTAACGTTTCTATAGGGAAATTACTTCAATCTGGTCAGTGCAAGGAGCAGTTTGTATAATCGGATTGCAAATAAGGTTTGATCACATTCCAGCTTAATCTACTCTCTGAGCACCATTTACGACACTAAATCAAGCCCGAGGAGGCTGCGGGCCTGCTTCACAGTCATTACCCCCAAGGGGCAGGCACTTGGTAATAAACAGCAAATAAATTGAAGTACTGACTCGCTTGCTACGGGGCATTTCTAATTATCCTCTAGTTTAGCTGGAAATTGTCATGCTCTCATCACAGCCTATTTTAACTGCCACTGAATAAGAGTGATACTTTGAGGCTGAATTAATTGAGAGTATGAGCCAGTGCAGATCCTACCTCCATCTCCGGTCCCTGGCCCCCTCCCACCGCTGACTGTAGGCGTTTAAGACCTGAGCGGACACTCATTCGGCCGCCGTCTGTTTCGTGCCTCTTGTGAGGGAATCAGAAATGTGCCGCAACAACAGCATGGCTCGTTTATTTCAATTATGGTCCGAAGAACCACGGGGGTGGACAGCCCTAATAAGAATAACTTGTGAATCCTCCCAGACGGGCTGGGAGTCTACCCACCACGGCTGCTTCCAGCGCAGAGAGCGCAGGCCAGCGGAGTTCTCCAGTTGATGCATCAGTGATAGACCTAACTGAATCAAAGGAAGTAAGTTGGCCGGTGGGGCCTGATGGAGCCTTGTGAACCAGCTTGATCCTCACCTACCCAACAACAAGCAGCTACAGAAACAGAAGCTACAGGCTCCGAGATCTTACCAAGATAAACAAGGTCATGGTCGCCTTGCAAGCACCCTAAGAAAGGTCCTTGCTTCACTAAATTCAGTCTGGAGATGATCCTACAAAAACCTCAAACCAGGTAAGTTGGCATAGGCTCAATTTCGATTTACATGGACCCCAAGTGTTACAGTACAATTGTGCTTCATAGGATTGGCAATGGCTGTGACCTTTAGACGTTGACTTCCACATCTTTATTTCCAGGCTCCTTTGGGTGGACTTAAACCATCAATCTTTAAGTTAGTATTCATTTTCACTATACATCCTCTATCCAAAAACAAGCCCAAGCCACCAGCCAATGAGATTCACAGGCACCCCAGTTTCCATCCAGTTTCCCCAGACTATAAATCAATATGAAAGGGAAATTCCCATCTTTCTCTGGCAGTAGCTAGTGACTTTGAACTGCTGACCTTTTGGACTGACAGCCCCGGGTTTCACGCTAGGCCACAGAGCTCCTTCCTCTCTCATGGCTCTAACGCAGGATCTGACTCCTAGCTGGTGCTTCATGCTTCTGAAGCTGCAAATCACATGGGAGAGACTCGTCTCTCATGAGGAGCAGCTGGTGGATTGAACTACCAACTCTTGGACTGACAGCGTCATTCCCTACCCACTAGGGCAGCAGAGTTAGACAGTAAACGAGCTTATTAGTAACTCTAGCAAAATTCTTGGAGGAGAAATGGAAGGATTTGGCCTGTAACAACACAAACTATTTTTGAGACTGTACATTGCATGGGAGGAGATTGTTCGTTTTTCGCCCTCAGAGCCTCGAGGTGACCGTCCCTATGGACTACAGCCACCCAAGCTCTCTTACAAACATTTTGAGAATGTTGGGGAAACTCTGCTTGGTGATCTGGCTTCAATTGAAGCAAATGATCGCAACCTGGAATAAGAAAGGTGGCATCTTGGGTGGTGTAAATGGTTGAGTGCTCAATTACTAACTGAAAAATTGATAGTTTGAAAAAAATTTAAAAATAATTAAAAAAAAAAAATGATAGTTTGAGCCCACCCACCCAAAGGCACCACAGGGGAAAGGTCTGGTGATCTGCTTGCAAGAGGTTATGGATTTGTAAACGCCGCAGAGAAGTTCTGACTTGATGTCACCACGCAGCTAAGCAGACCTGGAAGCAAATTGTTTGGCATTCTAGTTTGAGCTTAAAAAGCTCACCATCCGCTTGAACAGATATGTTCACTTCAGAAAGCTTCTCCACAAGATTTTGTTGAGTGTATGCTCTCCTTACGTACCTCTAGGCAATATAGCTTTACAGCTTGTCCCAGGCTCTTCTGTTATCATGGACAGGTTAGCCTTCCCTGGCCCACTTCCTTATCTGTGAAGCTGGGGGCTGGTAACACCCACTTCCTAGGGTTATTTAGAGAGAGCTTTACAATTTAACCCATACAAACAACCTCTGGCACAGGTGTTCCCTACCTGCTGGTTGAATCTGGTAGTTTGACTTTTAAGATCCAACAGACTGACTAAATGTTTAAGACCTTCTTTCACCCGGTGAACTGTAGTACACCCAGAATGCTCTGGGCCACTTTGAAAGCAGATCCATTCCAGGACATCAGCTCAGACCAGTTAATTCAAACACACCGGAGGTGGGGGCATGGAGCTGGACAAACATGACCAGGTGGTGCTAAGATCCTCATCTCCAGAGTCCTTGGAAGGTGAGTAGAAGGAGGGATTTCGTAGAGCCATGTGTGCACAACATTGTCTGTTTAATCCAGGACACTGCATAAATATTCACCACCTATTACCATCTCATCAGTTGTGATCCATGGTGACCTCATGTGTCTGAGAGTCGAGCTGTGCTCCGTAGTGTTTTTAATGACTCTCTTCTTTTGCTAATAAGTTCATCAGATTTTTCTCCTTACAGGCCTCTGGGTAGACTTGAGCCTTTAACCTGTTGGTTACCAGCCAAGTGTGTTAACTTTACCACCTTCTATGTGTGCAGTGATGTAAACTCATTGGGGAGCACTGTGTATTTTTATAAGAAACTAGGAAGGTTTACAGATTCAAGGCTGCTGGTAAGCAGACCCTCTAAGGTCAGGAAATGTTCAGGGATTGTAATTAAAGGAGGTAATACACTGCAGCAGCTGTGGGTTGATTCGTCAGCTGTGTTATGTATGAGTCAGAACGACTTGGAACGAGTTTATATATGTTGTTGTGGGCTGTGGAGTTGGAACCAGCACGTAGCTGACCTTCCATCAGGTTTCCAGAGGCAATACGTTACCTGGAGGAGACTGACCGTCCTTCTTCCAAGGAGCACCTGGTGAATTCAAGCAGCGTGCCTTTGGGATTGCAACACAGCTTCTTACCACTAGGCCACCAGAGCTCCCAGAGTTTGTTCATAAAGATTGTATGTGTGTGTGTGTGTGTGTGTGTGTGTGTGTGTGTGTGTGTGTATATATATATTTGTATTCAAAGTCAGTTGGACCAAGACTAAGTCTCCAGTTTGAAGGCTCAGGTATGAAGCAGTTGGATTCAAGAGAGCAGGTTCTTTTGATTTAGTTGAAAATTGGGTGTAAACTGGTCCTTTTTAAATTTCATTCACAATCGTGTGTGAGCTGATTGGTTGCCTGGATTTAGTTAACAATCAGTTGTGGGCTGGAAGCTTCTAGTTTAAGTCAATCAAGACCTGAAGGACAGGCCTTTGTATTTGTATTTAAAAGTAGGTTGAGCCCTCGGACCTAGTGTTAATTGTGTTTGGGAAGAACATTGTTCTAAGGGGTAGAGCACGGGTCTATTTGCTGTACAGAGATAACTTGGGGTTACTGTGATATTGAACGCTGTGCCACTGGTATGTCAAATACCATAAGGGTTACCCATGGTGGACAGGGATTGGTAGAGCTCCCAGATTAAGACAGGCTTGGAAGCAGGGTTGGCATCCACTTGTTAAACACCACTCCTTTGGAAACTCTATGAACATTAGAGAAATGACAATAGTTATAGAACAGGGTTCAGGTCTTTTGTTCATAGGGTTTCTATGGGTTGTATTCAACTCGACAACACTTAACAACAACAATGGGTTGGTTTAGACTTGCCAGCACACACAACAAAAATAATAATATATATTACAGTAGTCAAGAAATGAAAAGAAGTGTTGCACTGAAAAAATCTGTTGACTATAACCTCTCCAAGGTGTTAAAGAGCAATGATGTCAGATTTAAGACTAAGGTACACCTGCCTCAAGCCATGGTGTTTTCAATTACTCCCTATGCATCTGAAAGTTGGACAATGAATAAGGATGACAGAAGAACAATTGATGCCTTTGAGTTGTGGTGCTGGAGAAGAGTACTGAATGTCACATACACTGCCAAAAGAATGAGCAAGTCTGTTTGGGAGAAAGTGTAGCCAGGCTGTTTCTTAGAAGCAAGGATGGTGAAATGTCATCTCACATACATACTTTGGGCATTTTGTCAGGAGACACCAGGCCTTGAAGAAGACATCATGCTTGGAAAGAAGGTCAGAGAAAGAGAGGCAGAGTAGAGCCCTGAGATGAATTGGCACAGTGACTGTTACTAAGGGGTTGAATAGTCAGGGTGTGGCAAGGCAGAACAAGGATCAGATCTGTCATTCAGAGTCACTATGAGGCAACATCATGATAGAGAAAAGATTGAAACTGTCAACAACTTCACCTTACTTAGATCCATAGTCAGTACACTTGGTACCAGAAGTCAGGAGATCAGGAAATATACTGTGATGGGAAAAATTATAGTCAGAGACCTAATTATTGAGGAGCAATGTTGCCAGACTGAAGACTCAGGTTTGCCTGATTCAGGCCATGGTATTTCCAGTCATTTGTCATGTATATGAGAGCTAGACAATGGAAAAGAATGGCAGAAGAAAAATTGATGCCTTTGGGCTGTGATGTTGGAGAAAAGTACCAAATATCCCCTGGACTGTTAAAAGAACAAACATAGACCTTAGAGAGGGGGCAGCCAGAGTTCTTCTTGGAGGCAAAGATGACAAAGCTTCATCTCACATGCATTGGACATGTTGATGTTGTTGTTTGTTGTTACATGCCATTGAGTCGCTTGTGACTCATAGCGACCCTATGTACTAGAGCCCTAAACACCGTTCTATCCTGTGCCAACCTCGCCCTCTCAAACAGGTTATTCCTTAAAGAGGACATTATGCTTAGAAAGATGGAGGGTCAATGAAGAGAAGACCCTCAATTAGATGGTTTGACACAGTGACACAGTTTGACACAGCAATGGGCTCAAGTATGTCAGAAATTGTGAAGATGGTTCAGGATAGGACAGTGTTCAGATCTGTTGTTCATCAAGTTGCTATGAGTCTTACTCAACTCGAGGGCACATAACAGCAACAACATAAACAATATTTACTGAATAATTTCTGCGTGAGTCTTTACACATATTCTCACACTAAACTGTTCACAATGTGGCATGTACCCTATGAAGAAGGTATTACGACTCTCACTTTACAGATGATGAAACTGACACGCAGAGATAATAGCATGAACAGGTTAACTGTGACACGGCAAGTATGTGGATTAGCCTGAAATCACTCTTGACATTTCTGATTTTAAATCCTTATTTTTCCATTCCAGTATTTTTCCACTTTCTTATCACCATCCCCAACACTTCGTGCATGTTCCCACCCAAACTTCAGACCAACTCTTAAATCATGGGTTGGCCAGCAAGAGGAGAACACAGATCCCAGGCCTCAGGTAGGAGTCACATCCACCCCCATGTCCCATTTCTTCCTAAAAAGTCCAAAGTCTTGTGTCTGCATCTCACCCATTATACTCCACCCCAAAACAAATGCACCTCCACCTTGGTGTCCTTTTCTTTTATAAAATAACTAAAACTGGGTCACCCTGAAAAGTGAATCCGCATGTGACCCAAGGCCCCTTGACCTGCAACTTACCTGATAAATGCTGCCAAGCTACCTAATGAATACATTTAATAAGTTCCAATGTTAATTATCATTCTTCCCTTGCTGACAACATTTAGAAAGACCATTCATTTAGCGGATTTTAGAAATACCCATTTCTTTAAAGCTCAGCTGAGAGAAGAGATTGTCTACTGTGTTCCCTTGTGCAGATTGATGGCTAACCACTGTGCCTCACTCCCTTCACGTTCAGCTCCAGGAAGCACTATCCTTCTGTGATGCACATTTTTTGTATTTTTTCAAAAACTCAGGCTAAAGTTGGAAAAGAGTCTCTGGGGTAAGGACAAGAGAGAACTTGTGTGTTAGAACAAATCTCCGTCACCCAGTTGAGCCCCTTGCAAAGGAAAGAATCTTTTTGAGTGTGAAGAATAGTTGTCATTAAGTGCTATCAAGTCCATTTCCACTCATCGTGGCCCAACGTACAAGTGAATGAATTATTGTCCAATCCTGTAGCATTCTCACAATTGCCACCATGTTTGAGCCCATTACTGCAACCAGCACATCAATCCGTTTCTTAAGGGTCTTCCTTTTCTTCATGGACCTCTACTTTCAGATGTCCTTCTTCAGGAACGACCTCTTCTGAGATGTCCAAAGTCTGTGAGACAAGTCCTCCCTTTGAAGGAGTATTCTGCTTGTACTTCGTCAAAAGACAAATTTGCTCATTCTTCTGCTCTCTGGTATATTCTATATCTTTGCCATAATTTAAAACCTTAAATAATTCTTCGGGCTTACTCCTTCATTGTTTAGCTTTTGAATGCATGTGAGATGATTGGAAACACCGGTGCCTTGAATCAGTTGCCATTCCTTAAAGTGACACTTTTTCTTGTTAACACTGGACAGAAGTTTTCCTTCAGTGGGTTTGCCTAATGCAATATGCCATTTGACTTCTTGACTGCTGTTTCAATGGGTATTGACTGTGGACCAAAGTAAAAGGAATCCTTGACAATTCATTTTTTTCTTTCATTACTATTCATTTTTCCTCTATTACACATCTAGATGTGAAGATTTCCCTGCTCTTCCTGTTGAAGCATAATTCATATTGAAGGTTACAGTCTTTGGTCTTTATTTGGGGATGCTACAAATCTGCTTCTCCTTCTTCAAGCAAGTCTGTGTCATCTGCAGACTGTTTACTGTGAGTGAATCTTCCTTCCATTATGATACTGTGTTCTTTATGTAGACCAGCGTGTTGGATTAATTGCTCAGATGGAATCAGCATGGTAAAAGGATTCTACCCTGAGACACACCATTCCTGAATTTAAACCATGTGGTGTCCCCTTGTTTGGGAGAAGCTCTGCAAACATGGACCTTGGCCAGGTCACAGTTTATCTTCCTGGGTTTCTCATTGTGTTCATTTTCTGGTCCCATTAGATGTTGTTGTTGGGGTCAACTAGGACCTTTAGCAACTCTGTTGGGTATTAGATTGAAACCTTGATTAATGCGGTGCCGTCCTCACACTCTCTGCTTTGCTTAAGCCCATCGATGCAGTCACTGTGTGAGTCCACCACATTGAGGGGGCTCCCCTCTTTCAAACATCCTCTTCTTTTCCGAGCATGACGTCCTTCCCCAAGCTCTGGCATCTCTTAACAACACACCCCAAATGTGTGGGACAGGGTGTCACCATCCCTGTCTCTGAGGACTTCTCTGGTTACACTGCTTCCAAGAGGGATTTGTTTGTTCTTTTTGCAACCCATAGTATTCTCAGCAACACCAGGATTCAAAAGCACCAATCCTTTGCTCTTCCTTATTTATGGTTAGATAGTAAACCTGATCCTTATTCATGGTTGGATATTAAGCTTCTGTTATTTACTGTAAGTTTCTATCTCCGACCCTGGAGCTCCCCCCTTTTAGTTGCACAGGAAACAAAAGCTACTCTTGTCACCCAGACCAAAGGCAGAATTGGGCTTTCAAATAAGTAACAACTTTTTTTTACATGGAAATGCATGGAGTTCCCTTTTCTTAAGGGCTGATTTCCTATGGTATCTGCATGTAATGTGTTCACATGTTGTAGATGAGATGTGCTGCCCCACATTGTATGCTTTCTTTTGATTTTTAGGCAAATTAATTAACATGATACAGAAAAGGGAGAATACAAATGCTGGAGCCCTCACTTTAAGCCCTCATACTCTTTTGTTCTCCATTATTGCACCAAATTATTTAATTGGGTCTCTCTGATTGTGCCCAGACACAGAAAAGAACACAGTCTATTGTGAGACGCGGTGCAACCATAATGCAGTATCAAATTCAATTCCCATCCAAAGTGCTCGCTGCTAAAAGCCTTTACTGTGGCTGCAGACTAATGAAGATCTGCATTGAGCAAAGTGGTGGTCGTGGAGACATTATTTTTCTCCAATAGAAGGCCTATTCTTGAAGAACAATAAAAGCATAGAGAGGCGCTAGTCTGCTTATGGATAGAAATAAATAAAAATGAATAAGAGGGCTGATGGAAATAGTCTGAAAGCAGCAGAGTGGCATTCTGAAAACACTGTTTTTGTTTGGTGAGGACGTTTGCTTTCCTCCACCCCCCCCCCAGTGTCCCTCCTAAAATGCTACTGGATGCAGGATCAAAAGCAGCCGAGAGAAGGGCAAACGTGAAAATCCAAAAACTGCTTACAGCTAATCAACACCAAACGAACACGGCCCAGTGGGGCTTGCTCACCGTGGAGGAACAATATGAGGGACTCTGGCCACGAACAGACAGCTCTGGTGGCCTGGTCTCTGGGGGGGTCCAGCTGCTGACCCAAAGGCCTTGCCTCTCTGGAGGTCTGAGTTCTCCGGGAGAAAAGGTGGCAGTCTGCTCCCATCTGATTTACAGCCCCTGAAAATCAGCGGGAGCATCTGCTATGGAGAGCAATGAATGAGTAAGTGAATGAGAGAGCAAATGTGTGAATGAGTGAATGAGAGTGAGAGAATGAATGAGTCAGTGAATGAATGAATGTGAGAATGAGTGAATGAGAGTGAGAAATGAATGAGTCAGTGAGTGAGTTGTTGTTCTTGTTGTTGTTGTTACGTGCCATTGAGTCGCTTGCAACTCATAGCGACCCTGTGTACAAGAGCTCTAAATGCTGTTCTATTCGTGCCAACCTCGCCATCTCAAACGCACTTATTCCCACCGCTCCAGTCACAGAATCGATCTATCTCACCGAAGGTCTTCCTCTCCTGTGTCATCCCTCCACTCTGCCAAACATGATGTCCCTCTCCAAGGACCAGTCCTCCTTGCAACATGCCCAAAATATGTCAGAATCCTTGACTCCAGGGAACACTCTGGCTTCACCCTCTCCAGGACAAACCTGTTTGTTCTCCTAGCAGTCCATGGTATATTCAACACTCTTCTCCAGCACCACAGCTCAAAGGCATCAATTCTCTTTTTATCATCCCTAGTCACTGTCCAACTCTCTGATGCATAGCACATAATTGCGAAGACTATAGCCCGGATCAGGCGCACCTTAGTCTCCAGCCTGACATCGTTGCTCTTTGGTATTCTTGAGAGGTCCCTCACAGCCGACTTTCCCAGTGCAATTAGTCTCTTGATTTCCTGGCTGCTGTTACCAAGAGTGTTGATTGTGGAGCCAAGTAAACTAAAACTGCTAACTATCTCAATCTCTTCACCATCCATGCTGATGCTGCCAATTGGCCCAGTGGTTAGAATCTTTGTGTTCTTGACGTTGAGCTTCAGTCCATATGGGAAGCTGTAGTCCTTGACCTTCTCCTGCAAGCGCTTCAGGTTCTCCTCAGTTTCAGTGAGTGTGTGTGTGAATGAGTGGTGATGAATGTGAGAAGGAGGAAGCCACACCCAACTGAGGCAGTGATTGTGTCAGAGAGCAATAACTGCTGCTTTCAAATAATTGTTCACTTTGACCCCTTGCTCTTCCTGCCCCTTTCTTTTTCCCCTTGCTGCTCCTTGTTTCTTCCTCCCACACACCATCCCCCCAGTGCCCCTAGTGCCTTACTGCCTTGCAATGGCTTGTTCTCAACTCCCTTCCACCCATGGGATTATTACACCCCAACCAATATCCTGTGGCCACTTCCTCACCAACAGCTTCAACTTTCACAAATCTAATCTGTGCCCCCCCCCGCCCCCCTTCACTAATCTGTGCCCCTTGCTAATTTCCTAAAGGATGTATTCTTACTTTAACTACCCTTTTGATAAGGAGTGGGTGACACAGTGGTCACTTGACTGGAACTGAAAAAAAGACAATGGTTCAAATTCACCAGGAACTCTGTGGGGAGTCTGTTTTCATCCAGACTTCAGTCCAAGGTTTACTCCAATCACAATTGAAAAGGAGGCGGGGCTCAGGGACTCTGGAGCAGTTCTGCTCCCTCTTGTGAGATAGCACGTCCTCAATGGGAATATAGAAATGTATTAAACTATGTACTGGAACTGTCAAGGACAGGGACCTCCAGCCACATGTGGCTACTGAGCACTTGAAGTGTGTCTGGTCCAAATTGGAAGGTGCTGTAGCAGTCAAATGCACATTAGATTTAAAAGACCTCGTTAAAAAGAGAGTTGTTGTTGTTATGTGCCCTCGAGTCATTTCCGACTCATAGCGACTCTATGTACAACAGCCCTAAACCCTGCTCTATCCTGTGCCAATCGCACTGTCTCTGACACACCCATCCCAATTACCCCAGTCACAGAATCAATCCATCTCATAAGAGGGTCTTCCCCTCCTGCGCCGGCCCTCCATCCCCCCAAGAATGATGTCCCTCTCCAAGGACCC
>NW_006399754.1:17055594-17062407 GCF_000299155.1 Elephantulus edwardii | reverse complement strand
GACTGTGGAGCCGAGCAAACTGAAGCTGTGAACAATCTCAATCTCTTCGCCATCCATCCTGATGCTACCAATTGGTCCAATGGTGAGAATCTTTGTCTTCTTGACATTGAGCCTCAGTCCATACTGAAGGCTGCAGTCCTTGACCCTCCACAGCAAGTGCATGAGGTCCTCCTCAGTTTCAGCAAGGAAGCAAGAGAGAGAGAAAATATCTCAATAATTGTTCAAACTTACCCACATGTTGAACTTTTATTTCCAGTATGTTGTTATGTGCTGTTGAATCGAAACAGTTACATGGCTGACCCTTCACTATGGTTTTGGAGGCTATGAACTTCACGGGAAGAAAATCTCGCTTCTGCAGAGCAGCTGGTGGATTTGAACTGTACGCATTTGGGTTCATAGCACAACTCTTTACCAGTAAGCCGTCAGAGCGCTCTGCTTTCATTATACTGGTTTAAATAAATACACTTAAAAATGCATTTCGATCATTGCATTTTACCTTTTTAATTTTTTGTGTTTTTAAAATGTATTCTTAATTTCAGTAAAAATTTGCAGAGACTTTGGATTTCCATTCATTCATTGTTGCACTTTTCTTCCATCCCAGCCCTTCCCCCTAGTACACTACCCTCTTGGAAAAGTAAAAGAAAAATCATTTCATTGTTTTACAAAGCCTCCCCCACCAGGTCTACTCTACTATGCAGCCTTCACTCTGGACTCCTGTCATAACAAAAAACACCTAATCACATATCCCTTTTAAACAGTTTTCTCCCTCAGCTCTTTCAATGCAGTATACATTATTGAACCCATCTTTCTCAGTCTCTTCCCAACCCCAATGTCAGTCCTGTTTTACAACAGTGGCACCATGCTGTCTTTGTCCTTTTTTGACTAAGATACTTCACTCAGCATAATGTCCTCCAGGGTCACCCATTTTGAATAATATTGCATGAGTTCCTTGTTTTCCAATGCAGCGTAGTATTCCATTATGTGACTATACCACAGCTTCTCTATCCATTTGTTTTTTGATGGGCACTTAGGTTGTTTCCAACCCCTTGCTATTGTGAACAAAGCTGCAGTAAACATGGGTGTGCATATATCTGTTTGGGTGGCAGTTATGGTCTCTTTGGGGTATATTCCCAGTAATGGAATTGCTGGGTCAAATGGTATCTCTATTTGCAACTTTTTGACAAAGCGCCATACCACCTTCCACAGTGGTAGCACCAGCATTTTACCTTTTTAAAGGTCATCTACAGAAAATGTAAAGTGGCACGTGACCTGAATTTGTGATGTGCATTCTATTTTTATTGGAAAGTGCCATGAAGAGAGCCCAAGTGGCTGAGCGGTAAGGACTCCAGCTGCCAATGCGAAGGTACACAGTTCAAACTCACCAGCATAAAAGATGGGCAACCCTCTCCTGTGTGATTAACTGCCTCTGAAAACCCACTGGAGGGTCAGCAATGGGTTGGTTCTGACCTGATGGTAAGCAACAGCATCACTGTTACAGACAATTACGGCGTAGACCCTCTATTGCTGTCAACTCATAGAACATCATCCTTGGGTTTCTGAGGCTGTAAATCTTTGTGGGAGTGGATTGCTACACCTTTCTCTCACTTGGTCTCTGGTTAGGGTCCCAATGCTTAGCCTACAGCAACACCAGGACTTCCTGTAGGTCACTATCCATTGGAACCAAACCTACAGCTGTGAGTTTCTTTGTTATCTAAAACGGTGGCAACAAGCAGATGGAAGAGATTCTGGTATTCAGATAAACAACCAGCAATCCAAAGGCAAGTAAGATCCCAGGCATTCTGGCTCTTCTCTAGCTGTGCCTCTTTTCCTGATCTCTGAGGTCAGCTCATTCTATGCCCTGAAAGAACTGCTCTTCCAGACCTGTCAGAAGGCAGCTGTTCTGACTGATGTCCCCACGTCCAGACCTCCTCTGCCCTCTTTTCTTCTGGGAGGCATTTCTAGCACTGCCCTTTGATGCACTGTGTTCTCTTGCCCTGCCTCCATTGGATCTTGTCAAAGATCCACTCACATGTCAGCAAACGTGATTGATTATGCTTAATGTACAGCCCCTCCTGGGGCATGGTCTCTGGCAAAAGCCAAGGATTCTAAGTTGCTTAAGCCAAATGAAGTCCTAGTGGAGTGGCAACAATAGGCTTCAGAAAGCTGAATGAGGGGCTTACTGGTTGAAACATCAGAATCTCAATAACGCTTCTGAAGCTGCACCTTCTTGTGGAATGCCTCCGGTTCACTTTCCTGAGTCCCTAATAGACTGGATGCCACCATTCACAGAGGATTCCTGTTTAAGAACCACAGTCAGATCTGAGAATGGAGGCTGCCCTGTGCTACCCATCACCTTTCCAGATCTTGTTTTTATATCCATTGCTCCTCAGTGTTTTCTGTCCTATATTGTTCTCCATCCCTGGTCATCCACCAGTCTCTCCTGGGGAGCTCTGGCAGCAAAGTCTGCACTGCTAATCCAAAGGCCGTGGTTCTCTGGTGGTTCGAATCCCCCAGAGCCTCTGAAGGAAAAAGACTGATGATCTCCTCCTATGCAATCTACAGCCTGAGAACACCAGTGGGTGGTCAGTCATGAATTGGTTCTGACTCAACAGCACAGAGGAAGCTCTGGTGGCTTAGTGGTAAAGAATTGTGCTCTCAATCAAAAAATATGCCATTCAAATCTACCAGCAGCCCCAGGGGAGAATGATGGGCAATGTTTTCCCAGGCAATTTACTGCCTCTGAAGACCCATGAGAGAATCAGCTCTAACTCTACTCTACACAACAACAACAGTGAGAGAGAGAGATCAGTTTTTTAGACACGCCCCTGACTAATGTCAAAGATCTCTATCCCTGGTTTATCTTCACTTCGAGCCCCATGTCCGTGCTCCCTTCATTGTTAATTCCGTCCTCCTCCTCACTCATAATCCTTCTTATTACACCAGAACTGTGGTTATTTCTCTGCTTTTCCACCTTCCCAACAATCTATATTATACACCTTCCGACACTCACCTGCATCACGCAGCGTTCCAAGCCTGGAACAGTCCTTCACAGTGGAGGCTAGGACCTGAGCCTTCTCCTGCCCAAAGTTCTTCTCTCTTCCTTATCGAGGAGACTCCTTTCCTGTTCCGGATGCTCAGCCCACTTCTTACTTATGCGTGTGTGCCATATGACGCCTGACCAACCCTGTTTTTAAATCTGTGCCCAGCAGGGAAGGAATGCAGTTCTGCGCCTGCAACGTGGAAGAGGGGTGGGTGTGTGCAGACCACCAGCTCAGCTCTGGTTGTGAGGAGTGGTGACTGACCACAGGAGGCCAGTGTCCACTAGTGGTGCTGATCAGATTCTGGGTCATCTCCATGTGGGCAAAGTGTTATTCCGTCTAATGCCTGTGTGTAAGACACATCTTGGTGAACTCAGACCGTGGATAAACACTTATCATCTCAGCTCTGAAGACTTTCTTCGTGAAATGTCTCCAGTCTGTAGGGCCCTGTTACCCACGGGGGCCTTTGTGAGGTCTTCTGTCTCCATGACTGTGAACTCAGAGTTTCCCCGTCACCAAAGCCCAGCTCTTCCATCCCATCCACAGAAATGACTCTTGCCCTTCAGTCCCTCTGTTCTGCCAGGACATCATTTCTCGGCTTCTCATTTCAGTCCCAGCTTGTCTGGTTTTATGATCAGTCTTTGGAAACTCACTGAAAACTCCGACCTTCTGGGTCCATGTTGTCTACTTCCAACCTGATAATATCACATTCTCGGTTCTCCTGCCAGAATGCTGAGGGGGTTCTGTTTGTGTGTTAGATAAAAATAATGCAAATCATATCATGTCTTCTGTCCCCTATATTTCCACGATTATATAATTATTTATGGACTTCTTGTGTTATGTGCCATCAGATTGGTACCTACTCATAGCTGACCCTCCAGTGGATTTTCAGAGGCTGTAAATAGCACAGGATGTGATTGCCCATCTTTTTACTACCTAACATCTATCTGGTGGATTCAAACTGTCTGCCTTTGAATAAGAAGTTGTGCTGTCAACCCAAAGGCGATCATTGTTAGGTGCCATTGAGTTGACTGTGAATCATGGCAACCCAGTGAACAGTAGATCTGAATCTTGCCGTATCCCACTCTATCCTCATGATTTTGATGTGCCCAAGCCCATTGTTACAGCCACCTTGTCTGAAATAGTATGAAAGTGTCAGAGGAGAGTCTTTGAAACAGAACATGCGGGGGCGGGGGGAAGGGAAAAGGGCACAACTTCTTATCCATCAGGCAACCAGAGCATCCTTTATTTATATATATGTATATGTATATGTATATGTATATGTATATGTGTATATGTATGTGTATATATGTAAGTATATGTTTATATATGTATGTGTGTATATATGTGTATATATGTGTGAGTATATGTATATATATGTAAGAGAAATGTGTGTATATGTGTGTGTGTGTGTGAATATACACATATATCAAACTCCCTGTCTTTGAATTGATTCTGATTCATCACTGCACCGTTTCCATGGCTATAAATCTTTAAGAGAAGAGACAAGAGGTTTCCTATCTTCTTGTCTTTCTCCTGTTCAACGACTGGTGGACTTGAACAGCCTATCTTCTGTTTGGCTGCCCATCACTCAGTGCACCATGCCACCATAGTGTTCACTCTCTGTCTCTGTGTAGATATATGTCTTTGTACATAGATCTATATGTGTAATTGTATATATGTATATAGATACGTAAGGGAGCTCTGGGGGCCTAGGGGTAAGCAGCTTTTAGTTTTGGGGTTTTTTTGTGTGTGTGTACTGTAAAGTCAGAACCGACCCCTAGCTGACCTTCAGCAGGTTTTCAGAGGCAGTAAATCGTATGGGAGGAGATTGTCCATCCTTGTCAGACAGAGCAGCTGGTGAATTCTAATCATGTTCCTGTATATGTAATTTTCTGCTAAATTTTTTTCAGTCAATACATTTAATATTTTACATAGTAAACCTCCCCCCGCAAACCACCATAAAACTAAGATGAATAAGATAACTATAGTATCTTCAGTCTCCTGAGATGCATGAGGAAGGCAGACAGTGAATAAGGAAGACTGAAGACTAACGCTGAAAAACACCTTGGACTGGCAGAAGAGGAAATAAATCTGTCTTGGAAGAAAAGCAGTCAAATTACTCCTGAGATACGACAATAACAAGACTATGTCTCACCTACTTGGAGTCTCTGGGAAAGAACAACATTCTTGGGAAAGCAGCTGGTCATCAAAAAAGAGGAAGCCTTTCGATAAGATGGACTGACACAGTGGTGTGACAATGCACACAAACGTAGCATGGACGGTGCTGGACCAGGCGGTGTCTGCTGAGGTGTACACAGGGTTGCTATGAGCTGGAACCAACTTGAAAGCACCTAGTAGAAATAACAGGCAGAACAGAGCGCTTGCTTCCCCATCCAGTTAGCATTGCCTGGGCTGGTATTTGATGACAGACACTAGAAGATATAATGCCAGTTGACAGAAGTTGCTGACTATTTGTAGATGAACACACAAACAGCATAGTGACAGCCACGTATATCAGGCACAGTGAGAACTCAAAGTGGTTGTGACGCAGGGATCTGATCCTAAAATGTGTGTAAACACCTCCTAGGTGGTGAAGGGACTTCTAGGAAAAAGTATTTCTCCTTCTTCACCCTTTGAAAGCAACAAGTATTTGGAAGATTATACTCACATACAAGGCTGATGTTTTAATTTAGTTTTGTATTATCTACACCAAATCGCTTGCCTCCAGAAACTCTATGGACAGTGTTCAGATCGTTTGTTCATAGGGTCGCTTTAGTCATCTACAACTCAATAGCACTTAACAACAACTAAAATATTACCTATAATGTCTTAACCAAATATATTTACATTTGAAAATTACACTTAGACAGAAGATCAATTTGTTTGATCACCAGATTGGATTCTGAAGCACCGTGTGTATAAGACCAGAACATCTGGAGAAATATTCTGCTGAAAATTCAAGAGATTATTCTTGAGTGCTTTGAATTCAACTAACCATGGCATTTCTCCTTTTTTAAAATAAAGTAATTAAAAGTTGAATATTGTTACTATTGAACAATGTTCTTTATGAAGAAGTTGATTTCTTTGATATAATATTCATTTCCCTTGGGGAAACACCCTTGATAAATGAAAATATTTTTCAGCAAATAATCTACTGCTTTAAGTTCATTTAAATTGGTTTGATAATCTGCTTCAACTCCTGTGGCAAATTCCTATGTGGAAAGAATTTTAATTAAAATAAAAGTAATGTATGCATATGACTAAAAAATCAAATAGGGAAGAGATTATCACGGAAAGAACAGTTCCTTGCCCAACCTTCTCTGCCCTCTGCCACCTTCTTAGACACAGCTCTTTAAATAGCCTCTGTTTTAATACATTCAGTGGTCACCTCCATATCTCTGAATCTCACCTCCATGACTTTGTTTCTCAAGGAGATTTGGCTTTACTTATGCTTCTTACCTCAACATTTTATATCAACATATTTTGATAATTTACATAGCTAACTCAAACATGACACTTCACGGATGGTTCAAATCCGATAATGATTCTACAGGAGAAAGATGGACAATCTTCTGCCAGGCAATTAGTAGCTTTCAAACACCTTCTGGAGGATCAGCTATGAGTTGGTTCTGATTCCACAGTAATGAGTTTATTGTTGTTGTTCTTCTTATGTGCCATTGAGTAGTTTGCAACTCATAGCGACCCTATGCACAACAGCCCTAAACCCTGCTCTATCCTGCGCGAACCGCACTGCCTCTGACACACCCATCCC
>NW_006399754.1:17045582-17053584 GCF_000299155.1 Elephantulus edwardii | reverse complement strand
CTCTCTGTCTGCATTGTCTAGCCAACCATTAACGCATTTGACACATCAGTGTCACAGTGTTCAGCCTCACAGCAACTACAAGTGACCACAGTATGGCAACTTGCACACCAGGGCTATATGACCTAGAGGAATCCTTAAGGATCCTTAGGTGGGATAAATGGTTAAGTATGCTCCTATTAGCTGAAAGGTTAGTGGTTTGAACCCATCAGAAGATCTCTTGGAAGTAAGGGGTTTTGATTCTGTTCTGGGTGCAGGGGACATCATTGGAACAGTTTAAAGAGAAGAGCAACATCATGCATAATGTTGACATTATAGCCACAGAGTCAACTACGATGTATAGCGACTCTGTACACAATAGGTCTGAACTCTGCTCTATCCTGAGTCAATCACACTGTCTCTTAACCATCTATCCTCAGTACACTAGTTATTGTGTCCATCAATTCATCCCATCCAGGGTCTTCCTCTCCTGTTCTCTCCCTCCACCCAATTGTCTTCCAAGACTTCCCTTCATTGTTCAAATGGATTGAATATATAGTTAATTAAATTTCATGTCGATCACAAAAATTACTGAGGAGTAATGAGGTCAGTTTGAGGACTGAGGTACATCTAATTCAGGGCACGATCTTTCCAATCACTTGCTTTGCATCTGAGAGCTGGGAAATGAATCGAGGTGACAGAAGAAGAGCTGATGTCTTTGAGCTGTGGTGTTGGAGAGATCAATGAACATCCCACAGACGGCCAAAAGAAAAAAACAAATATGTCTTGAAAAGTGTACAGCCAGGGTGCTTTTTGAAGGGAAAGATGATGAAGCTTCACCTCACATATTCGGGGCATGTTGCTAGGAGGGACTATTCTTTGGGAAGGGATTTGATGTTTGGAATGGTGGAGGGTTGGTGAAGGAGAGAGGAAGACCCTTAACCAGCGACTAACACAATGAGCTCTAGTGTGTCGGGAAGTATGCAGATAACTCAGGATAGGACGGAGTTCAGATCTTTTGTTCATAGGATTGTGATGAGTTATACTCGCCTCAATAGCACTTAGCAATAACAACAAATTTCATGTCATACTTCTTTGGGTTTATTACCTCATTTTATTGGAGGATGCTGTTGTTAGGTGTCATTGAGTCACCTGTGACTCATAGCAATCCTATGTACAATAGCTCTGAAGCCTGCCTTGTCCGGAGCCAGTCTCACTGACTCTGACTCACCTACCCCCATTGCCCCAGTTACTATACTAATCCGTCTTATCCATGATCTTCCTCTCCTGTGCTGTCCCTGTACCCCTGCGATGTCCTTCTCCAAGGACCAGTCCCTCCTCGCCATGTGCCCAAAGTATGTGAGACAGTTGTCTAGGTGTAAATATCTTTCTATGTCATCTACTTAGCCGGCTTTTCCTTTTGAAAATAGTGTTTCTTTTCAGCTCATGGGAATTTTCTTCTATTTTTCCGCCCTAATTTCCTCAACTGTATTTTCTCTATAGTTTTTCTTTAGGGTTTCCATTAGTTGTATTTGAATCACACAAGTGGATTTTCTGTATCTACTATTTCTCACGTTTCTTGTCTCAGAAATTGTGTGGGTTTTTTTTTAATTTCTCCTTATTTAAAAATTACTGGAGGAATCATACTCCTGAGTAAACCGCTGTGAGAAGGAAAAAAAAAAATTACTGGAGGAGTAAATGAAGAAACAGCTACCAGAAATTCAGGTTGGATTAAAAAAGACCATGGGGAAAAAATGTCATTGCTGATATCTGGTAGGTATTGGCTGAAAGCCAAGAATACCAGAAAGATGTTCACTTGAATTTTAGTGATTATGCAAAAACATTTGACTGTGTTGTTGTTGTTGTTGTTGTTGATTGCTGTCGAGTCAAGCATGACTCATAGCTGCACTATGAACAAAAGGCCTGAAGCGTTTCTATAACTGTCATCATTTATCAAAGTTCATAGTCTCCAGAGGCATGTTGTTTAGGAAGTGGATGCCACTCCTGCTTCCAAATATAATACCAACATATTAGTAATTTCATGACACTGTCTTGGTCCCTGGTTCCTTTTACTTGCTGTTTTGTTCAGCATGTAGCTTCCTGTTGATAGTAAAAAAAAATGGCTACTTGAGCTCTAGAAAATCTACATTCTAGGAAGCAGAAATGCGTAAAGGACATTTTTTAACATTTCCTGAAAGTTGCATGTGACACTTACTATAAACCTTTGGTTTTGCACTCTTAAGATTTGACTTTAAGAACCAATACGGCCTGTTAAAAATGAAATATTCTATTAATAAGCTAGAAGTTAGGGAGCTGTGGTGGCTTAATGGTAAGGAGTTGTGCTATGAATCCAAAGGCTTGGGGTTCATATCCATCAGCTCCTCCACATGAGAAAGATGAGAAATGTCCGCCCATGTGATTAGCTGCCTCTGAAAATCTGCTGGAGGGTCAACTATGAGTCAATTCTGACTTGTCAGTACACAATAACCATAAGAAGCAAGAACAAACATTGAGTTCAACTGGCCATCTATGTCACAACAGGAAATCTATAAAATTTAACAAGGATCCCTGCCCTAATATACATAATGGGACAGACCCTTAATACTCTGTGCATATCAACTTAATTCAATTTCCATAACAACCTTGCGAAGTAACTATTTTTATCTCCATTTTACCGTAGAGAAAATCAAGGGCACAGAGAGCATTCTATGTCTTGTATATCAAGTAGACACCCTTAACACAGCACCTCTTTTCCTGAAGTATTTAATTAATGCTTGTGAGTGACCTTGATTGACAATGAAAATGCAGGAGTCTGTGAGAGGTTGATTTAAACCTATTGCTTTGTGTAATTAGGATTGCAAAGAGTTTTATATGATTGGTGTTTATTTGTCAAGATTCTGGGAGTGCTGGGGAATACTCATTTCAAAACTGTGGGCTTGAGTGAAGGGGCCTCCTGATTAGATTTGTCTTCTAAATGTAGAAGGGTGACTGGCTTCCCCAGTCACTGCTCAAATTGCTGGGTTTGAGATGCTGTAAGTTCTCTCTGCATGTGCTGCCGCACTATGATTGGTTTTAGAGAAGACAGGAGTGGATCGAGGAAAAAAGACCAGAATTTAAGGGGAGATGTGTACAGTCTATCCATGCCAGCGAGTTTTCCGTAGAAGACTAGCATTTTATCCCTTTTAGGCTAGTGTTACGCTTTTAGGCTAGTTGTTATATTCTGCATGATACGGATTCAGCACCGACCACTTTAACTGTAGATTCAATCTCAATTGGGAATGGAGTTATCATGCCGGTGAATCTTATCAGTGCAGAATGTGTTCTTTTTAAATTTTTTATTGTGATTTGAATGAAAGTTTACAGAAAAGTTGGGGTTTCATTCCTTCGTTATTGCACATTTTCCTCCTTACCCCCCACCCTGTTCACTTATTATATAAAAAAAATTTTTTTATTCCATCATTTCCTCCATCCCCCACCCCAACCCACCCACAGACCATTTTGTTATGTACCTCTTATTCTGGACTGTGGGTATGCAAATAATGCCTAATAATATATTCCTTTTAAGCAGTTCTTTCCTTCATCTGTTCCAATACAGTATCCACTATTTATCCCCTCTTTTCTTAGTTTCCCCTCAGCCCCCACGTCAGTCCTGTCTTATAACAGTGGGAGGATGTGTTCTAAGCCTAACCACTTCTACGTCATGTGAAGAGTGGCATAAACAGACCAAACGTGAAGGGGAGGGGAGAGATGTCACACAAAGACCTCCGAGGAACTGAGGACAAGAAGCTGAACAAACTACAATCCCAGAGGTGCACGGTTTGAATCCACCAGATGCTCTGCCGGGGAAGGAGGGGCTATCTCTTCCTGTACCAGTCAGATCTGATTTGACGGTACACGCACACAAAAATAATAAAATAAAATAAAATAAATAAAAAAAGAAGCTGAACATCACTGTGATCTTCCCCCAGATCAGATGTCCTGAGTGCTGATGTCCAGCATCCTTAGAATACAAGAAAATAACCTTCTCTTCTTTAAAGCCTCCATTTAGGTATTTCTGTTACAGTAGCTCTAGGTAACTAAGACATCAGGGGTATTGGTTATACATGGGCTAACAGAGTTTTTTTATCACTAGAGTAATTAATCCAAGCAATGTTTTTAGGTGCTGTGAAGTAATGTCTGAATCACAGTGTCGATATATACAGCTGAACAAATCCCTGGTCAGTTCTGCAGCACCCTGAGGTCATCATAGTTGTATCTGAGACCACTGTTACAATACTGTGTTCATTCATTTCATTGATTGAAAGTCTCCCTCTCCTTTGCTCTACTTTTCTGAACATGGTGCCTTTTTAAATGAACCAGCTTCTCTTGACAACATGCTCAAAGTAAGTGAGGAAGGTATGCTCAGAGTTTCACCATCCTCGTCTCTACAGAGCTCCCGGACTACACTTCCTCCAAGACAGATTTGTTTGTTCTTTTGGAAGCCCATGAGACATTCAGTGCCGTTCACCACCACTACCACTGAAAACGATAAATTCTTCTGCGGTCTCCCACCTTCATTGCCAATTTTCACACACATGTGAAGCCATTGAAAACACCAAGCCTTGGATCAGGTCCCTTTTGGTTTAGAAACAGACATCTGCTCTTTAGCACTTTGAAGAGGTGCTTGACCACAGATTTGCCCAACACAATTTTGATAGGTTTTTTGTTGTTGTTTTTTAAAAAAAATAATTTTAATGAAAGTTTACAGAGAATGAGTTTTCTAGTCATTCATTGTTGCACTTTTCTCCCTGCCCCCCCCAATTCACTCTCCTTTTTTTTTTCTCTCACTCTCCTTCTTAAAAAGAAAAAGAAAAGCTCTTTCATTGTTATGCAATCCCTCCCCCCAAGTCCACTCCACCATGCAGCCTTCACTCTGGACTTCTGTAATGATGAGAATACCCATTCATAAGTCCCTTTTAACCAGTTCTCTCCCTCATCTGTTTTGATACAATATACATCATTCCGGGCTGTCTTCGGCCCTCAGCTCAGAGCGAGCCGTCACGGCCCTCTGCCCGGGGTGGGCTGTCTTCAGCCTTTGGTTCGGGGCGAACCGTCATGGCCCTCAGGGTGAGCTCCTCAGTCCCTAGATTGTGCCATCTGACCCCTGGGTAGAAAAAAAAATGCCTAGGGTATCCAGAAAATTTTATCTAGGCTACTTTCTGCCACCCTCTCTCCCAGTAAACATGAAAGCAACACCCTCAAAGCCCTTCTATTTGTAACTCACAAGTTTGTTCTCTCTAGGTTTGCTCCCTTTCCTATAGGTAACCTTACCACTGAGTTTTACTCCAGACTTGACCCCGAACCCAGTGCCAGTGACAAAAAGGAAATACAACTGCCAGCTAAAGAAGCAAAGGAGGATGGAGCCTCTGAGTTCAACCAGCCATCCCCACTGGACCCACCTGGGAAAACACTTTGCAGTCCAGAGGGGAGCAAATGACAGGAAAATATCTTCTAACAGAACAAGAAGGCAAGCAGCCTTAACCCAAGATCACCAGTAAGATGATAAAGTATTCTCCCTTTCCCCCTTCACATCAACGCCCCTGTTCAGCATGAAGAAGCCAGAGAGTCAGCATCCAGTTCCCAAATCAATAAGACAGTTGATTCAATTACCATTGGAAAATGCTTGTCATTTTCCTGTAGCATCTGGTCCCCACTGGATTCTTTTCATTTCCTTCACCTGCTCCCCCCACCAACCAATTTCTGCAGCACTGCAACTGCATCCCTGCCCATCCTCACCCTTCTGTCCCCAACCCTCACCTCCTTGTACCCCCAATATGTTTTTTCCCAATTAAAAAAACAACAACACATAAAAGCAAAAAAATTAAAAAACCAACAATATACATCATTCCTCCCCTCCTTTTCTGTCTTCCCTCAACCCTGATGTTAGCCCCATTTTACAACAGTGGCCGTATGCAATATTTGTCCTCTTGTCACTGAGTTATTTCACTCAGCATAATATCCTCGAGGGTCATCCATGTTGCATAATATATGATGAGTTCCTTGTTTTTCAATGCTGGGTAATATTCCATTATGTGAATATATCAGAGCTTCTCTCTCCATTCATTTGTTGATGGGCACTTGGGTTGTTTCCAGCTCTTTGCTATTGTGAACAAAGATGCAATATACATGGGTGTGCATATATCTGCTTGGGTGGCAGTTATGGTTTCTTAGGGTAAATTCCCAGCAGTGGAATTGCTGGCTCAAATGGTATTTCTTTTTGTAACTTTTTGAGAAAGAGCCATACAGCCTTCCATAATGGTTGCACCATTTTACACTCCCATCAGCAGTGAATAAGGGTTCCAGTTTCTCCACAATCATGCCAGCATTTGATGTTTGCTGTTCTGTTAAATTTTGCTATTCTTACTGGGGTGAGATGATATCTCATAGTTGTCACAATTTTAATTTTTTACTGCTGCTACTGTGGGGTATTGATTATGGATCCAAGTCAAATGGAATCCTGGCAGCTGTCAGTCTGACAGTGTTGCTCTTCATTACTTTGGAAAGGTCTCTAACAGCAGACTTTCCCAATGCAATTCATCTGGATATAACTTGATACACACCTTTTCTGATTTTTAAACCATGCAATATCCTGTTATTTTCATCAAAAGACTCTCTTCTATGTATAGGTTTTACATGATAAGGAAAGGTTAAGTATTCTGGTCATGAAATATGTAATCAAAACCAACATTTCCAAGAAAGAACCATCATTTTCCAATTACAGTTTCTATACATTATTATTATTTATAATCTCCACACATGATTGGCAGAAGACACCCCAGTGATGACAGGCCATGAGACCTTTTAGATAATTTTGCTGTAAATTTGTTAATATTTCATGGGATCTATCGACTGTGATGTTTATTAGTTGCCTCATCAAGTAGGACATTTGCCAAATAATATTTCCAGAAGTGAAAGTCTGGAAGATTTCTATATGTGAAGTTTTTTTATATCATTCCTTAAAAGATATTTCCTCTTTTAGCAACAAAGGAACTTCAGTGAGAGGAAGCTTTGTCCTGCGTTATAACTGTCATATTGCCCTTCCCACCGCCTTTTACTTTGGCCGCCTGGTGTATATCATTCATTGCAACTTTACTTCATTCCCCCGGATTCATAGCTGATGCTCTGTGGACCATAAAATTTCAGCTGCAAAACCAGAGCATCTCATTATTTCTGAAATATCAAGCTTGTATCTTCTTGATAAATAATTCCTACTAGTATAATGTATCAGACTAAAACATATTTTCTGAGGCCAGTGAGGTTAAAGCGGCAATCTCACCTTTTTTAATTTTTTTGCCCTGAAGACAGTGATTTCCATATATAGAGTGACCCCGGTTTGTGTTGAACACGGGGAATGAGGATGAAGTATGAAACGACACATATTGCTGTCAGAGATTGGAAATGGGGCCTGCTAACCTGTAGGCAGCCTCTGAGACTAATCAACCCTCGCATTCCCAATGTATGCAGATGCCGTACCCCTTAGCTGGCCACCGGCTGCCTGGCAAGGTTTCTCTTTCTTCCTTCTTCTTTTTCTCTTTAAATCAGCCATTGACAAACATTACATTTTAATGCAATTCTTTTCCTCTTCTCCTCGACTGGTGGTGATGGTGGGGAGGTGGGGAAGAAAATCCACTGACACCCTAGCTCTTAGACACTGGTCTCATCTGGTTTCCCTGATGCTTGAAAAGTGGGTGTGACGGTTGTGAGGTGCCTTTGAATATCCATCAGTCAGCGGTGCTTAAACAGGTGATAACAATTTGGACTCTCTCTGCTGACAACAGTCAGCTCTCTGGAATCCAGCCACTTGCTGAAGTTGGCTGCCTGTCCCAGCACAAGAAGGTGCATAAGGAAATCATGTCATCGCTCTGTGTTTTGTTTGTTGTGCACAAGGAGTTAGCAACATGAGGAAAAGGAAAGGATTCTGTAAAAATTGTTTTCTGCTTCCTGAAGTCTTCTCTTTCACAAATAAGGAAATCTGCTGCAGTCTGCA
>NW_006399754.1:17041501-17045374 GCF_000299155.1 Elephantulus edwardii | reverse complement strand
AGGGTTTGGTGGAGTTTCCAGATTAAAACAAGTTTGGAAGCAGGAGTGGCATCCACGTCAGTAAATAACTTGCCTCGGGAAACCCTATGAACCTGGATAAAGGATGAAAGTCATGCAAGTGTTGAGGACTTTCGTTCACAGGGTTACTTTGAGCTGCCTATGACTCGACAGCACTTAACAACAACAACAACAACAACATGCAAATATATGTATAAGGCACTCTAGTGGCCTAGTGGTAGGAAACTGCACTGCAGTCCCAGAGGCATGCAGTTCAAATCTACCAACTGCTTTTCAGGAGAAGGATGTGCAATCTCCACCCATGTGATTTTCTGTCTCTGAAAACCCACTGGAGAGTCAGCTCTGAGTCAGTTCCAACTCAACGGCACATAACAACAACAATACAAATATATGAGTATGTGCATATTTTTAATTATACATCTGTATATAATATTGCATATTTATTTAATTACATGTGTATGTATAGAGTCCTAGTGGCTCAGTGGTAAGAAATTGTGCTGCCAATGCAAAGGTATGCAGTTCAAATCCACCATCTGTTCCATGGAAGAAAGACGGGCAGTGTCCTGGCATGTGATTTACTGCCTCTGAAAACCTGCTGAAGGGTCAGCTATGGGGCCGTTTTGACTCAATGGTACAAAACAACAACCACATATGTATATGTAAGGAGACCTGCTTGCCCAATGAATTAACTATTAGATCATGAGCCAGAGATCACTGATTTGAACCCACCAGCCTCTTTGGGCAAGAGATGAAATAGCCTCTTTCCCTAATTGCCTGAGGAAGCTCAGAACCACTGTGGGGCAGTTGTGCTCTGTTCTGTGGTCACCATGAGTGGGATTCAACTCCAGGACAGGGGGTTACGTACCTATGCCTGCGTGTATGCATGTACATGTTAAAATTCACTCAAGAGAATTCTACCAAGTCATTTCAACTGTTGTTTTTCCACCATCCTGGGATTACCCTACTAACTGCTTTTAACTTTGTCCAAAAGCACTCTGGTGATTGCCTTGATGAGAACTCATTTTTTTTATAGTAGAACTGTGAGTGGAAACTCTTTATGTTGTGGATTAGGACTACTAAAGTTCTTCCAAGCTTTTCTTGAATGAAGTTTATAGTCCTTGGTTTTAGTCCTAGGTCCATGATCCACCTTGAGTTGGTTTTTGTATATGGAATGAGGTGGGGATCTTGTTTAATTCTTCTGCAGATAGTTTTCCAACTTTGCAAACACCATTTGTTAAAAGGGCTGTCATTTCCTCACCTAACTGATTTCATCTCCTTGTCAAAAATCAGTTGACCATAAATAGATGGGCTGATTTTCGGGTTCTCAATTCTATTCCATTGATCTATGTGTCTGTCATTGTACCAGTACCATGCTGTCTTAACTACCATGGCAGTGTAGTAGGATTTTAAATCAGGGAGTGAGATGCCTCCTGCCTTTTTTTCTATTTTTAAGGAGTGCTTTGCTTATTCGGGGCTTCTTTCCATTCTAAATGAAGCTGGAGATTGCCTTTTCCATCTCATTGAAGAATGGAATTGGTATTTGTATTGGGATTGCATTGAACATGTATGTTGTCGTTTAGAGGCCCACTACCCCTGGTGGGTCATGAATTCTTTTAAGTGTTAAGAGTCAAGGATTCTGAAGCTTCATCTGACATACTTTGGGCATGTTGCAAGGAGGGACCAGTCCTTGGAGAGGGACATCATGTTTGAGAGAGTGGAGGGACAGCGCAGGAGAGGAAGACCCTTGATGAGATGGATCGATTCAGTGATTAGGATAGTGGGAGTAGGTGTGTCAGAGACAATGCGGTTGGCACAGGATAGGGCAGAGTTTAGGGCTCTTATACAAAGGATTGCTATGAGTCACAAGTGACTCGATGGGACATAACAACAACAATCATTCACGTTATTTTAGCCATCTCATGTTGCTGTAACAGAAGTATCGCAAATGGTTGGCTTTAACAAACAAATTTATTCTCTCAATTTTTACCACTGACCTCAAATGGATTTCATCTCGATTCCTTCCTCTGGGTTTTCAGGGCTGTTTATCTTAATGAGACGAGACAGTCTTTCATCTGCTTGGGGCTCAGTGGATGTAAAGTGCCAATCTTCTCGTTAGTAGCACAACCAGAACACATTGTGTCACCAGGTTAGTGCCATCGTGAGGGAAGGCTTTCTCTCCCTCTCTGTTTAAGGGAAGAGCCTTGTCTTCGTTCGACATCTGTGGATCTGACGTTCCTTATAGATCTGTCTCCATGTGCCTTTGTTTCAATCTTCTCTTGCATCTAGGACCTTCTCAGTTCAAGGACCATATTTGAAGGACACATTCTGTCCCTGGCTCTGCTTCCTTGCATCTTTCTGAATTCATCTCAACTCTTGAGTTACTAGGGAGCTCTGATGGCCCAGACTGTGGCAAGTTGTGTGGCTATCCTAAAGGTCACAAGTTCAAATCTACCGGCAGCTCTTAATTGTGCTCATGAGAAACCTGTACCTTGTCCAGAAGAGAGTTGTGCTATCAGAACAAGGGAACACTGCATGGTTTAAAATTGATAAGGGAGTACGTCAGGATTGTATTCTCTCTATATACCTATTCAAACTGCACGCTAAGAAAATTATTCAAGAAGTTGACTCTCTGTGGCAATGGGACAATTAAAACAGACTTTCAAGGGGGAACGAAAAGAGGAATGAACTGGGGGCATAGGGAAAATAGTGCAACAATGAATGAATGGAAATCCAAAATCTCTGTAAATGTTCATTAAAATTAATAAAATTTAATAAAAAAAATTTTTTTTAAAGTGGACTCTGTGAGAGGAATGTGGCATCCGGATCGGAGGGAGACTCATCAAATACCTGTGTTTTGCTGAAAGTGTGGAGGACTTAAAAGCACTTGTTGCAGAAGATCATAGACTACAACCTTAAATATGGATTGGATCTCAATGTCAATAAAATTAAGAATTTTATTTTTTTTAACCACTGGACCTATAGGTAATAGATGGAAAAGAGTTTGACATTTCAACAGCTTCTCTTCCTTGGGTCCACAATTAACACTCTTGGTACCAGCAGTCAGGAAATAAGGAGACACATTGCACTAGGAAAGCCTGCAGTTAGGGACCTCTCCAAATCATTGAGGAGTAATAAAGACAGTTTGAGTGCTAAGGTGCATCTGACTCAGGTCATGGTCTTCCCAATCACTTGCTATGCATCTGAGAGCTGGACAATGAATAAGGATGACAGAAAAAGAAGTGATGCCTTTGAGCTGTGGTGTTAGAGATGAGCACTAAACATCCCATTGATGGCCAAAAGAACAAGCAGATATGTCTTGGAAAGGGTGCAGTTGGAGTGCTCTTTGGACGCAAAGATGATAAGGTCCTACCTCACGTATTTTGGGATGTTGCTAGAAGGAGTTAGTCCTTAGAGAAGAACATGATGCTCAGAAAGGTAGAGGTTTGGTGAAGGAGAGGAAGACCCTCGACCAGGTTGGTTGACACAGTGACTGCTGTAATGGGCTTTAATGTCTCAGGAAGTGTGAAGATGGCTTGAAGATGGCACAGGGTAGGACAGGGTTCAGATCTGTATGTAGGGTTGCTACTCGACTCAACAACACCCAACAACAACAGTCTCAGACTCCATGAATATTCCAATGAGGATCTCAGAGAAACCTGATTAGGATTCTGTTTTAGACACAACACAACTCAGTACCAATGAAGGAAACTTCAAAAGAAGAAAGATATTTTCTGGATATAAGAGTATGTAATATGCAATATTATTCAAGATGGGTGAACCTGGAGGACATTATGCTGAGTGAGGTATCTCAGTCACAAAGGGACAAATGCTATATGGTGCCACTGTTGTAGAATG
>NW_006399754.1:17018911-17041256 GCF_000299155.1 Elephantulus edwardii | reverse complement strand
AGGGTGCAACAATGAATGAATGGAATCCCAAAATCTCTGTAGATGTTCATTGAAATGAAAAATAAACAACCTAAATTTAAAAAAAAGAGTATGTAATAAATTAATGATAACTTTTTAGATTTGCCAGGAAGTTTTCTCAATTCAATATTTTGCCTTGTAAAACAATTTAAATGTTAAGTACTTACGAATTTTATAGGCTGGTCCAAGTGCAGTGGAGGCCGCAACTAATTGATCAGAGCCAGTTACAGATTTCTTTAAGAATTTTATAAAATCACATCTTACTCTAGTTGCTTCCTTCCACACTGATGGACTATTTCTTTTTAAAGTGTGTAAAGCTTGCTCCAACGTCAGTTTTGTTCAAGTCATCTTGTGTCATCTTCCTTAACCATGATCCTCAACCAGCTTGAATCCCTGCCTGCACTTTGCCTAGTCACCAGCCCACCTACTGACAGATGCACAATTTGGTTTACAAAATTCAGGGCATTTTGACTTGAAAAGACCTACAAATTGTCAAGGATTTCTATATTCAGGTTTCATGTATTCCCAGAGAATTGCTAGCCAAATTCTCCTACCTGCATTTTCCAATATTAACGTGAGTTAATTTTTACTTTTTTATAGTCTTCCATTTTATTAGTTTTTTCCCACCTTTGGCATTTTTATTGCATGTTTTAAATAATCATCTTTAGTTGAAGCCACAAAGACTCAAGGAATTTCCATCTCATCCTGCCTTAGTTGTTCATCTTTTTTGCTGTTGAGTCAAAACTCATAGGTGACCCTTCAGCTGATTTTCAAAGGCAATAAATTGCATCATCTTTCAACCCCAGAGCAGCTGGTGGATTTGAACCACCCAACTTTGAGGGGCAGGGCAACTCGCTACCTGATTCCTTTTCTCCATTCCTTAGAATTTTACATAGTATTTATCTGCAACTAATTCCATCATTTTTAAAAAAAATTATGTCAGAGGTAATTATAGGCCCCCCCACACACACACACACGCACACACAGAGACTCAGAAGTGCTATTAAGTACTCTGGTGAGTATTTTAGTCTAACAAGTTTAGCCCAAGCAATAATGACCTAGAAGATATTTTGAACATGTGAGAGAGTGGGACTAAGGCACCACATATATTTAAGACCTCTATCTGGGTGAATTTTGAAGAGCCAGCCCTACAATTGTCTCTACAGTGGGCTCATCCCTTTGCAGTACAGATGGTATTTCTATTCTAACCATGATCTCTTAAGAAAGGTGGTTTTATGAACATTCTTCATCCTAAGAGAAAGTAGGCTCAGAGAGGGAAATTGGTTCTGCTCTACTATCAAGTCAACTGCTCAAAGTTCAAACTGAGACCACGGACTCAAGGGTTTCTGTTTTACCTCATGGATTATGAACAAAATCATCCCAAGAGATTCTGATCCACTAGGCAAAAGAACAAAGAAAAAGATACAAATTAAGAACTGCCCTCTTTCAGGGCTCCGATGAACATACCTGAGCTCTATATAAAAAAAATGACCTAGGCTCCGCTTGTCATGAGCATTGCGTCCGCTCTTTGGAGCACCTTGAATTTTGCGTCTTGACTACAGCTATTGTCAGACTATGGTTGGTGTAACAAGTCCCACTGACCATTTTTGTAACTAAAGTTTATTGGAACATGGACACATGCGTTTGTTCATATCATCTGTGGCAGCTTTTGTGCTACCAAAGGCACAGTGAAGTAGTTATAAAAAAGGTCATATGGTCCACCAAGCCCAAACTTTTAATATCTGCCATTTCTGAAAGTAAAAATAAAATTACCAATATCTGCTATAGACTAATAGTTATATCATGATTGGTTAACAAGGCTGAGTTCACATTTGGCAGGCTTTTCCTAAAACCCTGGCAAATAGCTTTAGAGAAAGGTTGCAGATTCGTTTTTTTTTCTGGGTGCCGATCTCCCAATATCAACCTTCCATTATAATAGAGAATGGGAATGTCCATAGATATGAGTCCGTTAATACTCTATGGACTTTGAAGAACTGAATTCTTCTATCTTTATTCAACAACAAAGACAAAATCATATAAACTTACACATGTAAAGAGTACTACAAGAGCTCACAGTGTATTTACATATTACCCTATGACCTTGATTAAGGGCCTCAAACCAGTTCATTTGGACTTGACTCACTCCTGAGACTTTGAATTTCCACCACAGATGTTGTCGTTGTTATTGTTACGTGCTGCCGAGTTGCCTGCAACTCGTGGGGACCCTATGTATAACAGTTCTGAAACCTGCTCTGTCCTGTGCCAGTCTCACTGACTCTGACACACCTATGCCGTTTACCCCAGTTACTGAATCAATCCATCTCATCCAGTGTATTCCTCTTCTGGAATATCTTTCTATCCTTTCTAGCATGATGTCTTCTCCAAAGGATAATCCCTCCTGGCCACATGCCCAAAGTATGTGAGATGTAGTTTAAAAATCCTAGCCTCTAAGGAGAAACTTGGTTTCACCCTTTCCAAGATAGATTTATTCATTTTCTTGGCAGTCCATGGTATGTTCAATACTCTTCTCCATCACCACAACTCAAAGGTATCAAATCTTCTTCTTTTATCCTTAGTAATTGTCCAGCTCTCTGATGCACAGCAAGTAATTGTGAAGACCATATTCTAGATCAGGTTAATCTTAGTCTCTAGACTGACATCATTGCTTCTCAGTATGCTGAGAGGTCCCTGACAGCAGATTTTGCCAGCGCAATTAGTCTTTTGATTTCCTGACTGCTGGTGCCAAGAGTGTTGATTGTAGAGTTGAGTAAGCTATCACTGTTAACAACCTCACTCTCTTCTCCATCTATCATGGTGCTGCCAATTGGCCCAGTGGTGAGAACCTTTGTCTTGATGTTGAGCTTCAATCCATATTGAAGACTACAGTCCTTGACATTTTGTCCTCTTCAGTTTCAACAACCAAGGTTATGTAATCTGTATAACTCGGGTTGTTTATGAGTCTTCCTCCAATCCTGATACCACTTTCCACACTCATAAAGTCCAGCCTCCCGGATGATCTGTTCTGCATATAGATATGAAAAGGTATGGAGAAAAGTTATGGAGACAGGACTCATCTCTGACACACTCGTTTCCTGATTTTGAGCCATGCAATGTTTCCTTGTTCTGTTCTGAGAACTGCTTCCTGAGTATAGATTTCCCCTGAGCACAATCAAGTGTTCTTGGATTCCCATTCTCCTCAAGGTTAGCCACAATTTGTTGTGAACCATGCTGTCAAATGCCTTTGCCTAGTCAATGAAACATAGGCATTCCTCTGGTGCTCTTTGTTTTCTTCAAAATTCATCTGACATTGGCAATAAAATGTCAATTTTCTCTCTATTGCTAGGTTTATCTCCTAAACCCAGCTTGTATATCTGGTAGTTCTCTGTCAATGTACTGTTCAGTTGTTTTTTAATAATCTTCAGCAGGATTTTGTTTGGTTGTGCCAAGAAATCTGGAGGACAACTACCTGACCAACTGACTGGAAGAGATCCATATTTATTTCCATTCCATAAAAAGGTGACCTAGGCGAGCTCTGGTGGCCTAGTGGCAAGAAGCTGCACTGCAATCCCAGAGGCATGTGGTTCAAATCCACCAGATGCTTTGCTGGAGAAAGAGGAACCATCTCCTCCTTTACCAGTCAAATCTGATTTGACGGTACACACACACACACACACACACACACACACTAAAAAGGTGACCCAACAGAATTTGGAAATTATAGAACAATATCACAAATATCACACATGGCAAAATCTACCAAAGATAGAATGAATAAAAATCTTTATTTGAGTAAGTTTCCCCAGGTGATTCTTATTTATGCATAAGCATTTACAATAACACCTACACATGGAATCAGATTTAAGCATGTGCATCCTGAAATTGTTACAATTTTCAAATGAGATATTATTTGGAATATGCTGCAAAAAAAATAAATTCCTATCCACAACCTTCTGGAGCCTATTCTCTATTATGTGAGTCTGGGGATTCTGAACCTACAAGGCATCTTAGCAGTGCTGAGCAAACATCACTTCTGCACTATCTCCAGTTGTGTTAACCTACACTGAGCGTGAGACAGCTTTATGCAAACAGTATCCCCTACTTTCTGTATTAAGCTGTTGATACTGTCAACAATATGTTCACAGCATTGCTGGTTTGCAAATGGGATCTACAAGCACATATTCTTTACTCTTTTATTGTTTGCTTTAGGCATTAACAAATTAAACTGCTCCTTAAGCAGTCAAAAAATAACTCCCCTCAAAACTAGGAATACAGAAGTCCTATAGATCTTCTGTCATGGATCTTTCCAAGTTTCTGGGAGCAATGTCAGGTTGAAGACTAAAGTGTGCCTGTTTCAGGCTATGGTCTTGTCCATCACGTGCTATGAATCTAAGAGCAGGACAATGAATAAGGATGACAGAAGGATTGATGCCTTTGAGCTGTGGTGTTGGAGAAGAGAGATGAGTATCCCATGGACTACTAAAAAAGCAAAAGGATACGTCTTGGAGAAAGTGCAGCCAGATTGCTTCTTGGAGACAAAAGTGACAACATTTTTATCTTAAATACTTCAGGTAGGTTGCTAGGAGAGGCTCTTCTTTGGGAAAGGACACACGCTTTGGAAAGTTAGAGGGTCAGAAAAACAAAGGAAGACACGCCCCTCAATGTGACAGAGTGACACAATTACTTACTGCAACAATGGGCTCAGATATGTCAGAGATGATGAGGATGACACAGGACAGGACAGAGTTCAGAGCTGTTGTTCATCGGGTCACTATGAGTCATTGTCGACTCGACAGCATCTAACACCCACAACATGAATCACTAGGGAGCTTTGCTGGTGTGTAGGGAGTTGTATTACTAAACCCCTAAAGGATAAATCTCTCTGGTGGGTCAAGTCCACCAGCTGCTCTGAGGGAGAAAGATGGACAGTCTCCTCTTGTGTGTTATTTGCAACCTCTGGAAACCCTGTGGAGGGTCAGCTGTGAGATGGTTAACTCCATGACAGGAGTGTTGAGTTTTTGATCAATCACAAGAATCCAACCCCATTGTACATGGGTTTGTCATGATTCTGGGGCCAAGTCAACAGCGACTAACGACTCATGAGAACGACTCGTAGTGACCCTAAGAACAAAAGGCCTGAAGCCCCTCTACAACTATTGACATTTATCAAAGTTCGTAGAGTTTCCGGAGGCAACCTGTCTTAGAATGTTATTGGTTGAGTTGCCCGAGATGTATAGTGACCCTGTGTACAGCAGCTCTGAACCGTTCCCTGTCCTGAGCCAGTCTCACTAATTCCGACACACCAACCCCATCACTCCAGTTATTGTATCAATCCATCTGATCTGGGGTCTCCCTCTCCTGCACTGTCCATCCACCCTTCCAAGCATGATGTCCTACCTTCATCATTATGAATTGAGAGTGTGAGTGTGTGTGTGTATGTGTGTGTGTGTGTGAGAGAGAGAGAGAGAGAGTCTTTTAAAGAAAATGGCTTTATTTCTCCGAACCAACTTACCAACTTATTTTATTTTTCTACCCTAAACTTAGAATAAATAATTTCTTGAAGGAAACTTGATTTCTCTTATTTGGAGAAATCTGAGATTCTAAGCAGTCTGCTCTCTTCCTTTTGCTTAACTGTAAGCCCTTTCTTTCTTCAGTGGCTATGCTTTTGTGGATCTATTTTGAGGACTCTCTATCTGTTCCTTTGAGCTATGTGTCTATTTCTGCACAAACTCCACAATGCCTTGATAAATGTACCATTAACATAAGTCTTGAAATTAAGTAGTGTTCTTCAAACTCTGTTTTCTTCTTCAAAATTGTTTGAGACCATCTAGATAGCTTGCCTTTCCAAATAATCTTTAAAATTAATCCAACCATATCTATAAAATAAGTTGCTAAGATTGTACTGAGATTACAAAAAAAAAGCTATAGATCATGGGGTTGGGGGAGAAATATTATCTTAATGCAAAATCTTCCAATAAAGGAACATGGAATTGATCTCTATTTTAAACCTTAAATGATTTCTTTAATCATAATTTTATCATTTTCTGCATGTAGATTCAGTACATGTTTTATTAAATGTATATCTATTTTGTTCCTTGCTACTTTTATAATTTTTAACCTCAAATTCTAATCATTCATTTCTAGAACTTAAGAAAGCAGGGTGGTCTGGTGGCCTAGTGGCAAGGAGCTACACTACAATCCCAGAAGTGCGCAGTTCGAGTCCACCAGGTGCTCTGCTGGAGAAGGAGGGGCAATCTCCTCCTGTACCAGTCAGATCCGACTTGACGGGACACACACATAAAAAAAATAAAATTAAAAAATATTTTTAAAAAACCCCCAAGAACATAAGAAAACAACTGTCTTTCGTATATTAACTTTATATCTTGTGACTACACTCACTTATTTGTTTCAGGGATTATTTTGGATGAGGATTATTTCTACATGGAAAATCATGAGCTCCATGAATATAGTCTTTCTTTCTATACTGGATAGCTTTTCTTATTCTATCAAACTACCAGAACTTTGAGTATTGTATTGAATAAGGGTGATTGGCCTTGGCTTGTCTCTGACGATAAGGGAAAACACCTAGCTTGTCATCATTCAGTATATTGTTAGCTGTAGGAGTTGCCCATCTTTCTCCCCCAGAGCAGCTGGTGGATTCAATGGTCTAGCTTTGGGCTGATAGCACAACTCCTACTACAACCACCAGAGCTTCTTTATCTATGTGCCATTGAGCTGAGTATGATTCATAGCCACCCAGTGAAGAACAGATCTGAACACTGTCCTAGCCTTCACCAACCTTATTATCTTCAACACACTTCAGTCCAACACACTAAGACAATTCGTCAACAGAGAACTGTCAGATGTGCAGGCTGGGTTTAGAAGAGGCTGTGGATCTAGACATAGTAAAGCCTATGTTACATGATCTTGGCTGAAAGCAGGGAGTGCCAGAGGAACGTCTACCTGTATTTCATTGAAAATACAAAGGCATTTGACTGTGTGGATCACAACAAACTGTGGCTGACTCTGAGAAGAATGAGAATCCCAGAACAATTGATTGTGCTTATGCAAAATCTATACTCCGTCCAGAACACAGTAAGGAAACACTGCAAGGTTCAAAATCAGAAAAGGTGTATACCAGGGATACATCCTATCTTCATACTCTTTCCATCTATATACAGAATGGGTCATCCGGGAGACTGGACTCTGAGGAGAAATGTGGCACGAGGATTGGAGGAAGACTCACCAACTACCTGTATTATTAAGATGATACAACCTTGCTTGTGGAAACTGAGGAGGACCGGAGCCATTTGCTGCAGAAGGTCAAGGACCGCAGCCTTCAATATGGATTGAAGCACAACATCAAGAAGACAAAGATTCTCACCACTGGGCCAACTGAGCACCATGATAGATGGAGAAGAGATTGAGGTTGTTAACAGCTTCAGTTTGCTTAGCTCCACAATCAACATTCTTGGGACTAGCAGCCAGGAAATCAAAAGATGAACTGCATTGGGGAAAATCTACTGTCAGGGACCTCTCTATGGTTCTGAAGAGCAATGACCTCAGTCTGGAGACTAAGGTTTACCTGATACAGGCCATGGTTTTTGCAATTACGTGCTATGAATTAGAGATCTGGACAATGACTAAAGATGATAGAAGAAGAATTGATGCCTTTGAGTTGTGGTGCTGGAGAAGAGTATTAAATATACCATGGAGTGCAAGGAGAAAGAACAGATTCTGGAGAGTATGAAAACAGAATGCTCCTTGGAGGCAAGGATTTTGAAGAGCCATATTACATATTTTGGGCATGTTGCAAGGAGGGACCAGTCCTTGGCCATCATGCTTGGAAGTGGGGAGGGATAGTGTAAGAAAGGAAGAGCATGAATGGGATGGATTGATGTAATGACTGGAAAAATAAGGGTAGACGTGTCAGAGGCAATTAAGTTGGCTCAAGATAGAGTAGGGTTTAGGGCTGTGTACATAGAGTTGCTATGTGTTGCAAGTGACTTGATGACACATAACAACAATGGCAGCAACAACAAAATTTTGTTAAGTTCTGTTTTCATTTAGTTCTACATCTTTTGAAACCTCTCTTGAGACTTAACTCATGTATTATTTAGAACTGTGTTCTTTAGTTTCCTAATAGTTATAGTTCCCTCCCAGCCCCCACTAGGCAGCTTTATTGAACTTCTGTTTCATTTCATTGTGGTGCAAGAACATATTTTGCATAACTTTTATGTCTTTAAATGTGTCAAGTTGTATTCTATGACCTGGAATGAGATCTTGTGACATGTAATACTTAACAAACAAAATGCACTGTGGGCTGGTCAGAACCAACTCATAGCTGACCATCCCACTCTGGTGAATTTTCAAAACCTGTAACCTGCAGGAAAAGAAATAGCCCATCAGCTGATAGAATTGAACTGCCAGACAGGCATTTCCTTACGGTTCATAGAGCAACCCTACACAGGCTAAGCCATCTGAACTCCCTAGTGTAAAGCCCAAATCAAGAGCTGTTAGGAGTCAAATGAGTTCACTTCAACTCATAGTGAAACAACGTGTCCTGCACCATCCTCACAACTCCTGCTGTATTCGAACCTGTTATGGGAGCGCTTATGTCAATCCATCCTATCGAAGATCTATCTTCTTTTTCTCTGACCTATTTTCCCCAATAAAATGTCCTCCTCCAATAGGGCCACTGTTGTAAACCAGGACTGACATCAGGGTTGCGGGAAGGCAGAGAAGGAGGAGAGGAATGATGTATACTTCATGGAAACAGATGAGGGAGAGAACTGTTTAAAAGGGATATATGATTGGGTATTATTGTCATGACAGGCGTCCAGAATGAAGGCTGCCTAGTGGAGTGGACTTGGGGGAAGGGATTGCATAACAATGAAAGAGTTTTGCTTTTCAATGAGAAGAGTGAATTGAGTGAAGGGGTAGGGGTGCAGGGAGAAAAGTGCAACAACGAATGACTAGAAACCCTAAGTCTCTGTAAACTTTAATTAAAATTATTTTTTTAAATGTCCTCCTCTGGGGATTGGGCTCTCCTAACACATCTCACCATCCTTGTTTCAAAGCAGCATTCTTTTTGCTCTTCTTTCTACTCCAAGTCAAATGTATCGCTGACTCAGAGATCTGAAAGCTGTTTTCTGAGGCTGTAGCTTGGAAATAAGAAGACATACAGTTGTTTGATCAATTGTGCAACAGAGATGATAAAAGCCAAGGGAACAGAGGAATCTGAAGCTTCTAGATGTAAAATTACAGCTATAGAGGGGGAAAAAATACAACCCAGTTCAAATCCTATGCAGATTTTCGCTTATCTTCACAATATGGAGGGTTTGTTTGTTTGTTTTGTGGGTTTTTAAAATCTTGGTTCCTATTCCTGATACAGTGACACATTCTTCTTAAAATACACAAGAGGATACACATTATTTTCTATAGCCAATATTTAATTATGTTCATACATTTATTTTAACACTTTCTTAAAAGTTCTTCCCCCCTCTGATTTTACTTTTACCTACTCTGTTAATAGTAAACTCTCAGTTGTTTTTGGTTTTTTAAAAACTGTCTGCTGTTGCTGTTGTTGTTGTATACTGTTGAGTTTGAACCAATGCAGAGCTGACCTTGCAGCAGGTTTTCAGAGGTAGTAAACCATGCTGCAGGATATTGCCCATCTTTTTCTCATGAACCAGCTGATGGATTTGAACCATGTACCTTTGATTTTGCAGTCCTACTCCTTGCCACTAAGCCACTAATGTCTAGAATGTATATAATTTCCATTGCTCAGGAAAGTTGTTTTTTTAATTTAGTACAGAAGCTTCATTTAAAAGTCATTTTCTTGAAAAGAAAAAAAGTATAATAAACAGAAGGTCAGTGAATGGAATAGCAATATATGTTGTTGTTATGTGCCGTCAAGTTGCTTGCGACTCATAGTGACCCTATGTACAACAGCCCTAAACTGTGCTCTATCCTGTGCCAATCGCACTGCCTCCAACACACCCATCCTGATTACCCCAGTCACCGAATCAATCCACCTCATAGAGGGCCTTCCGCTCCAGCGCTGTCCCTCCACCCTCCCAAGCATGATGTCCTTCTCCAAGGACCGGTCTCTCCTTACATGTCCAAAGTAATATATGTTGTTGTTGTTGTTGTTAAGTGCCGTCAAGTCACAGCGACTCATAGCGACCTTATGAAGGAGAGTCCTTGACGTTTGGGTGCCTTTCATCCTCTCTCCAGGTTCACAGGGTTTCCGAAGGCAAGTGATTATGGAAGTGGATGCCACTCCTCCTTCCAAAAAGTAATATATAGTTAGTGTTTATTTAGACAATGTAATAAGTTGATTACATCAATCAATGCTAATTAATTGATTAATTACCTATGAATGATTGTCTGACAAAATATATTTCTAAACATTCACACAAATAAAATAGATTTTTAAAAGTGCTTTTAGCACTTAAGAGATATTGGCCCCAAAAAAAAAAAAAGAGATATTGGCCCATAGTTTTCTCACTTACTGATGAGAACTTTTCTGTTAATCATATTCTTTGCTCAGAGAGAAATATTTCTTTCTTCTGGTGCATTTTCATCATTCCTCTTCACCCAAAACATTTTGTAATGCTATTATAATATACTAACATAAATTTATTTTTATTTATCCTGTTAGACACACAGGGTGTCTGGATCATAAGTCTCTGACCTCACAATATTCAAACATTCTTTCTTCAGACATTGATTTTCCACCATCGTTTTTCTCTTCTTTATTTCTTAAATAGGCATCCACGCTTCGACAACATAAATTTTGTTGTTACCACCTCTGGCCAACATTCTAGATGTCATTCTACATGTTAAAATTGTCTTCTAGTGGTCTCATTTACTCTTTGTGGCTCCTGTTCAATTTCTATAATCTGCTGACTAATTTCTAGCACACTTTGAGATGCTGAAAGACCATAGTGAAGGCCTTGAGTTTCTTTATTGATTTCAATTAAAAAAAATCCGGTTTTCATGGCTTTAATTACATCTACATGAGTCTATGAGTCGATAACTTGTATCTCAAGACCAGACTTCTCCGAATTCCAGGCTTGTATGTCCAGCTGCTACTTTGGGCATCTATTCTGAGATATTTCATGACCTATCCATTGCTTTGATGGCCTAGTGGTCAGAAGCATGTGGTTCGAATCTAACAGCTGCTCTACAGGAGAAGAATGGTCACTCTCTTCCCATGTGATTTACTGCCTCTGAAAATCCACTGGAGGGTCAGCTATGGATCGGTTCTGACTCGTACACAATAGTAACAGCAACACTCATTGCTTTCAAGTCGATATTAACTTGTACAAACTCTATAGGATGAGGCAGTGCTGCACGTGCAGTTCCCAAGGCTGGAAATCTTTACGGATGTGGACTGCCACGTTTTTCTCATGCAAGATTATTGAGTTGTTGTTAAGTGCTGTCAAGTCGCAGGTGACTCATAGCGGCCCTATGAAGGAGAGTCCTCAACGCCTGTGTGTCTCTCATCCTCTCTCCAGGTTCATAGGGTTTCTAGAGGCAAGCTATTATGGAAGTGGATGCCACTCCTGCTCCCAAGCTTGTTTTAATCGGGGAGCTCCACCCCACTCTCTGTCCGCATTGGGTAACCAGCCATTAACGCATTTGACACATCAGCATAACAGTGTTCAGCCTCACAGCAACCACAAGTGACTGCTGTATGGCAACTTGTACACCAGGGCTATACGACCTAGAGGAATGTCTGAACAAAAACAATGAAAGACAGGCCCAAGGTCCACGGATTAAAAGTCACTCACCTTTGGCTTGGTAGTATTGCTTTCTCTCTATGTTGATGTTATTGTTGTTAAGTGCCGTTGAGTTGCAGGTGACTCATAGCGACCCTATAAAGGAGAGTCCTCAACACGTGTGTGTCTTTCATCCGCTCTCCAGGTTCATAGGGTTTCTAGAGGCAAGCTGTTACGCATCTCAAATTCAAACCAAGTTCCTGATTTTTCCCTCAAAGTCTGATTCTTCCATTGCCTTTGTCTTTGTGCAAATATGCACTTGTTAAATAAGTAGAAAATATAAATTGTGTCAATCTCTTGTATTTTTGTTTGTTTGTTTGTTTGTTTGTCTCACATCTTGCAGTAAATCCATGAGCACAATAACTGCCTTCTCCATTTTAAATAGATCTTCAGAATCCAAAGTGTTTCTCACCACTGTTCCTGTCAATAACCTGCACACCCCTCATCATCTCCGATCTGAATCACTGTCCCTGACGTCTAACTGGGTCCCCTGCTTCTGCATTTAGCTCTTTCCATATATTCTCAATACACCTGTGATCCTATTAAAACATAAAGCGGGTCATGTCACACACCTACTTAAGTCCTCCAGTGGCTTCCTATCTAGTTCATAAGGAAATCCATATCTCTACAATGTAAATATTCTATCCATTCTAGGTCTATCGCTTTCCTCAAAAACGATGCATACTCTTGGTTGCACTTGCTGTGCCCTCTCGCTGGAATAGTATTCATTTGGAGCACATGTCTGGAGCAAGATATTTTACAAGGCCTGTTGAACCCACTCCTCCAGGTCTTCATATAAATATTTTCTTCTCATTGAGCCCTTTCCTCACTATTAAAATTATAAACAAACACATATGCACACATAGAAAAAGAAAGAAACTTTAACATACACAAAGAAAAATAGATTAAAAAGAGAAACAAGTAACATCAATAGTTGGTAAGTAAGATAAGACAAGACAGGAAATAAAATATCATAGCACTTTGAGATTAAACAAAGTTTTCAAGTACTGAGGAGCATTTGTGAAGTCTGAGAACTGACAAAAGATACGAGTCAAGAAGTAGTCAATTTGTTTAAGGACCTAGTGGCCCAAGTGGTTTATACTAAACTAATAACGTAAAGATTGGTGGTTGAAATCCACACCACAGCATCCTGGAGGAAAGATCTAGAAATCTACTTCTGCAATGATTACACCAAGAAAGTCTTTCAGATCTCAGCTCTACACTGTAACACGTGGGTTTGCCACAAGTTGGAATGGATGAAATTGACAATGACTTTCACTTAAACACTCATCCCACATTTATCAAAATGCTTAGGTTCCAAAGACTGGATTGTCATGGGATAAATGCCATTATGATAAAATGGAGGATGACCACATCAGATCACAAAAGAGAGGAGGAGGATGACTATATAATTGATCAGCCATTGGGAAACGTGATCCAGCCAAGTTGACACAGAGCCTTAACCACCATAGCCAGCATCAGCCTCACATTTTATCGAGGCATGTGTTTCAGATGGCATCATTATAGCCCCAGTGTCATAGTGTATTAAATGTTGTGCTGCTGACCAAATGGCCAGCTGCTCCATAGATAAAGATGGACAGTCTTCCCCCGTAAAGATATGTAGCCTCAGACTCTTGCTGGAGGGTCGCTGTGAGTCAGAATGTACTTGTTAGCGGGGGGTTTGGTTTTCTAAATGGATATATCATTAAAACATAATTGGGTAGAGTTTTCACAATTGTCATAAGTGCAAAATGCCAAATAATAAGGTAATAAGTAGCGAGTATATATATATTTCGTTCATATGTAATCTTAGAAGCAGTAGTTCCTGGTAGTAGAGAGCATAATGCAAAATATGAAAGAAAGAAATCTGATTTCAATCACATGTTAATAAGCATCCTGAAAGGAGGACTGGAACTCATTCTGAGTGAGCTCTATTCACATGAAATAAAGTTGTATCTCAATGAGTTTATAATGTTTATACATATGAACAAATATATAAATACAGGTATTTATAACCCTAGCATTCTTTTCTATAAATAACTATTGAGTTAAATCACACTAAACCACAATGTCAACAACAGAACATTAACCTGTATTGGAATGATCATAAGAAATACAATGTGAATGGGGAGAAAAACGCCAAGATTTTTTAAAAAGATTACTCATGTGGCACCAAGACAGCTGAATTCCAGTTCTAGTTTTATGAGAGTACGACCACAGTCATGAGCGGAACTGAAGAAGGAGGATTGAGTTGAACTGAGTGGTTCTCAGGTACTGCTAGAGGCATCTGGCATGCTTCTAGATTTCAACCAACAAGGCAGCAGAACTCAGACACTATGCTTGGTGCTGTGCTGAGTAGATCATTTGGTGGAGAGTGGGGGTGCAACTTTGCTGCAAGTAACTAGTGCACATTTTATAATCCCAACCGATGCCCCCGAGAATCACGTTTCTAGGCCATATGAGAATTTTGTGTTACAATCACGTGTCTTGGTCAGAGCATTAAACAGTTCTTTTCTATCAGAAACAGGCATGAAGGGTGATGGAGTGAATGTTGTGTGTTTATCTCTACACTCGGAGACACTGACACGCTGTTACTGGGATTGTAATTCCAATTACCACTGACTTGTTTAATAGAATTTGACTCATTCCGCTTTCCTAGGTATAAGAGCCAATATTCTGTACTTGAAAATATGAATTTAAAAGATTAAAAATGATTTCATTTAATCAACCATGGAGCCTCCACCATTTTAAGAGTACGTTTCCTATTCATTTCTTCATTAAAAATTCAAACCCTCTGTTTCAAAGAAAACAAGATTCTTCTTTTTTAAAATATTTTTTCCTGAAGGAATACGAAGTATGATTTATTTCATTTATTTGTTAATTTATTGAAGTATTCTTTTTAGGCTTTTAAAAAATTGGTTTGCATACAAAATTAGTATATATTGTGTATCATTCACGTTTCTTGCATTTCACACAATGCTACACTCACACTTTGTTTCAGGCAGTCACCCATATACTGTGTTCCACAAAGTTAATCACCATTGATCTATGACCTCTACTACCCTTTCTTTTCACGTCCCTATCGGATCCTTCCCAACCTCTGCACGACTTCCCTATACCCACAAGACTGTGGTCCCAGTGATTTCCTTCTCTCCCCACCCTCTGCTCAGCTGGCCCTCCTCTCCTTCCCCTTTTGGATTCTTATCCACATTTTACTAGTTATCCTAACATATCTACAACAATGGTTGTATTCAGTATTTGTCCCCATGAAACTGAGTTAGTTCACTCCGTATAATGCTCTCTAGACTCTCCCATGTGATATAGTATTTTATGAAATTTTTGTGCCTTAGTGCTGTATAATATTCCATTGTGTGAATGTACCACAGTTTCTCAGTCCATTGATTTGTTGATGGACCTTTACGCTGTTTCTATTTTCTTGCTCTTGTGAATAACACTGATATGAATATAGGTATACAAATCTCCATTTGTGTCTCAGTTCTCTTTTCCTTGGGGTATTATTCTTAAAAAGAATTTTACCTTTGCTAAATTTAGAGCCTTTTTTAAGAAAGTCAATCCTAAGAATATTTTCTGGCTCAGGACCAATAGCATTTTCATTTGATTGAAAAGTAGATTAAGTTTTTCTTTCTCTTTATCCTTACCTTGTGTTTTTTGTTCTTTGCGAACAGGTTAACACATGTCAATAGGTATGTTCCACTATTAATAGTACCACTCTTTGAAAACAAGAATCTGTTAACTTGTATTACGGCAAATGTTTAAAATGTCCTTGTGTTTGAGAAAGTGTTTTGAGGAAATGATTGTGAAACATCCATTGTTTCCATCCTCATACTGGATCTTCCTCTATTTTTGCCATTTTCTGAAGCTCATTTCATGAATAGAAAGTGTCCCGAGTTACAAGTGGCGGCGGCTCTAACTTTCAGACAGCTTTGCCTGTCTATATGATACAAAACTTAGAGATTCCACGGTTTTCACAGAGGAAGAGGCATAACTTAGAGAAATGCACTTTCTTGGATTACAATGGCCTAGACCTCAGCCTAGCCCCGACCCTGCTGCCCAGCTCCTGACCTCCTAGTCTTTATATTGTTCCTGCCCATCTTTATCTTCCACCCACTCACCACCTCCTCCCCCAAAAACACACACTTGTAAAAATTTAATTAGCTGGTTCCTTGTTGTCCTTACAATGCCTGAGCAGGCTTCCCGCGCCACCACCCTGCACGTTTCCGTGAGGGAGTGGAGAGCCACAACGCATGTCTTAGGATGGTTTTGCTGTAGTTAGGTGCCATCAAACAGAGTAATACTTACAGTGGCCCTATGAAGAACAGGTCTAAACTTTGTCCTGTCCTGTGCCACCCTCATCATCTTCAACGTACTTGAGCCCATTGCCACAGTCACCGTGCCAATCCATCAGACTGACGGTCTTCCTCTCTTACTGATGCTTCACCTTTCATGCATGATGTCCCTTTCCAAAGAATAGCTCGGCTAACACGTCCAAAGTATGTGAGACGGAGCTTTGTCATCTTTGCCTGCAAGGAGCACTTCTCCAAGCCAGAGCTGTTTGCCCTTTTGGCACGCCATGGTGCATTCAGTACTCTTCACCAGTGCTGCAGATCAAAGGCATTGATTCTTCTGCCATCCTTATTCCTTGTCTAGTGCTCAGGTGAATAGTAAGTTATGGAAAAGATCATGGCCTGAATCAGGTGTACCTTAGTCTTCAAACTGGCATCACTATTACTCCTCAGTAATTTGGAGAGGTCTCTGGCAGCAGGCTTTCCCAATTTAATGTGCAGAGAAAATTAGATGAGCAGATATGCAGATTTTTCATTTTGGAAGCTCTTGAGGTGTAATAACAATGATGCATTTCAAAGAAATTGCTGAGTAAGAGCTACTCTCCTACTGTTTGACCAAAAACTTTAAACTATTGACTTCATCTCAGATACTTTGGGCATATTATCCCTGAAGAAAGACATCTTTCCTGGTATGGTCAGAGAAGGTATAGAGTATATACTACAGAGGAGTATATAATATAGAGTATAAGGAAAGGAGAGGAGAGGCGAGGCGAGGCGAGGCAGGGCGAGGAGAGGAGAGGAGAGGAAAGGATAAATAGTTTAGTATAAACTATAGAGTCAGAGTGAAAGAGGAAGACCTTCAACAGGATGGATTGGCATGGTGATTGACACAGTCGTGATTGTGAGAATGATGTGGTCTTGGGTCGTATTCCATTGTCTTGTACCTAAAGTCTCTATGAACTGGAGTCTATTCAACAGCACTTAATAACAATATGAACAACATAACACATACGATATCTTATTTAGCCTTGGCTATTCAGATTTAGACCACCCTTCACGTATGGGTTGTTGTTGTTGTGTACCGTTGTGTCAAAACTGACCCATAGCTGACCCTCCAATGGGTTTTCAGAGGCAGTAAATCCCACAAGTAAAGACTGCCTGTCTTTCTCCTCTAGGGCAGCAGGTGGATTCATACCACTTACCTTTGGCAGGACAATTCCTTACCACTAAGTCAACAGAGCTCTCCTATATAAGAGGTCTTCCAAATTAAACAGGAGGCAGGAGGCTGCTACCGAAGTCAGGAACACAGAGAGGAAATTGTGCCACCCCTCTTCCTGACTATGAGGACCCAAGCTTGAGATTTAGTTTAGCAAAAGTGAGACTTTAAAACTTGAGATAATGCTGCAGAAATTCTAAACACAATTCAATAGTAGTGGTCATAGAACATCCATAATAACTGGTCAGAGACTAGGTTTGCCTTCATAATTAAGGGGGGAAAGACAAAATAGATGTGAAATAGTAGGCACTAAAAACCAAGGTCAATGATCCCCCGAGAAGTAGAAAAGAGATGTCATGCTTGGAAAGGTGGAAGGTCAGTGGAAGAGAAGAAGACCCTCTACTGGATGGATTAACACAATGACTGTAGCAATGGACTCAAGTAATGTCAGAGATGAGATTGTTCACAGGACCACTGTACGTCATACTCTATTCAAAGGCACATAACAGCAACAACATACTTGTCCAGCTTTCTGCCTTGAAAGAATTTCCAGGCAGTTTCCAGGGAGATAAAATCAGTTACAGCCTCAGGCAGCTAGAGGTTCTCAGAACAGAGTACCAAATGGAGAGACACGCACAGTGCAACCTGCCCAGATGGAGGGACTTGTCGCACAGGGCCAAGAGCAGTTCCTGCTTCCACAAGACAGACAGACAAACAGGAAAAAGCCTCCTCCCTCATGGGATCTGGACAGGAGAACGTTCCCTCAGCAGTGGAGAAACTAGTGCTTCTCTAACTTTGCCTACAAATTGTGGAAGCAGGTCTCAGATCAATTGAACTGTTTCCAAATGTCTTACCAGCATCCAAAAATAAAGCTCCAAGATATTTATGGCAATATAAATCTTTCCAACACCCAACTAAGTTAAATTCACACCTGAATCCCATAAGAAATTACCAGCTTTAAAAAGATGGAATTTATTGAGAAAAACCCATCAAAACCTACAATTAATACAGACATTAGATTTAGCAGAAAAGAGTATCAAAATACTTCTGGTTTGTCCTGGAGAGGTTGAAGCCAGGCTGCTCCTTGGAGGAAAGGATTCTGAAGCTTCATCTGACATACACTGGACATGTTGCAAGGAGGGACCAGTCCTTGGTGAGGGACGTCATGCTTGGGAGTGTGGAGGGTCAGTGCAGGAGAGGAAGACCCTCGATGAGATGGATTGACTCAATGACTGGGGCAATGGGGGTAGGTGTGTCAGAGACAGTAAGTTTAGCACAGGATAGAGCAGGGTTTAAAACTGTTGCACCTAGGGTCACTATGAGTTGCAGGCAACTCAATGGCACATAACAACACAACGACAACAACTGTATTTTATATGATCATGGAACTCTGGTGGCTGGTCCAGAGGGTGTTGTGCTGCTAACCCAAAGATTCTCCTCTCTGGTAGTTCAAATCCCCGGGAGAAAGATGGGCAATTGTCTCCAGTGGGATTTAGAGCCTTTGGAGTTATGTGTTGCTTTGGACTTAAGGGCAGTAGGTTTTTATACGTTAAAAGAACTAGATGAAAGATTGAACATGTTAAGTAGAGACATGGAAGATATACAAAAATACCAAAAGTTTTGTCTCTATAGATCTAAAGATTAAAACTATGAAGTGGAAATGAAAAATAAATTAGGTTAAATTAATGACAAATGTGTCACTGTAGAAAAATAAAGATTAGTGACTTTTCTTAAAAAATGACAAGGTTAAAACAGACAAGAGTGATATTCAGAGGTCAATTGTATGGAAGTAACCCAAAGGTTCATCAGCTGATGGGAAGAAAGGTAAAATGTGCTATATGCAGACAATGGTTACTACCTATCAAAAAAGAAAAAAACAAAACAACAAAGAATCAAATCACACTAAAGCATGACTGAACCTGGACAAAGTGAAAAACACAAAAGGCTCCTAGTATGAGATTCTGTTTATATAAAACTATCCTAATATGCAAATCCATAAAGATGGAAGTAGATTAGTGGTTGTGTAGGTCTGAGAACGGAGGGAGGCAATGTGGAGTGTTCACTAACATGTATGAAGTTTCTTTGGAGAGTGTTGGAAATATGCAAAAACTGATTGTGGTGGTGTTTACAAGTGGGTCAATTTTTTGGTATGTGAATTATATCTCAATAAAATAATATTTAAAATTCTATTTAAAAACTAATACATGGAAAAGTTAAATGAACGGCTTTTAAAAAAGAAGCTATTAGTTCTCTGTGGTGTCAGGATTGGTGGAAGATCTATCAACAATCTGCGTTATGCAGATGACACAACGCTGCATTTTGAAACTGAGGAGGACCTGAAGCTCTTGCTGCAGAGGGTCAAGAATTGCAGCCTTCAATATGGATTGAGGCTCAATGTCAAGAAGACAAAGATTCTCACCACTGGACCAATTGGCAGCATCAGGATGGATGGTGAAGAGATTGAGATTGTTCACAGCTTTAGTTTGCTTGGCTCCACAGTCAACACTCTTGGCACCAGCAGCCAGGAAATAAAAAAAAACAAACGTATTGCCATGGGAAAGTCTGCTGTTAGGGACCTCTCCAAAGTACTGAAGAGCAATGGTATCTCTCTGGAGACTGAGGTGCGTCTGATACAGGCCATGGTCTTCGCAATCACTTGTTATGCATCAGATAGTTGGACAATGACCAAGGAGGATAGAAGGAGAATTGATGCCTTTGAGCTGTGGTGATGGAGAATCGTATTGAGGGTACAATGGACTGCTAGGAAAACAAACAGATTCAATCTGGAGAGGGTTAAACCAGGCTGCTCCTTGAAGGCAAGGATTCTGAGGCTTGTCTGACATACTTTGGACATGTTGTAAGGAGGGACAGGTCCTTGGAGAGGGACATCATGCTTGGGAGGGTGGAGGGACAGCGCAGAAGGGGAAGGCCCTCTATGAGGTGAATTGATTCAGTGACTGGGATAATCGGGATGGGTGTGTCAGAGACAGTGCAATTGGTACAGGACAGAGCAGGGTTTAGGGCTGTTGTGCATAGGGTCGCTGTGAGTCCCCAGCTGCTTGACGGCACATAACAACATTAGTTCTCTGGGAGTAGAAAGATTATATGTCTTGACTTCTTAAAATTTACACATCACTAATAATCAGCACAGGACTTTTACAGTAACGTTAAGCCATGAGCTTTCCTTCAAGGAAAAAAAATAATACTATTTCTATAGACTAGCTCTGGTGACTTAAGTGGGAGGAATCATGCAGCCAACCCAGAGGCTCATAGTTTGAATCCACCCACTGCACCACTGGGGAAACTTGGGCCGTTTCCTCCCATGTGATTTATTGCCTTTGAAAACCCTCTGGACAGTCAGCGATTAGTCAGTTCTAACACAATGGTGCAAAACAACATCAACAAGCAAACAAGCAGAGGCTTTAATAAACAATGCCATTTATAATTACATAGAAAAACATGTGAAAAACTGGGGGGGGGCGGAACTGACAAAGTATGGGCCATATTTATACACTGAAAATTCCAAGACACTATTGAGGAAAACTTTTAAATGTCTAAGTAAACAGATTACTCCACAATCAACATCCCTGGTAGCAGAAGCCAAGAAGCCAAGAGATGTGCTGCTTTGGGCAACTCTGCTCTCAAGGACTTCTTCAAAGAGCTAGAGTACAGATGTTCATTTAAGAATTCAAGCACACCTGAGCCCAGTCATAGTATTTTCAATTGCACGATATGCACGTGAAAGTCAGACCATGAAAAAGGACGACCAAAGAAGAAACCGTGCCTTTGAATTGTGGTGTTGGTTATTGAATATCTCGTGGGACACTAAAAGAACGAACACATTTGCCTTTGAAGCAGTGCAACCAGCATGATCCTTACAGTCAAGGATGGTAAAACTTCATCTCACATGCTCTGAGCATGTTGTCAGGAGAGGCCAGTCTTGGGAAAAGGACACTATGATGGGAAAGGTAGATAGATATATGTTCAATGAAAGAAAGGACGACCTTCAATGAGATGCATTGACACAGTGATTGCAGCAAGATGAGAAAGGATAGAGCAAGATTGCTGGTCTATTGTTCACAGGGTCACCGTGAGTCATAGCCAAGTCCATGGCCCCTAGCAACAAGACCTACCATGTTCATGAGTCCAATGGCTCAGTGTTAAGAGGATGACCATTCCCCCAAGTTGACCAAGTTGGATCCAAGTTGGAGTCAATGCAATATCTATAAAAATCCCGATAGGATTTCCTTCCCCTGAGAATTGGCAAATTGATTGTAAACTCTACTTGGAAAGGAAAGCACTCCAAGTTGGAAGGATAACACTAACTGATTTTAGGACTTCTACAGCTCTGCTGGCCTAGTGGCAAAGACACTGTGCTGCAATCCTGAAGGCACAGGGTTCGAGGCCACCAGCTGCTCTGTGGGAGAAGGATGGGCAGTCTCCTCGGAAGCAATTAACTCCCTCTGAAAACCCACTGGAGGGTCAGCAGTATGTTGGTTCCAACTCGACAGTACACAACAACAAATCTATAGTTAATAAGTGTGTTATGTTGTTCTAATGAGTCATGTATACCTATGGAACACAATAGAAAATTCAGTAATAGGACTATACATATATTTGGTTGTTTTGCTGTGTACCATCTAGTCCGAACCCATAGCTGACCCACCAGTGGGTTTTCAGAGTCAGTTAATCACACAGGAGGAAATTGCCCACCTTTCTCCCACAGAGCAGTTGATAGATTTTAATTACGTGTCTTCAAGTTGGCAGCACAATTTCTTAACTCATAATAAAGCTCAATTCAGTGGAGAAGAAATTATTTTTAGCAAATAATCCTGGAGCAATTGAAAAGACAGGATTTTTTATTTACACATTGCACTAGACATACCAAAAAAATAGCTGAAAACCAGTTCTTAGGGCTAAATGTACCTTAAGTTACAAAACTTTGTACTGAAACCATTGAGAAAAGTGTTTGTAACTTTGGGTTAGGTGAAGACTTATTTATTGTGCCAAAAGTGTAATTC
>NW_006399754.1:16968066-17017940 GCF_000299155.1 Elephantulus edwardii | reverse complement strand
TCCCGAGTACCCCAGTCACTGAATCAATCCACCTCGTAGAGGGTCTTCCCCTCCTGCGCTGTACCTCCACCCTCCCAGGCATGAAATAGCAGGCCTCCAAAAACCCTATGTACAACAGAACACATGTATGTAATCATTAGGAAATTAATAATATTTTAATAGGCAAACAATTTGAAGAGACATTTTACTAAAGATTATGCAAATTAAAGGCATGAGTTAGCAGTAGACACATATTGTTAGGTGCCCTGGAATCTACTTCTGACTCCTCACCACACACACGGGGAGAACATGCTGCTCTGTCCTGTGTTAGCGTCATGACTCCTTACCGCTCACACGGTGATGATCATCATTTTTATTGGCTGATCTTTGAAACTAGACCATCAGGTTTTCTTTCTAGAGCATCTTGGAGACTCTGATGGAACATGTCTAGCTTCACACAGCATTCACCCTCTGCCGACAGGTGGTGCCTGGATCTCCATCTCTCATGGAAGGCAAGAATTTTGCCTCCACCCCTCAAACATGTGCCAAAACCGAGAAACTCAAAGTCATTGCCGCTGAGTCAGAACCAACACACACCTGACCCTCCAGGGGGTTTTCAGAGCTATAAATTACACAGGAGGAGACCTCCCATCTTTCCATTGGTGAATTTGAACTGCCAAAGACACTGCCTTTGGGGTAGCAGTGTAACTCCTTATAGGCTGTCTGTCTCCCCAGAGCTCCCTTAAACACGTGTTGTTTTTGCTGTTGTTGTTGTTGCTGTTAGGTGTCTGTGCAGGCGAGTATGACTCATAGCGACCTTATGAACAAGAGACATGAGCCGTGTCCTGTCCTGTGCCATCCTCATCACCTCTGATACACTTGAGCCCATTGCTGCAATCACCACATCAATCCGTCTCGTTGCGGGTCTTCCTCTCTTTCGCTGACTCTCCACTTTTCAAAGCATGTTATCCCTTTCCCAGGAACAGCCTCTCCTAGTACATGTCCAAAGATGAGAGACATTCATTAGGATAAAAGACTAATGCAAATTTCTGGCAACAATGTGGAAAAATTTAAATCCTTATGCATTGCTAGTGGGAATGCAGAATGACGCTTTAAAGGAGAACAATGGCCTTTGAATTCACTCTGATTTGTGGAAACTCCTAAAGTGTCAGTCAGGTCACAGTGGGTGCCTGAAGGTTCTGGATGACTTTTTTAGAAGAAGAATGCGAGGTCTTTCTTCTGATATGCCTCTGAGCGTAGTTGAACCTCCAATCCTTTGGCTAACATCCTAGCTTGCTAGGTTTCCACCCAAAGCCTCCCTTCCCAATAAAAAATGGTACTAACTTGGAATTCTGGCCAAGTAGAGGGAAGCTTTTCTGAGTACAAGATTTTGGTATTAAACATTCTACTTTATGAAATAGAGTCTCAGGGCAATGGTGGAGCCTCATGGCCGGGATGAAGGGGTGGCAGAGAGCAGGCAGAGGTCCTGTCTCTCGAGGTGTCCTGTTACTGGCCCTGGGAGATCTCTCCGCTGCCTGCACTGAGGTTCACTGGCAATGACAGCAGCTGAGTGAGTGTTTGAAACTGGTCACATGATATTTCTTTTGAGGGCAAAGAGACATCTTTAATGAATTTGTTCAGATTATTTTTGTCTATTAAAGTAGTACCCACAGAAATATCTTTTTGCCCCTGGTCCCACAGAGATTTAATTTCAGATCTCTGAGTGTCCTTAATCACATCCTTAGGTGGTTCTACTAATTATTAGATGTTCATTTTGGTTTATAATTTTCTATTGATCCTAAGATGTGTTTAACACCTAATATCATGTAGGGGGAAATGAATGTGGTTGACCTCTGGAAGAGAATTCTGGAAAACATACGCAAACCAACCTTTGACTGTGTGTTTAAATAAAAAGTCAGCCTCTGTATCAGGCAGGGAATTAAAAGGTTTACACTTGTAATGTGTAACTTGCCACATTAAAAATAAGAGGAACAACAGCTCCTCATAGCCAGACAGGAGAGAGCTCACCTTTCAAAATTGCAAAACTATCTTCTTACCTGCATTTGTGATGGTATCATTTCCAACCTACTACACAAGAATATTGTGAACATTCAATTCCCATTGGAGTGCATTGTTTTCTGTTTTATTTTTTTATTATGATTGGAATGAAAGGCTACAAAGCAAATTGGTTTTCATTCAGTCACATTCCTACCTTAACCCACCTCCTTATCCAACCAAGAGCTTCTCCTGGGGTCTCTTGTAGACTGGTCAGCAGTGGTAGTGGAGTAACAATTGGCTGTTAATCAGTTTGGTCTCAAGGTCATAGAAATGAATTTCTTGGGGTCCATTAGACCTTTGGACTAATTGCTTCTTTATGTTTTCTCTTTTCTGCTCTTTGTTCTGGGCAGGTAGAGACCTGTAGTCGCACCTTAAGTGGCTGCTTGTAAACAATTTCCATCACTAGTTAACCAAGTAAGATGTTGAGTACTGTCTTTGCAGACTTTAATATGCCAATTGATCTCATACCCTGCCACCTTGCTGAATCTCACAATTAGATCCAATAATTTCTTGCTGGGTCTTTGGGGTACTCTAAACATAAGGTCAAAAAATTATCAACGCCTTTGAATTATCGTGTTGGTGAAGAATATTGAATATACGTAACCTGTTGAAAGAATCAACAACTGTGTCTCAGAATCGTCACAGCAAGGGTGTTCCTTTGAGGCAAGGATGAGGAGTCTTTGACATGTTACCATTGAGAATCCATGAAGAAGAAGTCCCTTACTGAGCTGGATTCACAATGAACACAAAAATAAATTTCAGCACAGTGGAGATTGTGAGAACGGTGCAGGACTGGAAAGAGTTTCAACCTCTTTTACACAGAGTTGATTTGAGTTGATTCAGCTACTCTTTTCCTCTTGGGTGGTGCATTTAATCTATTCACTGCTCAATGTAAGAGTTAATAAATAGAAGTTTAATGCCACCTTGTTTTGTTTTGGTGGTATTGTTTTCACTGTTTCATCTGCTTTTCTGTGCTAATTTGATTATAGCTTTTATCCTGATTTCCTTCATTGCTGTTGTTTTAATGTTAACATGATTTTTGTTTATATTTCTACGATAAGGCTTATTAATTTTTCCTGTTACTCTGTAAATTATTATTTTATTCTCAAGTCAAAAAGTTCACTGTGTCTTGAAATCAACTTGACTTCCTCTTTGTATAGAACCTCTGTAAGTAGACTGCTTATCCTTTCTACTTTGTACTTACTTCCTGGTCTCTTCAGTGTAGAACATCTATGCCGTCATTTACCTATTCTGACATTTTGCCTGATGCTTCCATGTAAGTGCTTTGGAAAAGGGATAACAGGGAGCTCTGGTGGCCTAGTAGCAAGAAGCTGCACTGCAATCCCAGAGGTAGGTGGTTCGAATCCACCAGATGCTCTGCTGGAGAAGGACGGGCAATCTTCTCCTGTACCAGTCAGATCCAATTTGATGGTACACACACAAAAAAATAATAAAATTTTTAAAAAAGAAAAAGGGAAAGAGATAACAAATATAAAGATAATGTTGAGACTATCTAAGCCAATCGTCATCATGCAATCCACAAATGCAATATTCTGCACTCTCTGGTCTAATTGCTTATGAGGGGCAACTAAGACAAAACTATTGTTTTCTCCTGCTCTGGAGCAAAGAAGAGTAAAGACAATCAAATACTCAAGGGAACAGTTAGACCAAAGGACTAATGGGCCACTGAAACCTTGACTTCCTACCTGGAGACCAGAACTAGATGGTGCCTGGCTGTTACTCACTGCTCTATCTGATTGGGATCACAGTAGAAAGTCTCAAACAAAGGAAGACGGGGGGCGGGGGGGGGAATGAATAACATTAAAAATCATAAAATGTGACCCGACTTACTGATGTAATGGAGACTCTTGCCCGACACTGTCATCTTTAGACACCCTTCAAGCCTGGAACCCAACTGCTGCTTCCAGGGACCTTCCCTCACTTCAACAATGGTCAGGCCTCTAAAGTGCCCAGAAACAAGGCTCTCAACAAACAAGCAGGAGAAAAGGAATGGGAAGAAGGAACTCATTAAGCAAGTGGGAAGGAAGAGAGTTATTACACTGTGGGTGCTGCAGCCAACGTCATGAAACAAAGGTGCTTAAAAGCTGAATGGAAAATGAATTTGCTCTACACCTTTTCAGACAAATTGCAATAAAACTAGACAAGGACAAAGAGACAAAATTAAGTTGCACTATTATTATAGATGTGAGGAAGAAGAGAGGTAATTGTTTAGGGGTTTCTTTTCAGTGTGAATAATTTGATCCATCTTCTGTTTGCTTACTGAAAACTGGCACTCTATTGCTGGAGTGTGGTTCTCTTTCTTTAATGACCTTAGCTTTCATTTAAACATCTGGAGTGAGCAGTCAGGCTTAATTTGGTCTTAGGAATTGATGTCTCTTTGAATTTCAAGACACTATGCCATTTTCCCTTCCCATAGAGAAATCAGGGAGAAAGGGGGAAAGATGACATAAACAGAAGGGGTCAGAACCTGGGTTTTCTTTTATGTTCTGATAGATACAGAGTAGGGAGATCTGGTGAGCAAGGAGCTGTGCTGCCAACCCAAAGTTCAGCGGTTCGAATGCTCCAACTGCTGTCAGAGAAAAATGGAGAACTTCTTCCTATGATGTTTACAAGCCCTGAACGTCCTCTCAGGGGTCAGTATGAGTTCCTTGTGACACAACAGCAATGAGATTTAAGATGTATAGAGAAACCTTGAGCAAAGTTTCTTATCCTTGGTTTTCTCATCTTTCTACCTCAGGGAGAGAGGCAATGCAAAGCCTCAAATCTCTCGTAGTTCTAACCTCTCATGTTAATAGTTGGTGTGTACCATCGAGTTGGAACTGACTCACAGCTGACCCTCCAGCAGGTTTTGTTGTTGTTGTTTTCTTTTTTGTTCTTTTTAATACTTCTACAGGAAGTATAAATTCATGAGTGATATATAACTTAAGTAACATAATGGATAATTCTTTTGAATAATAATTTTTGCCCAATTTATTTTTATTATTATTAATTATTAACACGGTGCCACACACTTTTAAATTGACTGTGCTTAGAAACACATTTTGCCATCATCTGCGGCAACGTGTTAATTTGAATGAAAATTTACAGACTTTGGATTTCCATTCATTTATTGTTGCACTTTTCTCCCTGCCCACCCCTCCCCCCAGCTCCCTCTTCTCTTTGAAAAGTAAAAGACAAATTATTTCATTGTTATACAATCCCTGCCCCAAAGTCCACTCCATTATGCAGCGGGTTTTCCGAGGCTGTAAATTGCACAGGAGAAGATTACTCACCTTTCTCCCACAGAACAATTGTTAGATTTGAACTGTGTGCCATTGGGTTGGCAGCACCATGTAGTGCCCGATAAGAACTAAAATGGCAGTTGATGGATAGCACATATGATCAGTGTGCTTAGTTGCTAACTGTCAGAAAGGTTGGCAGTTTGAGTCCTCACAAAGGATTATCAGAAGAAAGGCCTGGCAATCTCCTGAAAGATGATAGCCACCAAAAATCCTGTGGGGCACAGCTCCAACCTGGCATTCAGGAGGCTGTCACGAATTGAAGCCAACGTAACTGACAACTGATTAAATAACTATAACAACGGCCAAGGAACTCTTCCCACTGCCTGATGCCAAAAGGGAAACAGACACAGGGAGCCTGAGGTTCCCCCAAAGTTCTCACAGGACTCTCTGGTGCCAAAGGCAAGCGTCTTAGACTTTCTCATTAGGGTGGAATGGCCTCTGTTGCGTTAAACCAGAAGCACTTAGCTGATCCCTCGAACTACGATTCCCAGCCCCATGTGCCCGGTAGACATTGTGGCAGAGTTCCTTAAAAAGAGGGAGAGAACAGTTTAAATGCAATATGTTGTTATTGTTGTTGTTGTTATGTGCCATCGAGTCGCAGGCAACTCATAGCGACCCTATGAAGGAGAGTCCTCAACGCTTGTGTGTCTTTCAGTCCTCTCTCCAGGATCATAGGGTTTCTGGAGGCAAGCTATTACGAAAGTGGATGCCACTCCTGCTTCCAAAAGGCGATATATGATAGGGTATTATGGTTATCACAAGAGTCCAGAATGAAGTTTGCATACTGGAGTGTACTAGGGGTGGGGGGATTGTATACCAATGAAAGAATTCTTCTTTTACTTTTCAAAGCAAAGAGCAAACTAGGGGGGAGGGGTGGACAGGGAGGAAAGTGCAACAAAGAATGAATGGAAATCCAAAATCTCTGTAAATGTTCATTAAAATTAATAAAATAAAATTTTAAAAAAGACTGAAGCCAGAACCACTATGGTAGAATTACACTCAGAGGGTGGATTCCAACTCCTGGAGACCCCGTGTGATCCACAGAGCTTTTCCGTGGCTCATTTTCCAGAATGGAGCAGCAGGTCTTTCTTCCAGGTGCCTCTGGATGGATGCAAACCTCCAACATCTGGAGAAGCAGGCAGGCCTGGTTGCACCACCCACAGATTCTGAAGGTGCAGCTGACACTATGTTAGGAAAGCTCTCGGGTGGAGCCTCCATTGCACAGTGACAGCTGAAGAGGTTTATCCTGCAACAAGCGCCCTGCCCCTGGCACTCCCGGGAAGCGCTCATCTCAGGCCCCAAAACGCCGTGGTGGGCTAGCTGGGGCCAAAATAGAAACATCGCTGGCATCGCCTCCTGTGAATATTCTCCTGAGCATATTCATCTCAGAGAAAAGAGAAGAAGCTTCTGTGCTGGCATTGCCGACAAGAAAGAGCCTTCTGTGTGCTTATTCTATTCTGAAGCAAATCTCACTCTGAATTCTCTGACCGAGGAAAAAAGGCTCGGTGTTTGGAGGAAGCAAAGAGCTCCAGGGCTCCAATCCACAGAAGAATGCCTGCAGAATCAGAAGAACACCATTGCAGTGTAGAAACTTCTGGTGAGGCGTTGTTTTGGATGCTATGCAAAACACTGGGGACACTAGGGAGTCGGCAGGTGACTTGGATAATCGTGGGCCTCGGGCCTTCCTGAGATGACAAAGTTGGGAAAGAAAATAGGTTTGCAGTCAGAGGAAGGGAGCAAATGAAGGACGAAGAGGTTTATGGAATGTGCCAGAAGAGGAAAGGAGAATTTGTTGGAATGAATCTGAGAGGCTGATGCACTCGAAAACAATGAAGTGTGCGTTCTCTCTGTAAGGAAATGTCAGGGAATTTGGTTTAGGCCTGAGGAAGGGACAAAACTGAAGGGGAGCTTTACCAGAGGTCTCCCTCTGTCATTCTGGAGATTTCTACTGCCACACGGGCAAGTTGGTGCATTGCACTGAACAACACTACCCTACAGAATTTCCTGCCATGATGCAAATATCCCCACGACATCCTAGAACCTGCTTTGTCCAGTGTCCAGCAGTGTCCCAGAACTGGCTCACTAGTGTTAATGATTACATTTCCAGGACCCTCGTGAGCTGATTAGAGCATTCTGTAAGGAATGGCACTGCCAACCAAAGTACGTAGTTCGAATCCACCAGATGCTCCTCAGGAGAAAGACAGTCTCAAACCAGGCAAATTCTAGCCTCAGAAAACCCACTGAAGGGTCAGCTAAAGTTGCCTTCATACTCGACACTGCGTAACAGCAACAACAGTAGGCCTAGAGGGTAAGGAGTAATATGCCAACCAAAATGCTTGACTCTACCCACTGCTATGAGGGAGAAAGAGGGGTGTTCTCTCTCCCTCTGAAAATCCACTGCAGAGTCAGCTATGAGTTGATTCTGATTTAAGAGCAATGAGTGAGGGTGAGTTGATTGTTACACGTGATGCTTTGTAAAGACTAAATTATGAACGCTGCATTGGAACAAATGAGGAACAACTACGTGAAAGAAATATATGATTAAGCATTATCTGTATGTGCATTGCAAAGTAGACTGGGGGAGGGGGAAAGAAGAAATTATGCAGCAATGAATGAATGATGTCGGAGCAATGATTTTGTATATTACTCCCTAGCTTGGGAGGGACTGGAAAGCATTATGCTAAGTGAGCTAACTCAGTCCCGTAAGGAGAAATACTGTATAAGACCGTTATTATAAAATGAGTATGAGCATTCAAGGGGGTGGGGTGGGTGGGAGCAGAGGGCTGAGGATGGATGGGGTGGGGGCAGGTTATAATCACAGGGTCACACAGTTTGATAGGTGGAGGGAAGTGGGGGTGAAGAAAGTGGGAAAGATCTGGTGTGGAAAACAATGTCTACAAGCTTTGTAAATAAGCCAGTATAAAATAAATTTTAAAAGTTTAAAAAGGGAAATGGAATGTATATGAATGATTGTATGAAACACAATGTAAATGAAAGATTATATAAAACACAATCTATATGAATGAAACAGAATGTAAAGGAATATGAAAACCAATAACAGTATTTTTAAAATTAAAAAGTGAATGAATGAAAAATAGATAAACTATGTAAATTTATCATAAAATGTTGCTGTACTAAATACTCAAAAGCCATGACTTTTTGTTCCACTACTTCAGGGGTGCTCGAGAGTTTGCACTGGCCAACATGGTAAGTGAAGGAGTCCTTGTAGCATATTGGGTTACCTGTTGGACTGCCAACTGAAAGGTCAGCGGTTGGAATCCACTAGCCCCCTTGTGGGAGAAAGATGAGGTCACCCGCTCTCATTAAGATTTACAACTACACATCTCTTTGTTGGTAATTGTCCAGAGAACCTTTGTTTTAGTTGCTAAGGAGTGCTTTCTATTTTATTTTCAGTTATTTCCACTTTTACTATCTTATCATTGGGATCTGAGCTGAAGTTCTTGAAAGGGAGAATAGTAGAAAAGAGGGCCAGGGAGTGATGGAGAGAGGGAGAAAGAATTCATTCGAACTTAAACTTGAAGTCCTTTGTGAAGAGGCATGCTTCTGCCAGCTTTGTTTTGGTTTTTGTTTTGTTTTAATGTGTTAGCTTGACATTGTAAAACCCCATAAACTGAAGCCAAAAGACCATCACACTTGCCTTGTCCCGGGGTGACTTGCGATGCTCGCATGCTATTTAAGCATGGTGTTCATTTCGAGCTCAGAAACTAGACTGCTCCAAGAAGAGGGGGCTCTGGGCAGCTTTCCCTAGTTCAGCTAGCATTGCGATTTGACTCTCTATGCCAGGGAGCGGCCTCAGCTTCCCTAAACTGTCTGAAGGCAGCCTGCCCACAGCTCCAAGGGCCGGGCCATCAGCATGTAGCACTCAGGCTTCGGAGGAGCCTTGGCTCCATTTGCCCGTCGCGTTCCCCCCAGGTAGCTCGCTGCTTTAATTTCCCTGCAGGTTTCCGAGAGGGTGCGTTATAATCACTAGCTGTGTTGTGAGCAGCCTTTTGTGACCAGTAATGACTATAATGAGAAAAAAGAAAACGGGGAAAATGGGATGATTGAAGCTCGCTGGGACGCCTTTACAGAGCAGTTTGTAAAGCGACACAGACAAATGGGGCCCTTCTTCACCCCTTAATTTGTATCTGTGTTTTCATTTGTGGCCGAAAGGTGAGCCTGTTTACTAAGCCTCTGCTTGGCTTTGCTTAGCCTAAGGTGGGCCCCGGAGAAGCAGGGGTCCTCTTAGGCTCTGCTTCCCACCGCACTGCCTTTCAGGGCTTATGTGTTAATTCTGGGGACCTTACTGTGAGGTGAAACTAAAACTGCAGCTGGGGCTCCTCCCTCCCCCCTAATCACCCTGCCCCCACCTCTCCCTCTGTAACAGAGCTCCCAGCTCTGTGCTCCTCTAGACTGTTGAACCAGACCCAGGATTGTTGACAACAGTGAGAGAATCTTCCTGCCGCACCCAGACCCCATGGAACAAGCCACTGCTCAACGCTGCTCCATCTCCACTGTCGGTAGTAGAGCAGACTTTTGTGATCCCTGGGGTTTCCGCTGGGTGATTTGCAGAAGCAGCTCTCCAGGCATTTCCTGCTAGTCAACCTTCAGACTCAATGAAACCTCCCTAACATCACAGCAGCATGCAGGGCCTGCTGACAGTTGGGCACTGACTCTGTGGCTTAAAGAGCCAGGGTCTCCAGGACAGAAGGGAAGGGTTCCGGCTCTCGGAGCCTTAGTATCTTTCTAAAGCTGTAGAAATCAAACCATAATAAGTCTGTGGTCTAAAAGTCTTCAGTGGTTCCCCTACTATCTCAAAACTACATAAAATGACCTTTAGGGGCCTCTGTCTGCCTGGACTCATTTTTAGCTACTATAGGATAAATTCTCTGAGGGCAGGGACTCAGCTTTTGAGTTATAAGAAGAATACATAGCAAGATGCTTTTCTCTTTATGACTTTGGACTGGACAGTTGTCTTTTAAAGGTGACACTGAATGCATGAGCAACAAAGAGAAACATAAATAAACTGAACTTCATCAAACAAACAAAAAGGTGTTCTGTAAGCACATGTTCAACTTGACTGCAAAGCAGAACAGAACAAAACAATGCCCCAATCTTGTCACTAAATTAGAGTTTGAGGTTTGAGTTTACAGATAAAAAGAAATAAATGCTGACTTTACTCTATGTGGACTTTGCCCTGCTGTAAGTGTCCCAGGGAGTCTGGTGGCCTCGGGATGAAGGAGTTGTGCTGCTGACCCAAAGGGACGGAGTTCAAATCTACCAGCTGCTCCACAAGGGAAAAGTGGACACTCTGCTCCTGGGCAATTTCCAGCCTCTGAAAAACCCACTGGAAGGTCAGCTGTGAGCCAGTTGGGAGTAACAGCAGAAGAAGGCCCAACCTATGACATGTTTTAGGGTACAATGAACCTCTCTTAATGGCTGCCTTTTTGTTAGGTACATCTTACAATTATCTATATGTGCTGCATAGAACAGGGTAGAATGTAATTTATTGATGTGATTATTCTTAGTCTCAGATGTCCAACTGCAGATGTGCAGTTAAATAAAGACTGGACTTAGTTTTAATGAAAATGGGAGGAAGCATTTGATTTCTATAAAAAATGACTTACAATTGTGTTGTAAGACTAGAATACTATTGTAAACTTGGACTGTGTATAGCTGACTAAAACCACAAGTGGGTGTCTTCCCTTTGAATCTGTCAGATCTTAGTAAACCAGCCTTCCCCACTGCACATGTTCACAAATTTCTCTCCTTCTGGATATACAGACAGAAAAAACCAAAACTACCCAAGGTCAAATTAAAAAAGAAACTTGGAACTATTCCCTGGGGAGCCCCTTTTCACACTGGAAGAAAGGTAGGAATCTGTAACTATTTCGACTCCCCCTAGCAAAAGTTGTATGTCTGAATGCCCATACGGTTCATGCTCCCCACCCCAGGTGTCTAAGGTCCCTCCAGGTCTACCCTATACAAGCCAGAGGCTTCCACATTGGAAGCCATGACTAAGAAAACACAGGAGAGCTAGTCAGACGATCTGGTCTGCAACTATCTGTGTGACTTCGTTTTTTTGTTTTGTTTTTTTTAATTATTAAATTTTATTAGTTTTAATGAACATTTACAGGGTTTTCATTCCTTCATTGCTGCACCGTTCTCTCTACCCTCCATCCCAGTTTGTTCTTCTCCCCGCCCCCAATGTCTGTTTTAATTGTCCAATTGTCACAGTGCTTGTCAAAGCCAGTTCTGATTAATCTCCTCTATCGGTGTGTCCTTTGCCATTTCCTATCACTTCTCCCTGAGAGAGACTTCACCCTGATTCATATGGAAAAGGGGATGGCGTATTCTCTTAGCTACTTCCTGCTGAAAAGGGACACTGTGGGTTTCAGGGTGAAGATCTCTCACTACTCTAAAGGGCCCCTTTGGCAGTAGGAAACACATAGACTATTATGGAGATTGATTTTGGAATTTAGATGCACTGTTATTAATTGTGCTTAGCCGTACATGTTCATATCCTTGAAGATGTATCATGGGGGTGTTGCAACCTAGAAGACACAAATTTAACTAACAAGTTAAAAGTACATGAGTCAAAAATTATGGAAAAGTAAAAGAAAAGATTCTTTCATTGTTTTACAAACCCTCCCCCAGGTCCCCTCCACCATGTAGCCATCACTCTAGACTCCTGTCATGACAGAAATACCTAGTCACATATCTCTTTTAAACAGTTTTCTCCCTCCTCTGTTTCAGTGCAGTATACATGATTGAACCCATCTTACTCAGTCTCTCCCCAACCCCAAGGACAGTCCCATTCTACAACAGTGGCATCATGCAATATTTGTCCTTTTGTGACTGGGATATTTCACTCAGCATAATGTTCTCCAGAGTCAACCATTTTGAATAATATTGCATGAGTTCCTTGTTTTTCAATGCAGCATAGTATTCCATTGTGCGAATATACCACAGCTTCTCTAGCCATTCGTTTGTTGATGGGCACTTAGGTTGTTTCCAACTCCTTGCTATTGTGAACAAAGCTGCAATAAACATGGGTGTGCATAACTATCTGTGTGACTTTGAACGAACTATTTCACCACCTAAATCTTAGTCTCTTTTTTGTGAAATAGAAATGAAGTTAACTGGTTATTAGGGTCGCTCAGCCATAAAGTGCTGTTGTTTCTAGAATAAGCCTCCCAAAACACATGGAGGCCCTAAAGTGTTTTCTTAATATCTTTTGTCTATGACTATTACTAAAGATCAAAAGTTGTAGCACAACTTCTGCGGAGGTTCATTCGACAGACATGTAACCACCACAGGGCATGTAGGCTAGGTCGGATTACTGTCAGTAATTCAACCAGTGTCTGATGTGGCCACTTAACTTCCCAGCTTCAGTTCCCGAGCCCCCTATGGAGTCATGCTAGAAATGATGTGTGGACAAATCTTTTGCCAATTTTTCCCTTCCCAAAAGCACAATCTAATGTCCACTGCCCCACTGAGGTTAACGTATTAATTCTATAATTCTTCACCCAGAGTCTTCTTCAGAACCAATACACCCATTCTGGGAAGATCAGCTGCCTAAATTTTACAGTTTTGTTCTCCATAAGGAATTGCATGATGGAAGAAGATTTTACCCAGTGATAGGTTGATGATGCCTGTTGTTGTTGTTGTTATGTGCTGTCAATTTGCTTGTGACTCATAGCGACCCTATGTGCAACAACCCTAAAGCCTGCTCTGTCCTGTGCCAATCGCACTGTCTCTAACACGCCCGCCCCAATTACCCTAGCCACTGAATCAATCCACCTCATAGAAGGCCTTCCCCTCTTGCGCTGTCCCTCCACCCTCCCAAGCATGATGTCCCTCTCCAAGGACCAGTCCCTCCTTGCAACATGTCCAAAGTATGTCAGACAAAGCCCCAGAATCCTTGTCTCCAAGGAGCTTCTGGGTTTAATCCTCTCCAGGATGAATCTGTTTGTAGAAGAAGTAAATCCCTAGTTTCGGCCGTACCTGTGAAAGCTCCCACTGCTCATGACTGTCCCCAAATAGAACTGAGAGCCACAGAGTGTTTAGTGGCTGATTTTGTGGAAGTAGATCATTGGACCATTTTCTGGAGATGCTGCTGGGTCTGTTTGAACTTCCCATCTTTTGGTTAGCAGCTGAAGATAGTAATTCATCTTGAAGACCAAGGAGCATCTTGGTATGTTACACCCAAGTTACGGTATTTTCAAATAATTCATATACATAGGAACCTGAATAATGAAGAGTGAAGAATCATTCATGACCGTGAGTTAATACTGAATATGCTATGGACTGCCCAAAGAACAAACAAATTTGACCCTGGGAGAAGTATAGCTAGCATGATCCTGACAGGTGATGATGGGGAGATTTTGTCTCACATGTTTTGGGGGTTTTATCAAGAGGGGCCAGTATCCTTCCAGTATCTGGAGAAGCATGTCATGCTTAGGAAAGCAGAGGGCCAGTGAGAATGACGAAGGCCATCAGTGAGATGGGTCGACACGGACTGCCAACAATGAGCTCAAACACACAGTGATTTTAAGAGTGTGGCAAGACTGGGCACTGATTTGTCCTATAGAACATGGAGTCACCGTGGACTGGAACCAAGTTGGCAGCCAGCACTTGACAGCAACTGTTTTATTTCAGTCATAGCCTCAATGCCTTGAGATGACTTCCTAACTCATTCTTTAACTCTCTCCCTCTTTAGCTTCTTGTTTACCATAGAGGGGAAATGCCTAGGATGTGATGGGTACCATATAAATTCCTATCATGAGATATCATAGAGTGAATTGCCCCAGATTAACTCTATTGCCTTTAGGCAACAAAGATCTCTCTCTCTCTCTCTCTCTCTCTCTCTCTCTTTCTCTCTCTCCCCCTCTCCCTGTCTCTTTCTCTGTTTTTCTCTCTTTCTGTCTCTCTCTCCCTCCTTCCCTCCTTCTCCCTCCCTTTCTTTCTCCCTCCCTTTCTTTTTCTCTCTCTTTTCCCCTCCTGCAGTTTAATGCACTTCCAAAAATCATCAGTCTGAGATTAGAAAAATTCCTAGAAATAAAAATGTACAAAGCAATGTTATCTTTTCATTTGGATATTTTCTCCAAATGGCCAAGAATGCATATTTGGTCCTTGTGGAATGGAAAGCACATTTAGACTACAAACCCTTTGTTTTCATGCAGGGGGAAGATAGTAAGAAGACACATAATTGGAGAATGAGTGGAACTTAGTCTTTCTCAGCCCCTGTGTGTGTCTTGGGTAACATGGAGCCGCCAGGTGGAGCTTGCTGGGAGGTAGAGGTCTGAAATGCGAGGGTGAAAGCTTCTTCACTCCCAGAGCTAAGGCCTAGGCTTTTTCAGGATGTTAACTGCCACTGGTCTCATTTCTACCACACTCCACTTCTTTCTTTCTTTCTTTCGGAGAGTTTAATTAGTATGAGGGTTTATTTAGTGTGGATCCTGAATTGGAATTTCTTTTCTTGCCTTTTCTTTTCATCTTTGGTTTCAGGCTAGCTCTTTGTGTGGAGATTACTGGAACTAATGCCAGCCACACCCACAGCCTCCTTGGTGATGGGTGGAGGGAGAACATCTGGCAGAATTCGCCCTGATTTCCGTATCTCTGTGTTCTCCTCCTTCCCACTGGCTCCTCACAGGCTGATAGTGCAAAAATGGGAGATTTTTCCCCCCCAGGTATTAGGTCAGGCTGGTTCCAAAAGACCCTTTGGCAACATTACGCCACTTAGACACACTATGAAACTCCAAAGACTGCTACCAAAAAAAAAAATTCATTGCAAGGAGTCCTTCCAAGATGTATATTTCCTGAAGAACTAGATCAGAGTTCCAACTTCTAGGGAGCCTCAGTGGACCTGGCAAAGTGTCTCAAAACTAAGATGACTTTATTGCATCCCATCCTTATAATAAAAATGCAGATATTCTTTAAGGCATCTTGGAGAAGTCAATGGGGTCTGATAAAGCAAATAGCATCATTCTAAGAGGCCTGGAATCTCTGCCACAGGATTTCTCCCCTCTGCATTATCTCTTGTGCTGATGGTGGTGGCTACGTGCTCTTGAGCGGATTCAACTCAGGAGCAATCCTGCGTGTGACAGTTCGAAGCCTGAGCCAAGCTGGTGCAGGGACCAGCCTCACAATCCCTGCTGTGCTTGAGCTCATTGGCGCAGTCACCGTGTTCCTCCACCTTATTGTAAATCTTCTCTCCTTCGCGGTCTCTCCTTCTGCTTTTCCAAGCCTTCCAAACCCTTCCTCATAACATGCTCAAAGTATGTGAAATTAAGTCTTACCATCATGACAGTGCTCATATAAAACCTTACCCTAGAACAAGAAGCAGTCGTCTAAATGGAGAAGGGGAACACTGCGTGGTTTAAAATTGTTTTTAAAAAGCGTGCATCAGGGATGTATCCTCTCTCCATACCTATTCAATCTGTATGCTGGGGAGATCATTGGAGAAGATAGACTTTATGAAGAATAATGTGGTGGCGTCCGAATCAGAGGAAGACTCCTCAACAACCCATATTATGTAAATGGTTTGTGCTCTGGGCCAATGTAATGAATGCAATGGCTCTAGAGCTATTCATTTGCTACAGTCTTACAACGAGTCCAAAGGGGAAGCAGGACTACAGCCAGAACTCCTGCCCCTGGTGCTGGAACAACATCACCAATATCTAATCTGCCTAATGGGGGCACAGTGGATTTTAGGGTGGTGTCTGTTGCAGTTGTTGTTAGGTGCCGTTGAGTCGAGTGACCCTCTGAACGGTCAACCTTTAACCCGTCCTGTGCCATCCTCATCATTTCTGAGACACTAGAGCCCATTGCTGAAGTCACAGTGTCAATCCATCTCATTGGAGGTCTTCCTCTCCTTCACTGACTCTGCATCTTTCCAGGTATGGTGTCTGTTTCAAGGAAGAGTCTCAACTAGCTGCATGTCCAAAGTACAAAAGATGAAGCTTCATCTTCCTTGCCTCCAAGAAGCATTCTGGCTGCACCTTTTCCAGGACATATCTGTGTGTTCTTTTGTCTGTCCATGAGATATTCAATACTCCAGCACCACAACTCAAAGGTACCAAGTTTTCTTCTGTCATCCTTATTTATTGTCCAACTCTCCGATGCGTAGCAGGTAGTTGAAAAGACCATGGCCTGAATCAGGTACACCTTAGTCCTCAAAATGACACCATTGCTCTTCAGAATTTTGCAGATGCCCCTGACAGAAGACTTGCCCAGTGCAATACATTTCCTGATTTCCTTACTGCTGGTACAGAGGGTGTTGACTGTTGATCCAAACAGGATGAAATCATTGACAGCTTCAATCTGTTGTCCATCTATCATAGCGTCTTGTCATAGAAAACTTTTCGCTCCCATTTCTAACAGCCAAAGATGGACGCTCCTGCTCACCTCACTGACCCGAGAGCAGAGGCTCGCTCCAGCCTGTCCCCCGGCGTTGTCTCGAGTGCATTTCCATGCCAATTCTACAGCATCCAGCAGACAGTCATTCAGATGCATGTGGCGACTTTACAATTATTTATTAAAAGGCTAGAATTTTTTTTAAAAACCAGCCTGATAAAAACTAGGCTTCTCCCCCTACATATTCATGGCGTGCATTTTCAATATTGCAAAAGTAATATTTCCCACAAGCACAATAACCAAAATAATCCAGACCTCACTTTCATTTCCCTTAAACTTGTATTTTGTTCTGAGTTTGCAAAGGACTCATAGAATATGACACCACCGGTGAATAGTCGGTATTGTTTTTACTGAAAGCGCGGCGGGGGGGGGGGCAATCCCCTTTAATTTGAATACTAAACCGGCCAGAATATCTAGCTGAAAACATGTTTTTATTATTTGCATTCTTAGGTTTGGCTTGTTGTGCTTTTGGCATATCTACTGATATCACTCGCAATATTTTTTCATTTCATACATTAATATTTAATATTCTTTAAACATTGTTCAACCTTAATGGTTGTCTAATTTCTGTTTTTCCTCCACAGAGAAGCTATTAATTTATTAGCATATAGGGCAGTAAGTAATAATTTGCATGAATGCCTTGAGCAGATATGCTTCCATAGGCCGCCCATAGCATAGACTCTGGAAGGTAAGATACCATCTATTGGCCAAGCTCCAGTGAACACTGCTTTACAAGAAGCAGAAAAAGAAAGTTTTTTAATCCATAAAGAAGTCTACTAAGTGAAAAATCAACAGAGATGACAGGAACCCATTTATTTCTTTTCCTTTTTTCTTTTGTTTTGTGTGATCCGGTGCCCTATTGGGAAAGGCTTCTTAAACAGCAAAACAAGAAGCTGCAGTGCTTTGAAGACCTGGTGAAGACCACCCGTAAGTCCATCTAGAAGTTTACGTTTACAGTGGTCACTCTGTCTATGGATAGCAATGTCCACACATTGCTAGCAACACTAACCGAAAATGAGGTCAGCTGGTCAACATAGAAGTCAGTTAAACCCAATATCTGGAAATTCTACAACTTGCTCCATAGCCCTCCCCATTGGCTTAGTGGATGAAGAGTTACACTGCAGCCCAAAGGTAGGCAGTTCAAATCCACAAGCTGCTCTGGGAGAGAAAAATGGGCAATCTCCTCCTCTGTGATTCAGACTCTAAAAACTGGCTGGGGGGTGGGGAGGGGTATCAACTATGAGTCGATTCTAACTTGATGATACTCAATTGAGTTGAAGATTGATAAAGATTCTCTACATTGTCAAATGGCTTTGGTCTGTATGATTCTAACCATGTTAGATGTTGATCTTTGGGGTCAATCACATATTCAATGCCATCTAGTTGAAATTGACTCACAGCTGACTCTTCAGTGGGGTTTGGGGAGGCTGTAAATCTCACAAGAGGAGATGATGAAGAGCATCGGTGGATTGCCTTTGGATTTACAATACAGCTCCCTACACAGAGGTGAGAGGACTCTGTAAATTTAAAAAAAAAAAAAAATCAAAACATGGAGTCAATTGCCCTTAAAGCCTTCTGACTCCTTGTCCCCATAAAAGTGTGAGGAGAGTTCCCCTTGGGCCAGAAGTCAGGATGTAAGCCATCACTATTCCCATAAATTCTGACCCAAATTTCCCTTCCTCCCAAATGTGAATGTCAGTCTCCTGGAGTTACCTTTAGGAAAATCTGGGATTTACAGTCACTTGAGGACAGACGCCAGACTGGCACCCCGAGGTAGATAATTAAGGTAGTTACTCACACAATTTAGAAAAGGCAGAATAATTTTTCCTCAATTATCTGCATCTTACAGTTAGTCTTGTCTCTTCAAGTGTCTCTGTGATTACTCTAATTCTCTTTTTTATGTTTTCCCCCCACCTTGAACAAGACTTGGAGGTAATAGAAGTAGTATAATACAACTTAGAGTCAGTGCCCATACTAATAAAATTTCATCTTATAGTTTAGTATTTTGACATTTTAAAAACAGAGTTAACAGAAGGAACAATTTACCTAGCTATTCAGAAAATTAAACTCTTTATTCTGATGTAGTGAAATCTAAGATGCTAAATGTTAAAGGCAGGCTGTTAGAATCATCCTCTCCCCACCCCCACTCCCATTTTCCCCCCTGGTATGCAATTTACAACATGACTATACAATTTCTAAATGTATCTCTTCCCCCCTTTATTTAAATACAGAAACAATTAACTAGTGGAGTCAGTCTGACTCTTGCTGTTGCTGTGTGCCGTGAGAAGTAATAGATTCATACCCGACCCTCCAGCAGATTGTTCAGAAGTTATAAATCACACTGGAGATGACTGCCCATCTTTCTGTCACGGAGCAGCTGGGGGATTCAAACAGCTTGTCTCTAGGTCAGTAGCAAAACTTCTTATCCACTAGGCCATCAGAAGAAAGTCCCAGGGAAACCCCATATGTGCCAGGGAGATCAGAATTTTCGAAGGCAGAATTTTTTTGCAAGGACTCTTTTTCTTTTCTTTTTTTTTTTTGACCTCTGGGTACTCTTAAACTTCTATCTGACTCTTGAACTATTTGCACCACTCAGGGGCTTTGAAACAAAATTAGCTGCACTTAAATTATAAACGTGTACTTCTAAAACATCGTTTATTTGGGAATTCAAGGAGATTTTTTTTTATTTGTAAAATTTTTATGAATCAGAATCAAGAAAGGAAATGTAGGTATAAATGTCTCATGCGTCGATAAGGGGGAGCTGGTGGCTTAGTGGTAAGGAGCTGCACTGCCAGCTCAAAATCACACGGTTCGAATCCACCAGCTGCTCCATAGGGGAAAGACAGACAATCTCTTCCCAGGTGATTTATCAGCTCAGAAAACCCACTGGAGGATCAGCTTTGAGTTGGTTCCAATTTGATGCTATGTAAAAACAACAATATGGGTGAATAGTGTGTTGTTTGATGTACAACAAATGATAAAATTCCCTTTTCAGCTCCTTCAGACTCATAGTGACCCCCCTAGGACACAGCAGAAGCACCCCATAGGATTTCCAAGACGGCAATCTTTGTGGAAGTAGATTGTCACATGTTTCTCTCACAGAGCAGCTGATGGATTTGAACCACCAGCCTCTGGGGTTAGCAGTTGAGTGTTTAACCACTGTATCACCAGGACACCTTTTAAATTTTTTTTAAAATTTTGTTATTTTTTGTATGTGCACCATCAAATCGGATCTGGCAGGCACAGCAGGAGATTGCCTCTCCTTCTCCAGCAGAGCATCTGGTGGATTGGAACCATGCACCTCTGGGATTTCAGGGCAGCTTCTTGCCACTAGGCCACCAGAGCTCCCTCTCCTTTAAATTTTTTAATTAAAAGTTTTGTCATTTGGCCTATAGAATGTTAAGGTTTTTGGTTTTATTATTGAAAGCATGTGATGCTAATTTAGCATAATTTATTCAAAATGAGTATATTTCTTTCATAAAAAGAAAACTAATTTAAAACAGCTTCTCATATGTCCTGGGCATTGGATGCAATGTGGTCTTCCATTTATTGACCAGAACATAAAACATAAACCACAGAGGAGAAGGCACATGTCCACAGTGACAGCCTTTGAAATCATTTCGTCAGAATTAGGTGCAACACTAACTGAAGACAGTAGTTTCTCGGGGGTTTTTTACGTAGGGTAGTGACTGTCACACAGTCATGGTAACCAGGTACTTGGCCAACCAGATGCTGATAATAACAGGCAAGTGTGAACAATTTTGTTTGGAGGCAGGAAGAGGTTAATGAAGGCAGAATTCAGACTATTCTATAAGAATGTCACTGGCTTCATTTTCATTTCTTACTGCTGTTGTAAGAGAAATAATCACAAACGGCTGGCTTGGAAGAAGAGTTCAAGAGGCTACAAGTCAAATTCAGAGCACTGGCTCTAAGGGAGAGTCTGATCTTTCCACACCAGGGGCAAATATTAGCCTCAGTTCCTATAAATGAAACATTCCTCCATTTGTTGGTGATCTTCACATGGCCTTTAACGTTCCTCATTTGGTGCTTGCTTCTCTTGGTGTCTAATCTGTTCTTTTTATGTCTCAAATGTTTTAAGGCACCGAGCTATGAATGGCCACCTCATCAACCTCACACAGCTATATTCCCAAGTGGGATTGCATCCACAGGCATGTTGTTTGTAAGTGCCACTTAGTCGAGTATGACTCATAGTGACCCTACAAGCAATAGATCTGGACCCTCCCCAGCCTGTGCCAGCCTCATCATCCCCGACACATGTGAGCCCATTGCCGCTGACACTGTCTCAATTCATCTTGTGGACGGTCTTCCTCTCTTTCACCAACCCTCGTCAGTATTCATGAAATACTGATTTAACATGATTAGACATCATAAGCATGATGTGCCTCTCCAGGAATATCTTCTAACAATTTGCCTAAAGTACATGGGACAAAAACTCCACAATCCTTACCTCCTAGAACTCTGCTCTGGTTACACTTTCTACAAGACATATCTGCAGTCCGTGGGATAGTCAGGACCGTTCTCCAACATCATCACTCAAAGGCATCTATTCTTCTCCTGGCATCCTTAGTCACTGGTCAGCTTTCAGATGCAGGGAAGGTGTTTGGAAACACTGTGGCTTGAATTAGGTACACCTTAGTCTTTAAACAGACATCATTGCTCTTGGGGACTTTGGAGGCATCCCTGACAGCAGACTTTCTCAATGCTTTACATCTCAGGTACCAAGGGATTAAGGATCTAAACAAGATTAAATTGTTGACAGTTTAAATCTTTTCTATATCTATGTTTTAGGATTCCAACACATAGTTTTAAGGGGCACAATTCAATCCTTAACACCTTTTCACTTATATTCTAAAAAAAAGAGTTTTGTGTGTCCTGTATTCAGGGTCTTGCTAAGAGGGCATCATGGAACTTGTAGCCATGTCATCTGGTGACAATTCTGGTGTTCTTGTTCTGACTCTACATTACAGTCTCACCTTGTTGTTGTTGTTGGATGCTATCAAGTCAACGTCAAGGTTCCCAGAGACACTATAGCACCAGTGCTGAGCCTTGGTCTAGCCTGCACTATCCTCACCCACCTGCCAGGCTTGAGCCATCGGTTAAAGTCACTGTGTCAGTCTGTCTTGTTGAGAGTCATCCTTGGCTGACCCTTCACCTTTCCCAACATAACGTCTTCTTCTAAGAACTGGCCTCTTCTGACAATATGATCAAAGAATTTGAGACAAATTTCAACTTCCTTGCCTTTAATGAACATCCCGGTTTCATTTCCTCCAAGACACACTTGTTTGTTCTTTTGTCAGTCAATAGTCTTCTTACCATGTGCGTGTAAGCTTTGGTGGCCTAGTGATAGGAAGCTACACCACAGTTCCCAAAGGTATGTGGTTCAAATCCACCAGCTGCCTTTTAGGAGAAAGTAGGAAAATCTCCACACATACATACATACATACATGTTTTAGAAACAAGAGTGAATAAAACCATTTATTCCTGTAAATATTTTAAACACTTTCTCAAATTAAAACTAGATTCTTCTTTTACCTCCTCTTAATAATGGGAATCTATTCAGCAGAGGCAAATTTAAAGTTAATTCACACCAAATTCTGAACTAGTGATTTTTAAATGGATTTTTAAGAACCAAGCCTTCGACAACCACCCAAAGGAAATGACATGCTTGAGAAAGTGTCTACTGTGCCCAGGCTACTGGGAATTTTATAAGCCAGAATTGAGATGTGCTGAGTGGCAAATAAAGCAGCAAAGTAAATGTTCCATCCACTCTGCTCTTCAAAAAGTGTGCCCAGCTCTCAGCTAGAGTCCAGAGCAACGAGGATTTTGGTAGCATAGTTACCGTTCTTACTTGGACACTAAACGACAATTTGTGTGTGTGTGTGTGTGTGTGTGTGTATTTTCTGTACTTCTACTGTCAAGGGAGATTTCCTCCACTTCTTTAATTGTGCATGTGAAAGTTGACAATGAGTAAGGAAGGCTGAAGAAGGATTGAGCTCTTTGAATTTAGCATTGATGAAGAGTATTGACTATTCCATGAACTGCTAAAAGAACAAACAAATCTGTCTTGGGGGAATTGTAATCAAGGTATGCTTTGGAGGCAATGGTGGTGGAACTTCAGCTCATGTAATTTGAGCATGTTGTCAGGAGGGCACCAGTCCCTGGAAAAAGGTATCATGCTGGAAAAGTCAGAGAAAAGACTCTCAATGAGGTAGATTGACACAGTGACCTCAACAGTGGACTTGAACATGGGAAAGATTGTGAGGGTGGCACAGAATAGGACGAGGTTTTAATCTGTTTTCATAGCTTTGCCATGAGCCATAGCTTGAGGGCACCTAACAACTACAGTAACAGCCTGGAATGTCAGTTGTCCTCGTTGACAGCCCTACGTTCAGGACAATTGTCCAATACTATTCTATATACCCTTTCTGGTTTCCTGAAGATACTTTTGTATCCTGATAAGGTAGTGATATGGTGTTATCAGTCATCTAGTTCCACAATGACATTCTATAAGCAGCGATCATGACGCCTCAGTGGACTCTAACCATACCTACTTAGCTTGTAAGGCTATGGTGTTGAGCTGATCTTGGGTACACTCAGCTGAGCCCACGCTGTATGTTGGTAGATGGATTTGTTGACTCTCGTTGGACAAGCCTACAGTGGGGGTAGCAGTGGCCAACTATTGACTGATCTAGAACGGCCAAGCCATCAACAAAGAGTTGAGTTCCACGTCCTGTTTATATAATGAGACACTGGACTCCATGAAGAAAAACGTGGCATCAGGATTGGAAGGAGACTCATTAGTAACCTGTATTAAGCAGATGACACAGCCTTGCTTCCTGAAAGTGAGGAGGACTTGAAGCACTTGTTGCAGAAAATCAAGGACTGCAGCCTTCGGTATGGATTGAGTTTCAATGTCAAGAAAACAAAGATTCTTACCACTGGACTGATAGGCAACATCATGATGGATAAAAAAGAGATTCAAACTGTCAATGACTTCATCTGGCTTCGATTCACAATTAAAACCCTTAGTACCAGCAGTCAGGAAATAAAGAGATTTATTGCACTAGGAAAATCTGCATTTAGGGACCTCTCCAAATTATTGAGGAGAAATTATATCAGTTTGAGGACTAAGGTGAATCTGATTCAGGCCAGTCTTTCTGATCACTTATTATGCATCTGAGAACTGGACAGTAAAAAAGGAAGACAGAAGAAGAATTAATGCCGTTGAGCTGTGGTGTTGGAAAAGAGAACTAAACATGGATGGCCGAAACAATACACAAATATGTCTTTGAGAGGGGTCCACTCTTTGGAGACAGGAATGATGAGGCTTCACCTCATATACTTTGGGCATGTTGCTTGAGGGGCCATTCCTGGAAGAAGAACATGATGCTGGGAAGAGTGAAGGGTCTGTGAAGGAGAGAAAGGCCTTCAACTAGGTGGATCGAGGTGATGACTGCCGCAGTGGGTTCCTGTGTGTCAGGAATGAGGATGGCACAGGACAGAGCAGGGTTCAGATCTTTATAGTTCATAGGGTTACTGTGAGTCATACTGAAATCAACAGCATCTAACAACAACAAGCAACATACCTAAAGCATGTGAGGTGAAGCTTTATCATCTTTGCCTCCAAGGAGCACTCAGGCTGCACTTTTTCCAAGACATATTTGTTTTTTCTTTTGGCAGTCCATGAAGATATTCAGCGCTATCCTCCAACGCCACAACTCAAAGACATCAATTTTTCTTCTGTCATCCTTATTCATTGTCTAGCTTTCAGATGTGTGCCAAGTGTTTGGCAAGACCATGCCTGAACTGGAACTAGATGAACTTTATTCTTCAGACTGACATAACTGCTCTTCAGTATTTTGGAGATGTCTTTACAACAGACTTGTCTGATGTGTTATCTTTCCTGATCTCTTAACTGCTGCTACCACGGGATTGATTGTGGATCCAAGTAAGATAAAATCACTGGCAATTTCTATCCTTTCCCCACCTATCCTGATGTTTTCTATTGGTCCAGTGGTAAGGATTTTGCCTTTTTGATGTTGAGATGTAATCCATATTAAAGGCTGAAGTCCTTGATCTTATGCAGCAAGCATTTCAAGTCCTCCTCACTTTAAGCAAGCAAGGTTGTGTCATCCGCATAAAGCAGGCTGTAGATGAGTCTTCCTCTGATCCTAATGGCACATTTCTCTTCATAGGGCCCCGCTTCACAAATTATTTTCTTAGCATACAGATTGAATAGGTATAAAGAAAGGATACATCTCTGGCACACACCTTTTCTGATTTTAAACCATGCAGTATTCCCATGCACTACTTGGACAACAGCTTCATGGTCTGGGGATATATTTCATAGGAGCAGAGTTAATTTCTAGGATTCCTGTTCCTCTTAATGTTAGCCATAGTTTGTTGTGATCTACCTAGTCAAATGCCTTTGCATATTCTGTATATGCACAGACATTCTTCTGGTATTGTCTGCTTTCAGCCAGAATCCATCTGACAATAACAGTGATATCCCTGGTGCTACAACCTTTTCTAAACTCCACTTGAACGTCTGGAAGTTTCTTGTTAATGTACAGTTCTAGCCAGTTTGGGGATGATCTTCAGGAATATTTTGCTTGTATGTGATATTAATGATTGTTGTTGTTGATTGCCATCAAGTTGAGCATAAACTCATAGAGACTGTTAGAGACCCTGTGAACAAAAGTCCTGAAGCCTTTCTGTAACTATCGTCATTTCTCCAAGTTCATAGAGTTTCCACAGGCACGTGGTTTAGGAAGTGGATGCCACTCCTGCTTCTAAACCGGTCTTAAACTGATAGCTTCACCAAACACTGTCCACAATGGGCATTTAACACACACACACACACACACACACCCCACCCTACCCCCCGTCCCGCACCCAGTGGCACAAGGTTCAGCATCACAGCAGACCCATATTACCTCAGTGTAGCAAATTTACAGAGGAGTGCTGCACAACTTAGAAGAACGTTCCTCCAAAAATAACACTAGACCCTCAGGCCCAATCAACTTTTAAATACAAGGGTATGAACAAATGGTCTGAAGCCTTTCTATAACTATTATTGTTTCTCCAAGTTCATAGAGTCTCCAGAGGTATGTGGTTTAGGAAGTGGCTGCCACACCTGCTTCCAAACCTTAATCAGTCTGGGAGCTCCACCAAACACTGTCCACAATGGGTAGCCATTATGGTGTCTGGCACACATATGGTAAAGTTGTTCCATTATGGCATTTGAGATCCCAGTGGCACAAGGTTCAGTGTCACAGCAAATCCAGATTACTTCAGCACAGCAAATTGACCAGAGTGCTGTATGACTTAGAAGAATGTTCCTCCAAAATATAGTTACAAGGGATTAAAATATTATCCCTAGGGCCCAACTTTTAAATATAAAGGCCCTTCAGGAGGACTTATTGATGTTAAACAAAAGGCTTACATTTTTAAAAAACCACAAAATCCACACAGATCCTCAACCAAAACAAGAGCATAATCTTACAGAGTCAGCTGCTTCACCCAACTTCAAAATAGAGACAAGGGCCTGGCGTTATATGTTGCTGTTTTTAAGTGTCATGGAGTAGTGACCCTATAAACAAAAGACCTTAGCCCTGTTCTGTAACTGTTATCCTCTCCTAAGTTCATGGAGTTTCCACAGACATGTTTAGGAAGTGCATGCCACTCCTGCTTCCAAGCTTGTTTTAATTCGGGAGCTCCACCAAACACTGTCCACCATGGATAACCATTATTGCATTTGGCACATCAGAGTCACAATATTTAGCATCACAGCAACCACGAGTTACCTCTGTACAGCAAGTGGAGAGAGCAGTGCTATACCACTTAGAAGAATGTTCATCCAAAAACAGTTAAAACAAGGCCCAAGGGCCACAGATTAAAGTCATTCACCTTTGGCTTGGCAGCATCACTTTCTATCCACTAGACCAACAGAGCTCTCTCTATGATGTAGAGAATGTCAGGAGATTTATAGAGCTGACTCTATAAATTTCTATAAGATTTTCTCTAAATTTCTATAAGATTTTCTATAAATTTTGTATAAGATTCACAGTGACCTGTGAAAAAGACAGAAATCTTGCGTATTACTGCACCACTCTTGCAATCTCCACTGTATTGAAACCTATTATTTCAGTCACTGGGTTAATGCGTCTTGTGGAAAATCTTCCACTCTTTTGCTGACCTCTCCTAACCACACGGTCAAGGTCAATGAGACAAAGCCTCACACTCTTGGTTTTTAAGGAGTAATCTGGCTGCATTTCCTCCAAGACAGATTTGTCTGTTCTTTCAGCAGTTTGTGGTATATTCAATATTCTTCACCAAGTAAACAAAAACAGCTCCAATCATCAAGCACCTTAAATATAGCAGGTGCATTCTGTAAATACCAATGAAGAACACTGTCCTTGCAATCCCACCCACTATAGCGTATCCAATAAAGTGAAGGTATAGTCTCAGTTCTGCCCTTTCCTAGACCTCAGAGAATATGCTCTTGTTGTCTATATAAAGTAAACCAACCTTGCCTAACTTACTGAGTGTACAAATGTTGACAGTGCAAAGAAGGTGGAAACATCAAGAACATCAGGACTCCAGTGAATGGACACAGCCTCACTGAACCCTGACAATAGGAATTGGCGAAGCTGTGTTGCCCATATCATGGCCATACATCACCTTGATTTTTGCATTATTAAAAGCATAATAAATTTCCTTGGTATGTATTCCCGGGTGACACAATTAGGGAGTAATTCCACTTCTAATACTGCTTAAATACTTAACAGCATGACAAAAATATCACTAGTAGGATAATCTATCTGCCTTTGCTTTAGACGTTTTTAATCCACTAACGTCAAAATTAACTTCAGCATTTAATCAGCCATCTCACCTATGTGATAGCAATGGCGCTATTGTGTACTTTTCCATTATTGTATGTGCTAGGGATAGACATCCTTGTTGAATGGTGGGGATGCTATACTGTGTAAATACATGTCACTTCCCAGTCCCCTACTTAAGTGCCCTCTGCAATCCAAAGCAGAAGACTTCTTGTTACACACACACACACACCCCAAATTACTAAGGATTTCAAGGTAGCAAATGACAAGCACTGGAGCATGTGGTTCCTCTAAGCACGAGTTCTATGTGACTGCACAGGGCACACGACCATGGAGTTAGCCCTGCCCCCGCTTTGTCTCCCATGGTGAAGAAAAGAGAAAGAATGAAAGAGAGAACGTCTTTTGGGGCAAATGTCAAGAATTATAAAATATGCATCAAGAGCCTTATACTTCTGCAGTTATAACTGGAGTAACTATTAAGGTTTTTAAAAATGTAATGGGGGAAAGGACTTAAAAATTCTACCTCTTGAAAGCATGGTTTCTCTAGAAAATACCAAGATGTCATGTAGTTTCAACACTTCCAGCTTTTTGCAGCTTAGCAAGACTACGGAGGTAATGTTACTTCTTCACTCACAATAATTAATTTCTTGGCAGTCATTGCCGGGAGAGAGAACAATTTCTGATACTCAGACAAGTTAAGGCTCCCCAGTCGATATGGAATCATAGTTCATTGAAGACTTTGGGGAGATCCAAATCACACCTGGCCTTAGCAGGCTCTATCTAATTTATTAACCTTAAGCAATGACTAGTTACAAGAACGAGAAAGGAATTTAAATGAACAAATGGGATGTCATCTTTCCTAAGTCCTTGTAATTAGCAACAAATATATGAGTTTTCACAATATGAAAACCACAGAATGTGTGAGAAACCAGCTTGGCAGCACCCACCTCGGAATCATCAGGGAAGTGTCCTTTAGCGTGTGACATGATTAACATAGTTACTGGTCTTTTAGTCTGTGATTGTTGTCACAAGAGTTATTTCCTCTAACAGACGTTTGTACTTATTTTTTTAAAACCACCCCAGCTAGCAACACACTGCAATCTTGAATGATTTCTTTTTTATTCAGCAAATTACACTGTTGGAATAATTAATAATGTTAATATAAAAACTATGGCTGTCAAAAGGGTATTATCATGTAATCAATGGAAACAAATGGTTTTCTCTTTTATGTAATGATTCTTTCGAGAAATAAACTGAAGAAAGCAGAAGAGTCAATCAATGAGGGGCTTGCCTATATCGTCTCTCTTGTGAATAGAATTGAAACCAAAAGTTTTCTTTATTGTGTACATTTCAACCATTGGAAATCAATTTTTGTACACAGAAGGAGGAGGGGGGTGTTGGGGTGAACAACAACATCTGATTTTTATATAGTAAAATTGCAGCAGAACTTAAAATTGTTGCTTACCATGCTTTTTCTGTGACTATACAAATAGTTTGCAAATCAAGATTAAATTAATTCTTTCAGAAAAATCTTGACTCTTTAAACCATGCCATGTACAATAGCAAGCTCAAAGAGTCGGGGGCCCTACCACGGTCTTGTAACTTTGTCCTGTGTCCCCTGCATTCCTGTAGTGACCAGGGACACCCTCCCGGCCATGTGGCCACCAGGGCCGGTGAAGGTGAGCTTGTCTGCAGCCGCAGAGCTGTCAGAGTGGCCGGAAGCCTGTCCCTAACTGGAGAGATCTGCTGTAGCTGTGGAAGGTGCCTTTAAATGTGGAGCTGCTCAAGAAGAAGATGAAATAAACCACCAGTTGGCTTTGCATATGTGCTGCCAGAGTGAACACTTCACCTTTTTGCTTTGACGCCTCCTTTTAGGCACAGCCTGGGCATAGATGGAGATAGGGCTGCTAGCCAAAAGATCGCTGTTGTTGTTGCTGTGTACCATCAAATCATCCATAGCTGACCCTCCAGTGGGATTTTAGAGGCTGTAAATCACATGGGAGAAGATTGCCCATCTACTGGATTCGAACTGTTCATCTCTGCATTGGCAGTGCAGTTCCTTACTATTAAGCCAACAGACCGAAAAGATTAGTAGTTCTAATCCACGCAGACACACCTCAGAAGGAAGGCTTAGTGCTCTATGACTGAAAACCAACAGTTGAGGACTCTACAGAGCACAGCTGGGCTCTGACACACTCGGGCCACCCTGAGTCAGTCAGGTCAACGACAACGGCATATTGTGGGCGTAGCTGCCATAATGCCATGTGCACTGTTGCCACCAGCTTGTGGAAGGTCGGAAGAGCAACAAAAGAAGATAGTCAGCAGCACTATCTGGACTATGAGAGGGTTAGGGGTGCTCTGTGTCCCCCCAGGGGCGTGTCGAAGCTTTAACCTCTTGTCCTTGTTAACGTGGCTGTGTTTGGAATCGATGAGATTGTCAGTTAACGTGAAGACAAACTAAGATAACAAGCCAATCAGTGTTTTTATAAGAAGCACCAAGAGACAGACGCAGGGGAAACTGACAACAGAATTATGTTGCTGAAAAACTTCAACAAACTCTGAGAAGCTATCAGAGACGAGAAAAGAGGCAAGAGACTGAGAAACAGGATGAGAGGGGCAAAGCTCTTCCACGAAACTTGCATGGGTTAGCCGGTGTGTTAACGTGAACTTCTTTTGTTTTTTCCCCACATTGAGATGTTTATCTCTTAAAGCAATTATACAAGCACAATACACACTTAACTCCAGGAGTTTGCCCACTTAGTAGTCCTTGGCTTTGTGCCATCCTCTTATCTGCCTTTTACCCATCATCCCTCCCCTTCTCTCTGGACTTAGATAGCCCTACAGGCCAAGCCAGGGTTTAGGTGTGGGACAGACAGAAGTGAGAAAGTATGATATCTTCCCCAGGGCAAAGCGATCAGTGGAAGACATGGAATCAGATGGTTAAAGAGGCCTAATTATGGCGATTCAGTTGTCAAGTCAACTCTGACACGTGGTGACCTCCTGTGTGTCTCAGTGGACTGTGCTCCATGCCCTGTTCAATGGCTCATTTCTTAGCCAAAATTTCAGGTCTTCCTTCAAAGTCACTTCAAGGTGGACTTGACCAACAACCTTTTGATTTTTTTCTTTTTAGCCACTAACTGCCATCTGTTATTGTTAGGTTCCAGCAAGGCAACTGAAATTCATAGTGACCCTGTGAACAACAAATCTGACCTGTGCCCTTTCCTCTACCATCGTCACGATCTTGACATGCTCAAGGCCACTGTTCTAATCACTGTGTCAACCCACCATGCTGTGGGACATCCTCTCTCTCTCTCTGTGACTGTTGGCTTTTCCCAGCATACTGTCATGGAGCTTGTGCTATCTTGACACGCAAGTTCTAGGAAAATATTATAGAAGCTAATGTCCTATTTTTCCTAACTAAGCACCAAAATGTTCTCCTCTTAATGTTCTCTCTTTGGGCTCATTGTTTTGTTTTTTGTTTGTTTGTTTATTTGTTTTAATTTATTATTAGTTTCAATGAAAATTTACAGAGACTTTGGATTTCCATTCATTCATTGTTGCACTTTTCTCCCCTCCCAACTCTCCTCCCTTAGTACACTACCCTCTTGGAAAAGTAAAAGAAAAATTCTTTCATTGTTTTATAATCTCTCCCCCCAGGTCCACTCCACTATACAACCTTCGCTCTGGACTCCTATCATGACAAAAATAACGAATCCTATATCCCTTTTAAACAGTTTTCTCCCTCATCTGTTTCAATGCAGTATACATTATTGAACCTGTCTTTCTCAATCTCCCCCAACCCCAATGTCAGTCCTGTTTTACAACAGTGGCACCATGCAGTATTTGTCCTTTTGTGACTGAGATACTTCACTCAGCATAATGTCCTCCAGAGTCACCCACTTTGAATAATATTGCATGAGTTCCTTGTTTTTCAATGCAGCATAGTATTCCATTGTGTGAAGATACCACAGCTTCTCTATCCATTTGTTTGTTGATGGGCACTTAGGTTGTTTCCAACTCCGTGCTATCGTGAACAAAGCTGTGATAAACATGGGTGTGCTTGGATGTCAGTTATGGTCTCTTCGGGGTATATTCCCAGTAGTGGAATTGCTGGGTCAAATGCAACTATTTGCGAAAGCACCATACCGCCTTCCACAGTGGTTGCACCATTTTACACTCCCACCAACAGTGAATAAGGGTTCCAGTTTCTCCACAACCTCGCCAGCATTTGTTGCTTGCTGTTCTGTTAAATTTTGCTATTCTGACTAGGCTGAGATGATATCTCATAGTTGTTTTGATTTTCATCTCTCTTAGAGCTAGGGATTTTGAACATTTCTTCATGTGCTTGTTGGTCATCTGAATGTCTTCTTCGTCTGTTCATATCCTGTGCCCACCCATTTTTCTATTGGATTATTTACCTTTATCTTGTTGTGGTGGGCTCATTGTTTTTAAAACTTCCTGACTGCTATTAATAGTGTGGAGTCACTCCCTAAATTCTCTCTTTACATTGTCCATTTACACTGTCATTTGACTTTTATGTCTTTGCTTTCATCATTCCCCGCAGGTAAAGGTTTCAATGATTCTGTGCTTGTCTACTTGTCCTCATCCTTCCTCAGACCACAGGTAACAGCCAGGTTCATCTCTGGAAGTACAGCCATCAGTGGGTCCCTCCCTTTCAAGCACCTCCCAGGGGTTCCCATGGTCCCTTGTCTAAGCTCCACTGGTGCTTCCCTTGTTCCAGTCCCCAGAGAATCATAGGTTCTAGGTCAGGACCTTGGCTTTTCTTCCTCAAGAATTTTAGTTTATCAATGCACCCAGGGTTTGGGAGTTTGTTTGGGCTTTTTTTCACACTCATCAAACTCAGACACTGATGTTTCAAATGTGATAACGGTTACCCATGGTGGACAGTGTTTGGTGGTGTTCGCCGGTTAAAACAAGCTTGGAAGCAGGAGTGGCATCCACTTCCATATATAACTTGCCTCCAGAAACCCTATGAACCTGGAGAAAGGATGAAAGTCACACACGCAAGTGTCGAGGACTTTTGTTCATAGAGTTGCTGTGAGTCGCCTACGACTCGAAGGCACTTAACAACAACAATCACAATCAGAAGAGGCTAAGTTATAAGCTACAGAATTATCAATCTGTACATTTTCAGGAAGAAATGCAACATATGGTTGTTGAGAACAGTCAGCCGCTCAGTGTTTTCTTTGGAAAGAAAATGAAAGGCTGCCTTGCAGTTGTCTAGTTAGGCTGCTCTTGATGGACAGTGTGTCCACGTGGTGACAGCGTACCAGTCTCTCAGCAAAAATCTGCTGGTCATCTACCAATTGTCAGCCACTCTCCCAGGCCCTTGGGGACGATCTGTGAACAAGGTTGACAAAAGATAAGTGTCTCAAAGAGTTTATGGGAAGAAGCAGACAATAAAACAGCAAATCAGACAAAACAAGTAAATTACACGGTATGTTAGAAGACATATAGAAAATGAAGGATTTAGGGAATGCCTTCCTGCAAGAAAGTGGGTGCGTTACAATGGTTGTTAATTGTTAGTGGTTAGAGGTTCATAGAAGAGGTTAGATCTGAGCAAAGTTTAGAGCAAAGTGATGGAATTGTCCCCAAGCATCTCTGGAGAAGAATGGACGGTGATAAAGGAATACAACTGTAAAAGCCCAGGTGACGCAGTCATTATATACTTGGCTACTAAAATAAAGGCCGCTGGTTCAAATCCACCCAGGGGCTCCACTGGAGGAAAACTAGTCTACCCACAAAAGATTACGGTCTAGCAAACCCTTTGGGGCTGTGCTAATGTGTCACCTGATATCACAAGTCAGAGAAGAGCACTTCTAGCCACTACAAGAACTGGGGGGGGGGGGGGATAGGCAAAGCGGACCTTACAGCTGGAGCAGAAGGGGAGAACTGTAGGTCAGAGCAGAGCTCAGGTATAAGCCAAGGGTGGCAGGTGCTCCCACGCTCAGGTGGAGACTGAGGTTTTTGTGCAATGCGAAGACGTTACAGGTTCCGAGCAGGGGAGTGCCATGATGTTGCCTTGAAAGGATGCTTTGCCTGCTCTGTGGTGAACATACTTTGGGGATGTGGAATGGCAGAGAAGTTAATATAGGATGAGAGGAGAAGGCTCTCTTCAAGGGGCTGGCATTGGAGTGGTGAAAAGACACTGAGTTCTGATTTTGAAGGTAGAATCCTCCAAATTTACAGATGAATTGACCTGGGGTGTCCCACGCACCACAGATGTTAGTGTATACTTTGTTTTGTTTGTTTTTTTAATGTGTTAACGACATCCAGAGAAATACTTACTTGCTGGTTTTCTCTTTCTTGCAGCTTGTACAGAGGTTTGTCCCGTGTTTACTGTAGAAGTGCATGACGTATGTTCTGTTTTTAAAAAATCTTAACAATACAGAAAAGTACAAAAAGAAAACGAAACATTTTTCTCTGTCTCTTGACTTTCACAGTCCAGCAATAACCATTGTTAATAGTCTGATCCTACATACAAATATAATGCCCACCCAACAAAAATGTACTATGTCTCGTTTTCTTTTTTTAGGGTTTTGGTTTTTTTTTAAATTTAAATAAAATAGAATAATTTAATGAAAATAAAATTAGTATTTTATACTGATTTTACTTACAAAGTTCATATACGTTGTTTTTCACGCCAGATAGTTCCCATTTCCTTCCTTTACTCACCCTTCCCTGCACCCATCAAATTGTGTGACCCTATGGTTAACACCCCCCACCAACTATCCTCACCCCTCTTTGTTTCTCCCTCCCCTTGTCTATCCCATTTTTCATACATTATAATACACTTCTTTTTTTTTTTTTACTGTTTGATGGACATTCAACAACATACTATTGACCCACATTGTTGTTTTTTATGTACCATCAAGTCAGAACCAACTCAAAGTTAACCCTCCAGTGAGTTTTCAGGAGCTGATAAATCCCCCAGGAGGAGATTGCCTGTCTTTCTTCCATGGAGCAGCTGATGGATTTGAACCATGTGCCTATGGCTTGGCAGCACAAATTCTTACCACTAAACCACCAGAGCTTCCTTGCTACTGATGACTTCTCTAAATTGTTGAGGAGCAAAATCAGCTTGAAGACTAAGGTGTGATTAATTGAAGCCACCATATTTTCAAGCCAAAGGTCGTGTAATTCTGGTATGTCCACTTGCTGTACAGAGGGAACTCGTGGTTGCTGTGAAGCCAAATACTGTTACCCAGGGTGGACAGTGTTTGGTGGAGCTCCCTGATTAAAACAAGCTTGGAAGCAGGGGTGGCATCCACTTTCACAATAGCTTGCTTTTGGAAACCCTATGAACCTGGAGAAAGGGCAAAAGTTACACAGGAAGTGTCCAGGACTTCGTTCATAAGGTCGCTATGAGTCGCCTGCGACTTGACGGCACTTAACAACAATGTGGTATTTTCAATTACTTGCTATTCATTTGCGAGCTAGACAATGAACAAGGGTGGTAGGAGAAGAATCGAAGCCTTTGGGCTGGACACGAGTACTGACTATCCCATGGACAGCCAAAAGAATAAACAAATACGTCTTGAAGAGGCCTCACCAGGAGTGCCCTTTAGAGGCGAGGATGATGAGGCTTCCCCTCACATACTTTGGTAATGTTGCTAGGAGACGCTATTGCTTGGAGAGGAATCTCATGCTTGAAAAGGGAGAGGACTGGTGAAAGAGAGGAAGACCCTCAAAGGGAGAGATCACACAATGACTGCAGCAATGGGCTCAAGAGTGCCAGAACTGGTGAGGACGGCACAGGATAGGACAGGGTTCAGATCTGTTGTTCATAGGCTTACTATGATCTGTACTTGACTTGATGGTAATTAATAAAAACAACAGACACAGACTTCTGGGGGCCTAGTGGTAAGAAGTTGCTCTGCCAATCAAAAGGAACACAGTTCAAATGCAATGGCTATTCCATTGTAGGAGAAGGAGAGGCAATCTCCTTTCATGTAATTTATAGTTTCTGAAAACCCTCAGAATGGGGTCAGCCATGAGTCAGTTCCAACTTGATGGCATATGACAACAACAACATATTATACATGCTATTCTGCTTTGGGTTTGAACCAGGAGGTGGCCTTAAGCCCAAGGCAGCTGGGAAGGAAGCGGTCATGTTGTTCCTGGTTTGGCTGGCACCTTTCCAGGCTCGTGGAAAGCTCTCCTTGCCAGAAGGCAGGAGCGTGGTGGTGGGAGTGCAGGAATCATGGCAAGCTTTTGGAGTGGACTGCTTTTCCGGGAATGTGTTTGACGTGCAGGTTTGCTCTGTGCCTGGAGTGAGTGAGGCTAGCCAGCCTGGGCCTACGGTTTGAACCAGGAGGCGGCCTTAAGCCCAAAGGGTCCTCGGGCAGGTTCAAATTATCTTCCTGTCAAACATTCTTCTAGGTGGTATAGCACTGGTCTGTGCATTGCTGTACAGAGGTAACTCGTGGTTGCTGTGATACTGAAGCCTGTGACAGTGATGTGCCAATCGTGGTAATGGGCACCCATGGTGGACAGTGTTGGCTGGAGCTTCCCGACTAAATCAAGCCTGGAAGCAGGAGCGGCATCCACTTCCAAAATGGCTTGCCTCTGGAAACTCTATGTACGAACAGTGCTCAGGCGGTTCGTTCATAGGGTCGCTATGAGTCGTCTATGACTCGACAGCATTAAACAACAACAACAAGAATTCTGCTTTGCTTACATATTTCTGAGTCATTTCACACTAAAATTTAACACCAATATTTACAAAACTACTTGGCTCCTTATAACGTCTGTATACAACATTGTTGTTGTTGTTGATTGCTGTCAAGTCGAGCATGTCTTGTAGCGACTCTATGAACAAAAGATCTAGTGCCTTTCCATAGCTATCATCATTTCGCCAAGTTCATGGAGTTTCCAGAGACATGTGGTTTTTAAGAAGTGGATGCCACTCCTGCTTCCTAACCTGTTTTACAACTGGGAGCTCCACCAAACACCATCCACATTCGGAAGCCATTCTGGTATTTGATACCCAGTGGCACAAGGTTCAGCATCACAGCAAACCCAGGTTACTTCACACTGCACATTGACAAAGAGTGATGTACAAAGTGGAAGAGTGTTCCTCCAGATGTAACAGCACTAGTCTCATTTGGCAGTGGTTAAGTGTCATCAAGTCGAATACAACTGAGAGTAAGCTTTGCACAAAAGACCTGAACTCTGTTCTACAACTAACATCATTTCTGTACATTTATAGAGTTTAGAAAGTTTTTAGAGTTTAGAGAGTTTGTATATTACATTATATGTGGATCTTTAAAAAAAAAAATCCAAAACTCCATTGTCATCAAGTTGATGACAAGTCATAGCTATACCGTAGGACAGAGCACAACTTCTCTGTATTTCTCTGTATTAATGGAAGCAGACTGCTTCATCATTTTTCTGTAGAGTAGATGGTGGACTTGAACCATCAACCTTTGGTTAAGCAGTCTAATGGTTAATTTACTGTGCCACCAGCAATCCTTTTATGTGTATACACCATAAGTGACCTAGTGAGAAGTTGCTATGCCAACTCAAAGACGGATGGTTGAAATTCACAAGCCAGCCTCTCTGAGGAAAAAAAAGCTAGGGAATCACCTCTTGGGTGGTTTACAGCCTCTGAAAACCCTTCTGGAGGGTCAGCTATGAGTTTGTTCTGACTCAGTGACATGAAACTGAATGAGTCCATAAAACTCCTGAGGTTTAAACCTTATTGGCAGAAAACTGCTTTATCTTTTTCTCATTAATATGCTTTAATCTAATCCCCTTAATTGCAAATGTTGTTGCTGCTGCTGTTGTTTTTAATTTTATTAATTTTAATGAATGTTTACAGAGATTTTGGACTTCCATTCATTCATTGTTGCATTTTTCTCCCTGCCCACTCCTCCCCCTGCCCCCAGTTCACTCTTCTCTTTGAAAATTCTTTCACTGATATACAATCCACCCCGCACCCACCCCCGCCCCAAGTACACTCCACTATGCAGTTCTGTCCTGGAGAAGGTGAAGCCAGGTCTCTCCTTGGAAGCAAGGATTTTAAAGCTCCAACTACATACTCTGGGCACATGGACAGGAGGGATCAGTCCTTGGAGAAGGACATTATGCTTGAAAGGGTGGATGGTCAGTGCAAGAGAGGAAGACCTTGGATTAGATGAATTGACAGAGTGACTGTGATAATGGGGGCAAGTGTGTTAGATACAGTGAGATTAACTCAGGATAGGGCAAGGTTCAAAGCTGCTATTCATAGGGTCACTATGATTGCTGTCAATTAAACAGCACATAACAACAACAACAACAACAACATATTTCTTATTGTTGTCTCTTGCCCACATACTATTGAGCTATTGGCCACTTTAAAAAAAAAACAAAACATGTATACATCTTGCATGTTGTGGAAATCACCTCTTTGTCCTATAAGTTTCAAACATTTTCCCTGCAAGATTTTCCCTATGTGCTATTCAATAAACTGGCCTTTCGCTACTTAAGTTGTCTTCTTAGAGAGACCGTCACAAAGCTTCTTTTTCTGTATCATGGTACATTGAAGTAAAAGAAGACTTTTTTTAATAAAAAATATTTTAATTTTTTTCATTGTTGCACCTTTTCAAAAGAAGACATTCGTAATCTGAATTTGTAAAATCATTTTTTCAAATAAGTTTCTTATCTTTATTTCTTAGTATTTGCCTTACTTATTGCCATAACAAAAACACATATCACAAATGGGTAACTATAAAGAACAGAAATATATTTTCTCATAATTCAGGAGCTTGAAGCTGACATTAGGACACAGCTCTGGGAAGAAGAAGGATTCTTTGTTGGTGGACTTGTGAGACCGTGGTGTCAGTGGCACTGTTTAGTGTCAGTCTTTGTCATGCTTGGAAGGGTGGAAGGATGGCATAGAAGGGGAAGACTCCAGATGGGATGGGTTGACACTGAAAATAGGGTAATGCAGGTAGGTGCATCGGAGTCAGACTAGCTCAGAACAGGTCAAGGTTCAGAACCATACATAGTGTCGCTATGAGTCGCAGGTGACTTGATGGCATATAACAACAACAACGGTTTGTAGAGCTGGATTGCAAAGGCCATGTCTCTGTGGTGGTTCAGATCTACCAGTACCTCTACAGGAGAAACATGGGATTTTCCTCCCATTCAATTATAACCTTCAAAATGTGTTGGAGGACCAGCTAGGAAACAGTTCTAACTTGATGGTAGGGAGTTGAGTTTCAATGGCATCATACTAGGCTCTGTAGTTTATACCATCTTGTTCAAAGTTTTTATTAAATATTTGGAATGGAATAACATAGGCATGCTTATTATATGAAGTAATGGCACAAAGTTGCAAATAGTGGTTAACATACTAGATGTCAGATGATATTTAAATTGGTTTTGACAGCTTGTAACAATGAGCAAAACTAATCAGTTCTATTTAACAAGATTAAATGCAATGTTCTACAATTATATTTTAAAAAATGAACAATTAGAAGATGAGACATACCTGAGACATTGATAATTCAAATAAAATTATTTAGAGGGGTTTATTTTTTTATTTTTAATTTTTTAAATTAATTTTAATGAAAGTTTACAGAGACTTAGGGTTTCCAGTCATTCATTGTTGCACTTTTCTCCCTCCCTCCCCAATTCACCTTTCTCCTTGAAAAGAAAGAAAAACTCTTTCACTGTTATGCAGTCCCTCCCCCCTAAGTCCACTCCACTATGCACTTCACTCTGGACTTCTGTAATAAAAAGAATACCCATTCATATATCCCAGAGTGGTTTGTTTTATGAAAATTTCAGTATTAGCCTGTAGATAGACTTTCTAAAAGAACTAATCCAATCTTGAATTAGATTAATAAGAATATTTCATCCGTTGAAAAAACAGTAATGTCTATTTTGCTATACTAAAAGTACTGTTTTCATTCTGAATACCATTTTAAAACATACTGATGAAATGGAGTTCCTTCCAGAAATGGAAGCCATGTAATTGTGGGATATTGAACTAGAACAAGAAAACTATTACTGGGGATAAATATATTCAGTTATTTAAAGGATTGTTATATAGCAGTATGATAAAATTGTCCTATGTAAGTCCAGTGGGTAACACTGAGACAAATGGATTGAAAGTCTAGAAAAGGAGATTTCTATTATGTTTAAGAGAGATCTATATAATATTTGGAGCTTTCCAAGAATTCAATGATTAGCTCATAACACATGGTATTTGCTTCATTGGTGATATTTAAGTTGCGGTTCAAGGATGCTGTAAGTGATATCAAGAATTAGAGGAGAACAGATATAAGATCAGTTACAATTTATTACATGTGATTCCAAAAGGACCAATGTTTGAAGCTTCAAAGTTAGTCCTGTAATAATGTCACATTTAATTACTTGTATCTCATAAAGGATTTGTTAGAAAGAGAGCACAGCCTATGTCATTTGTGCTGCTGTAAACGTTACAAAGGCACCTGTTGTTGCTAAGTGCCATCTAGTCATAGACGACTCCTAGCAACACTGTGAACAAAAGAAGTGAACACTTGTACAACATCCACTGTTTCCCAAAGTTCATAGAGTTTTCGGAGGCAAGCTATTTTGGAAGTGGATGCCACTCCTGCTTCCAAGCCTGTTTTAATCTGGGAGTTCCACCAAACACTGTCCGCAAAGGCAGCTACAGAAAGATATTCTGCAGGAGAAAATGATCCATAATATATTAATACAGAACAAAATAGTGGTGATGATGATATTAAAAGTTCCTTCAATTCTGGAGAATTTAAATTTCAACATCTGGGAAAGTTTGTATAGCTTCTACCAAGGAAAAAATTAGATAGTAGACAGCTGGCAGAGGTTTAGGGAAGAAATAGTAGGTACTTGAAGTGAGAAGTGATCTGGTCACATGCCAGTATTGGAGAAAAGAAGGTGGGAATTGGGTGATTGTTGTTGTTAGATGTCTTCAAGTCAAATATGACTCATAGCAACCCAGTGTACAGCAACTTTGAACCGTGTCCTATCCTGTGTCATCCTCATCAACTCTGACACCTTCAAACCCACTGCTGCAGTCACGGTGTCAATCCATCTCATTGTAAGTTACTTCCTTTGTGGGCTCTATCTCTAAGACTATATTTCTCTAGTACTCACAGAGTTTTCAGAGGCCTGCTATTTCAGAAATGGCTAGCCAATCCTTCTTCCTGGCCTGTCTTAATTTGAGAGCTCTGCTGAAACCTGTCTACCATAAGTGACCCTTCTGGCATTTGAAACACCACTGGTATAGCTTACATAAACAACAGCAACCCACAAGTTATCCTTGTACAGCAAACTGACAGACAAATGCTATACTAACAAGATGTAAAGATTTACAGACCTTCACAGACTTCAAAGTTGTTATTAGAAGACAGTGAGTTTCAAATTCATAGAAGTCTTGAATAACAGAAAAAATATTGCCCACTCCTCCACAGTTCTCACAGTGGGAGATGTATTTGAGCCTCTTACTGGAGTCATTGTATCAATCCATATATTTAAGGGTTTTCCTCTGTTTTGCTGAATCTGTGCCAAGCATGCTGTTTTAAATGGAATTGTGTCTACCAAACATATGTAGATCTTGGTTTCTATGCTTGTGTTTATAATCCCATTTGGGAATGGGTTGTCTTTATTATGTGAATGATACAAGATCAGTGTAGGGTGTATCTTAAATCAATCTCCTTTGAGATATTAAAGTGATTAAATAAACAAGTAAAAGAAGCTAATCTAGAACAAGAGAGAGGCCAACGCATGTGGATGAGCCAGAAGGGCATGTTCAGAGAAATAATGACCTTTTGGTTACAGGACCAACACAAATCATACCACAGTATCAGGGTTCCTTAAAACGTACCTCACACCCATTGTAAGTCACACACTGTTTAAGATTCAGTGGGCCCTGGTGGTGAAGTCCCTTACATGCTGGGCTGCTAATCCCTATGCTAGTAGTTGCAGTTGACCAGCAGCTCTGAAGGAGAAAGACGGGCAATCTCCCATAAAACTTACAGCCCTGGAAATGCAATGGAGTTGTTATGAGTCTTACTCAACAGCAATGGGTGGATGGGTGTTTGGGTCTAAAGGCCTCCTGTTATTCCAGCTCATGCCTACTTTTTGTTCCCCCCAATCCCTGGGAACAACCATTCTCCCTCACCATTACTTCATTATTCCTGATGTCTTCGCAGCATTACTTTGTCCCAAATGACTATAAATTCCATTTCATCAAAACCTACCTCAGTAGCGCTCTCGCGCGCACTCTCTCTCTCTCTCCTTGCCATTGCCAGTTTTGCCTCATCACTGACCCTCCAGCAGATTCCCAAGCCTACAAGTCCCCAAGGAAGAGATTGCTCATCTTTCTCCCACAGAGTGACTGGTGGAGTCAAACTCTCAGGGAATTTCAACCTTCACATTAGCAGCGCCACTCTGTGAGAACCGTACAACCAGAACTCCCTCTCTCAGAAACTAGCTCAACTTGTCGTTGCCTCTGTTCCACCTCACAGAAGCCCTGAATTTCCAAGTAGACTTGCGCCCCATCAGGCTTTCATTGGTTCATTTTTCAGAAGTAGATTGCCAAGAATTTCTTCTGAGAAACTTCTGTGTGGACTTGAAATGCTAACTTTTTGGTTAACAGGCAAGCTCTGTATGCATTTAAACCACAGAAAGGCTCCAAATTCATAGGAAGCATAAGTCCTTGGTGGCTGAGTTAGAAGAAATGGCTTTTCATTGGTCCACATGACTCATGTTGGAAAAATCCCTTCCAGATCCTTTGAAAAGCAGACAGTGCTTTTCTTAGATTTCTGGTAGGTTGAGGGATCCCAATCCCTTGAGCCTTCTTATTAAAGAAAAGCACAAAATTATCAGACTTTTAAGTAAGTTAAAATAATCTAATTTGTCAGCATTTTTTTGTAATATTACTTGCATTCTTTCTCTTTCATAAAATATGTAGCCCGTGACATTTTTTTTTAGCTATGGTTCTTGGTTTCTTTTTCCTTCTTCTTCCCGGGTTCAGTTTCACATTTGTTTTGGTTTTTATGTCAGAGAATAAAAAAGATGTGAGGGAAACAGGCTGAATGTACAATTCAGCCGCACATGTCCCATTTTCTATACTGCAGGACGTGTAGCGTTTGGTCGTGGGAAAGCTGGACTGTTTCTGTGCACCTGCCTCTTGTTTGAGAAGCACTTCTCAAAAGGGGGAGGGAAATAGTCTAAAATATAAGCTACCATTAGGGGCATAAAAAAGATTGTAGATAGCTGGGAAACGGATTACGCAGCGCAACAGGATAAAATAATGCATAGCACCAAAAGCCAGGGCTGCCAGGGATCAGTTACCACTGAGCCCGTAATGATCTTCTTACATCAAAAGCCCTTTCAAGACATCGCAACATACCTGCCCTGCAAAGACTCTTGAACCAGAGGCTAATGTAATCACCAATACAATATCCTTTCTCTTTTGTGAGCACTTTAGAAAAAGCCTAGGCGAGCAGTGACTCTGGTATTAAGTGTCATTTTAAACAATACCTCGAAACCATAATGCCACCTCACTTCTGAAATGTGAAATATTTGCTGCCATCGTGGTGGGCACACCTGGCGCTTCTGGTTGTTAGGAGAATCAATCTGTGATTTTGTTCCTTTTCATGGACTCTCGCCTCTAGCCTGGCTGAGTAAGTTGCAAATCAGCTGAACTTACCCTTCTTTTCGGTTTTGTTTCAGGCTCTGGTATTTGTTTGGCTTTATCTTCCCCTACCTCTTAATAAAAAGAGTAAACCAGTCTGCCTGGGAGAGCATTGGCTGTGGTAAGAATGCGGGATTGTGTTGCAAAGGAGTTCAGTCCTGTGATGTTATCACTCAGCAGGACTGGGTCCCATCAGAAGGCACATGGTGCGCTCTGACGTAGCTGGTCCTTGGCCACAAAAGCAGACTTTTCTCTGTGAATTAGACAAACCACACAAAAGGCAACAATAGCTAGCATAAACACCATTTAATACTATTCACAGGCTATTGAAGAGATGGGCGTTGACTAAGAATTGCAGCAAAGCCAGGACATTGTTGTCAGATGAAAGGAGGCCTAATGAACAGGAAGCATCATTTGAGCAGGCTGACAGTAACCATATAACTGCGGGATTGTGGGGCTGGCATTTACCCCAAGGGTCTTTACAGTCAGAAAAATAAAGAGAAATTAAAGCATAAGGAATCCTCTTTGTGGGCACTCAAAGCCCCTGAAGCAACACAAGAAGCTATACAATTGTCTTTTCAGGCCTCGTCTGTGCTGTAGATAATTATGAAAAGGAAACATTTGGGGTGTGCTTACTTGTAGGATTCTCTATCACCCATTGGGAACACTCATCTATGAAAACAGATGAAATTTTCACAGCAAAATGAATAGTTGTCTAAGCTTTCACTTCATTCCCAAACAGGAAGAAGTAACTTGGGCAGGATTAGCCAAGCTATTCCTCAGCCCCCAGCAGCCTCCTCCCGGTCCAAGAGGTGGACAGTCCTTATTATTTACCAGATGCACAAAGACAGAGAAAGTGAAATAAACACCCGGAAATAGAAAGCCTGTCTTTAAAAGATTTAGCCCTTTGTCTAACCCGAAAGAGTTTAGACAGGCATGTTTAAGTATGAATTTAACTTATGTGCTTTCATTTTGAAGCTGTTTTTTAAAAATAACAAACATGTTTGGATAAGCAATATTAAGCATTCTTTATAAGAGGGCAAACTGATGTCGCAAACATATTACGGAAGATTAGTGCAGGAAGCATGAAATTTTTTTTGTCAACTATAATTTAAAAAAAAAAGCTGTCATTGCTGTCAGCTATGCGTCATCTTGACCCATAGCTGATCCTCCAGTAGGTTTTCAGAGGTGCAGGAAAAGACTGCCAGTCTTTCTCTTCTGGAGCAACTGGTGGATTTGAACCGCGTGTCTTCGGACTGACAGCATAGCTCCTCTCCACTGGGCCACCAGAGCTCCTCCTTATGAACTAGCACGGACCTAGAAATGCTCTAGGGTGTCATTTTACTTAGAAGAAATGAGATCCAGACAGTAAAGGAGTAGCCAACCAGCAGCAGCCCAGTTTAAGATGCTGTCCTCTGGACGCCTAGCCTACTGCTGTTTCTAGCCTTTCAAGTGGAGAAACATTTTTAATCTTTTTAAAAATACAGGAATAATTATTTTGGATAGTAAAACAAACTCTCCATTGCTTACTTAACTATCTGCCCTCCTGCGGTTACTAAACCTTCCTTTGTCTCAGTTATGTTGTCTGTACAGCGGGGTTAACCTACCTCCTGGGTTGTGGAGAGGAATCGGATGAGTTAGTGTTCTGTGCAGCGTGAGGATGGTACCTGGCTCAGGGCACATGTTATACAAATGTTGGCTGTGAACACTGTTTGTCTGCAAAACAGTGGAGTTTTGAATGGTTCCAGATCACGGAGAGAGCAGTGTGGTTGTTTAGGAGGACCACCTGCTGCTTTGGCAGGTGTGGGGGAATGAGGATGAAAGGAGGTTCTGATGGGCCTCAGGCCCAGACACTGACACCACCAGTTCTTTCTTGTTGTTTTTTTTTAAAGGTTGCTACCTAGTTCATTCTAACTCACAGCGACCCCACGTGTGTTGGAGCGGAACTGCGTGCTTTACGGTTTTCAGGGGCCTATCATCTTTGAGAACTAGGTTGCCATGCCTTTCTTCTGAGGCACGTCTGTGAGTGCTCAAACTTCTTGGTTAATAAAGCAGCACTGAACTGTTCACACCACCCTGTTTACCACAAAGCAGTGCTCTCTGATACGATTAAAATCGTTTTGAAACCTTTCAAAATACAGTATAAGAACCCTGGAACTGTCTGAGATCACAGACTACAGAGAAGAAGGCTACCAGTAGAAGTGAACTCTGTATACCAAACCCTCTCTTCTCAAAGCTCTGGTTCTCAAAGGTGCTCATTCTCTCACATTGCCAATGAGTCAGAACCGAAGCATAGCTGATTGTCTAGTGGGCTTTCAGAGGCTATAAATTACACAGGCAGAGATTATTCATCTTTCTCCTTCAGGACTGCAGGTGGATTCAAACCTCCAGAGAGACATGACTTTCTGGTTAGCAGCTCAACTCTGGACAGACTGAGATACCAGAGCTCATTTGAAAACAAACAAACAAACAGAAAATCCAAAAAACAAAAAATAAACACCAAGACATACCACCACAAAATTTGGTAAAAATGTGTATGGGATCTTAGCTAAAAATAAAATAAACTACAACAAGCCTTCTGCCAGCAATGTGGCTCTAACTCTTAACTGGCCTGTAGGACAGAATGAAAGCTGCCCGTACGGTTTCCAAGGCTGTGAAACTTTACACAGACACTGCTTCATCATTCTTGCCAAGAGACTGCTGGGTTCAGGCTACCAGTCCTTCCGTTATTAGCCAGGTTCTTTAACCCTTGAGCCACCAAGGGTGCTTGGATCTTACCTCAACAGATTCTAATTCCATAGCACTCATATGAGATACGACAGAAGAAGTGATGCCTTTGAGCTGTGGTGGTGGAGAAGTGTGCTGATTATTCCACGGACAGCCAGAAGAACAAACAGATAAATCTTAGAGAAGATGCAGCCAGAGTGCTCCTTGGAGGCAAAGGTGATGAAGGATGATACTTTAGGCCTGTTGCTAGGAGAGGTCATTCCTTGGAGAAGGACATCATGCTTGGAAAGGTGGAAGGGTGGCAAAAGAGAGGAAGACCCTTAACCAAGTGGGTTGACATGGTGACTGCAGCAATGGGCCCGAGTGTGTCACAGAGTATGAGGCTGGCACAGGACAGGACAGTGTTCAGACCGGTCGTTCCCAGGGTTGCTATGAGTCTTACTGGACCCAACAATAGGAATAACATATGGGGGAAAGATAGCCAATCTCCTCCTCTGCAAATTACTGCCTCGGAAACGCCCCTGTAGAGTCAGCTGTGAGATAGTTTTGACTCGATGACACACAACTAAAACAACAACATATGGACCCGAGAAAGTATAATTAGATCTGGACTTTCAGAGAGATTGTCCAGAAACTACATTTGGGAAAAAAATGACCTTACAAGCTAGAGCCTTCCCATATCTCTCTAGGGACTTCCATTTACTTTTCTTGCTTGTGCTGTGTTCGCTGTTGCCAGTTAACTTCGTTTGTTTGCAACAATGGCAATCAGCAGGGTTGTTTTAGGAAAATAAAAATTAACTAGAAGAAGCGAGGGCTGCAGAAGGTGAGCCCACGAAGCTGCCTCAGAGCCCCAAATTCTGACTTTAACTCGACCCAAGCATCTTGAGAGCACAACATGATGGAGTATAAATAGGGCATCACCAACGCCTTATCACAACAGGGAAAGCCCAAAAGTGCATGCTTATCCAGGGGATGGTTGGTTTACCCACCTCACACATTCATTGGTTCTTCTATTGATTCATCTATTGGTTCAGCATCCTACGTCAAAAACTACGACAAGGGAGCTTCAAACTAAAGCAGCTGAAGTAGCTTTAACCCTTAGGCTGGTTGTAGTCTTAACAGGGAAAGTAAAGCCTGAAGACACTTCTCTTTAAATGAAAGTCACATTCCATCACCCAGGTTGTTTTACATCTGATTCAGCTGCGGATTTCTATGTTCTTTCCCCAGAAGTTGTTCGAAGTAGCATAGGGAAGAAAAGCCAGAGCAGAGGAGAGATGAAGCAGGGAGAGGCCGTCTGCGGGCAGCTCGCTTCCTGGCCATCTCCCCACCTTCCTTACTGGCACCTTCCAGGCTCCTCTGCATGTTTTGAAAGCTTTGTGCGCATACACAGGTGCTCCATTATGACTCTAACTCCATTCAGAAAAAGGTGTGGGACCACTGCTACATGCCAGGTGCTGCTACCGGCCCCAGCGGGAGGGAATGAAAAACACTGTCAACCCCAAAAGCAAACTCAACCCACCTCTGTTAGCTGATTGCAACTGATGGACGTTCCATTGGGCTTCCGGGATGTAACTCTTAACTGGGAGGGTCTGCCTATCTTTTTGTCCACCTGGTGGGCTTAAACCTTGACCTTTTGGTTGCCATTCCAACAGATACTTCCTCTCTGCCTTGAACTCTGCCTCAGAACCTTATGATTTATGGCATCATTCTGTGTGCCGCATAATCGTAAAGACACTGCTTCTCATTTTACCATGATAATCCTGAGGCTGGGGGAAGTCACATGACTCTCTGGCAGACCTTATTTTACTGCACTTTGCTTTGTTGCCTTTCCCAGATTGTCTTCTGTAAGTTGAGGGTTCGTGACGAGTCTGTGTTGAACAAATTTTTCAGTGTCTTTTGCCACCAGCAATGTGCTTTCTTCATGTCCCTGTGCCGCATTTTGCTAAGTCCAAGAATATTTTGAACTTTTAGATAAAATACTATATTGCACATTTAAATAGACTACAGTATAATGTAAATGCAAATTTTATATGCACTGGGAAATAACACAATGTTCATATGACTCACTTTATTACAATATTTTCTTTATTTTTAGGGACCTGGAGGCAAATGCATTCTCTCCCAGGTGTGCCTCCTCCAGCATCACCGAGCCCATGCTAGGGAGGGGAGGAGGGATGGGAGCCCGGGCTTATGCTAAGGGCCAGTATGAGATTCTCTGCTTGGATGACTGGTATTCAGTGCCTGTGGGCAGGAATACTGCTAAACCCCCTACACTTCACAGAACAGGCCCCCCAGCAACAGCTCTCCTGGCTGAACGTCACTAGGAGCTCTGGCGACACAGTCCCCAGGGAGCTGCATTGCTAATCCAGAGGCACATCCCTGGCGATCCAGCTCTGAGGAAGAAAGATGGGCATTCTCTATCTACAGGACGTGCAGCCTCCAGAAAGCTGCTGGAGGGTCAGCAGTGAGTCAATTCCAACTCAATGACAATGAACGACGAGTTGAGAAGAGCCACTAGCCTAATGGTAAGTAGCTGCACTGCAATCTCCAAGACACATGGTTCTAATCCACCAGCTGCTCCACAGGAGAAGGATGGGCAATCTCCTCCCTTGTAATTTACTGTCTCTGAAAACCCACAGGAGGGTTCACGCTGGGTTACTTTTGACTCAGTGGCACACAATAACAACAACACAGCTGGGATTAGGGAAAGGGTTGTACCGTCAACGCAGAGGCAGATGGTTTGAATCCGCCAGCTGCTCCACAGAAGAAAGATAGGCTATTCTCCTCCTGCGCGGTTTATAGCCTCTGAAAACCTGTTGGAGAGTTAGGTATGAGTTGGTTCCAACTTGACAGAGCACAGCAGCTGTTGAGACTGAGGGAACTCTCGTGGCTCAATGGGTAAGGAGTTGCTCTGCAACTCAAAGGCAGGTGGTTTGAATCCACCAACTATTCTGTTGAATAAAGATGGACAATCAGTCCAATTTACTGCCTCTGACAAGCTGAGCTCTGAGTCGGTTATGACTCGACATCAGTGAGTAAATAACATACTGCTGAGATTGAGAAAGAGGACAGAGGGGAAGCAATGTCAGCTTCATGTGCTACAAAGGTGCTCAGGCCTGAAGAGGTGATTTCCATGTTGAAGACAATCAAGACGGCACAAAACAGGGCAAGGTTCAGATCTGTGGTCCACAGGGTGGCCACGAGCAGTGGTCAATTCAATGGTACCTAACAACGACAGTGTATAATGAGTATGGCAGGAAGCATACCAGGACTATACTGTCATAGATTCGGAAACTGGATCCAGAAATCTCTCTACAAATAAACTCACATCTTTTCAGTAAAAGGGGAGCCAGGCTTTCCTCACACGCGTCATCTCCTTCACCATTCTTTGATTACTCATTTAAATGTCCTCAAGGAGCAGTCCAGCCTCTGCTTCAAATTCTGTTAGCACTCGACAGACGATTTTTTCTCCCTCCCCACTCCTGCCTCGACCCTTAACATGTCACTGAGACAATTTCCCAAGGATGATGTTGATCCTAGTGCTGAAACCCAATGGCTTTCCTTGAGCTTCTTTGCAAAATTGGATGCTGTTTGGTCCGGTTTTTGTCTTGAAGTGCTCATCTTCCCTGGTTTCCATAGCACTGACTCTCAGAGTTCTTTTGAAGGTATTTCCTGAACGCTCCAACAGAGAACCTCAGCACTGACATCCACTCATGAGGCCTCCACTGAGCTACTTTTCATTTCTTGCTCCTCATTCCTCTTTTCTCTAAGAATTCCTAGACCTCCGTTCTAATCGCTTTCAAATGCATAGAACTATAGTGTGTGTGTGTGTGTGTAAAATATAGAATATAT
>NW_006399754.1:16956265-16967943 GCF_000299155.1 Elephantulus edwardii | reverse complement strand
CCTCTCTTTCAAAAGTAAAAGAAAGACTCCCTCCCTGGTATACAATCCCCCCGCACCCCTCCCACTGCCCCAAGTACATTCCACTATGCAACCTTAATTGTGATGAGGGACTGAATAATTTAAAAGCGATGTATGATAGGGTATTATGGTTATCACAAGAGTATTTTTTTAAAGTATAACCAAAGAATGATTCCACCAGTGTTTTGGTTGAGAAATGCAATGGGGTGGATCATTGGCTCCACCATTTTTCATCTGTGTGAACTTGGGCCTGGTTTTTACTACTGCTGAGTCCCGATTACCTCACATATGAAACACAGGAAATGACAACAGCGTAGGTTTCCTGGATGAAATTTAATGAGATCAAAAATATTAAACAATGACTGTAGATAGACTGGCTTTCATAAAGTGAGTCAATAATACATATTAGAAAAGATGTAGAGAAACTAGAACCCTCATACATTGATGGTGGGAGTCTAGAATGATGCAGCTATTATGGAAAATAGCTTGAGAGTTTCATAAAAAGTATACACAGGAATGTTTCTCACATGGGTATTTTCACATGGATACGTATCACATGGGTAATTTCACTGCTAGGTTTCTACTCAAGAGAAATGAAAATACCTATCCTAACAAAGGCTTGCGTGTAAATGTTCTTAGCTGTATATTTACAACAGCTGAGGGGAAATCTAAATATTCACTAACTGAAGAATAGATAAATTATAAATGGTGTTCATACAACAGACTAGGTCCTTTTCAATACATTTGTCCAACGCACTCTGCCATTTGATTTCTAGAATGCTGATCTATGGGTGTTGAATATGGATTCACATAAACTATATTGACAACTTCATTTCTCCATTTATCTTGATGTTTCTTAATTATCCGATTGTGAGGATTTTTGTTTTCTTTACGTAGAGTTATAATTCATCCTGAAAGCTGTAATATTTCAACTTCATCAGCATTTAATCTTTCTATCTTCTTCATTTTCAGTAAGCAAGGTTACATTATCTACATATCTGATGGCTGTTAATGAGTCTTCCTCCAATCCCAATGCCACGTTCTTCTTCATATAGTCCAGCATCTCACATTACTTGCTCGGCCTGCAGAATAAAGAAATATGGTCAGAGAATACAAGCCAGACACACATCTTTCTTGATTTTAAACCAAGCAATAGCCCTTTGACTTTAATAACTTAAAAATGTCAGTGCTTATCAGAGATACTAACATAATAAAATTGACTTCTGTGTTCCACTGTAATATCTATCTCTTTCTCTCTCTCATATATATATATCCCTCCCTCTCTCTCTTTCTCTCTCTGTCCCTCTGTCTCTCTGTCTGTCTCTTTTTCTCTCTCTCTCCGTCTCTCCCTGTTTCTCTTTGCCCCCCTCTCTCTCTCTCTCTCTCCCCCTCTCTCTCTGCCATTGATCCTAGATTAACTCACAGCTGCTCCTTCTCTAGAATTCCAAGACTGTAAGTCACATGAAAGGAGAGTGCCCATCTTTCTTGCATGGAGCCACTGTTGGATTCGAGGTACCAGGGAGGGGTGACTCCTTTGGGTGGGTAGAGCAGGTCCCAACTGACTACACCACCAGAGCCTTCTCATTGTAATATCACCCACTGGAACTTATAAAAACAGAACGAGACCCACTACCATTGAGTCAAGGTGTAAATAATGTTAATGGGTGAAGACTGCCCAGTCCCTCCCCGCCCCCAAGCACCTTTTTAATTAATGGCACAACATGTAACCAACCAGCTACGCCATCAGGGCCTCTGCCTGAAACTGTAAATCAACACTACTGCTTTGAGAACAACTCAATGAACTGAAAAGAATTTTACTCACATGGCCCACAGGATTTCTTTTAAACTGGAAATAAATACATGCACAAATGGAAAACAAATATGGGCCTAAATTTAGACTCTATCCAGGGTCTACAGCAAACTCGAAGAACATTTGAAAGGATCCAGATTTTAAATCATCGCTTGGCTTGTTCTTGGCATTTTACATAATTAGTGAGTGCAAAGTCTTGTTTGAGTAGACCCTCATCATTGGAGCACCCCAGTTAAACACGGTTTTCTTTTTGTGGGTCGGATTGTCCCATCCTTGGTGCCACATCATCTCAGCATCATGGTTTAGCTGTGTAAAGAACACAGGTCTTTGTCTCCTAGCAGTCAGAGGGGAAGCTCTCCCCATGCGCTCCAAGAGTGAGCCAGAGTGCCTCCCTCACCAGCGTGCCACCCTGGCTAGCTTGCCTTCCCCACCAGCGTGCCTCCCTCACCAGCTTACCTTCCTAGCCTGTCGGCCTGTCGCTGAGGAGGGAAGTGGTGAGCTGAGGGTGAGCGGAGCAGAGGCAGCACCATTTCCTTTGGGGGAGGTTTTCCACGACTGTGGCCTCCAGATGGGCAGAGCTGGCAGCTTCCTTGCCGCCCGTGTGAACTGTGTGATCTCATGCCTTTCCGAGGCCGGGCACTGCACTGAGGGGCTTTATATGCACTGCACCTGCCCCAGAAGCAACAGCATTGATTTCTGCTCCCAGAAACTCTCAATAGGAGAACTATTGACTGGATGTGCCGGCCGGTGGATGGTCAGGAAGAGGGCTCTGGGGTTCTCTGCTTCTCAGGCCTCTAAGTGATAGGACGTTTGTCTTACTGTCATTTTCCAGTGTGTTTGTCTTGGTTTGATAGTGCACACGCCAGAACTTGACAGCTTCTGCTTTGGATCTGTGAGGAACGGTGCAAAATAATGCTCCACTATTTAAAAAGAAAAAAAATTAATGAATGCATTGGTGGCTTCTGCCCATTAACTCTGCCTCAATTTCTTTTAACCAAGAAGCAAAGCTAAAGAGAAACATTTAAAGGACACTTTCTCTTTTGTACTTTACTGGAAAGTTTCCCTTGGTCTTGTGTTTTGGTCCTTTTATTTTTCTTTTTTATTGTTTGAGTGAATAAACCATAGCAGATGTTCATAGTGACCAAGAAAACCACAGCAATGGAAAAGACCTCTGAGATGAGCTTGCGCTGGGCTTGGTTAAGTGCAGACGTTCCCATAGGAAAGTGTTCCAACTCTCTCTAAAGAGCTCTTGGGGAAGGGAGGGGGACACCCTCTTTCACTCACTTTAATTCAATTTAATATTATGCTTAACTGCTTCATCACCCTGACTGATATTCAGAACTGTTGGCTTTGCCCAAATGAAACGAGATTTCTTCTCTTAGTTTTGGACGAGACAACCCTTTCCTGAATCTCTGTTTCTTATACAGAGATTCTTGAAAAAAATCTTCGTACATTGGAGCACAGTCAGTTGGTTTCACTGTAGCTAAGAGACCCCAAGTAATTATTGTTTGGGTTTATAAGAGCACAGGACTTATTAGTAGAAAGTATTGTTAGAATTTGTCTAAAGGAATCTGTCTACCTTTCCTTCTTACACATGAATCCATATACCCAAGCATAGGAGAATCCTGTTGTTGTTGCTGTTGTTATTGTTGTTAAGTGCCATCAAGTTGTAGATTACTCATAGTGACCCTATGAACGAAAGACCTGAACACTTGTATAATTTTCATCATTTCTCCAGGTTCACAGGGTTTCCGGAGGCAAGCTGTTTCAGAAGTGGATGCCGCTCCTACTTCCAAGCTTATTTTCATCTGGGAGCTCCACCAAACACTCTCCACCTTGGGTAACCATTGTTGCCTTGGACAAATCAGTGTCACAGTGTTCAGCATCACAGCAGCCACGACTTACTTCTGTAGCAGCAAAAGTAAAGAATTTAGTCTAAGAACCAGAAGTCTAGCTAAGAGGGTCCCCTTTCACCCACACCCCCAACAAACCACCTGTCAATTTCCAGTTGCCTTATAAAATGAGCACACTCTTTAATGGATGGTGATAGTTAAGGTTGAAATAAGTAACACTTGGAAAAGTATAAGTACTAGACAAGAACCCTTTATTATAAGATTACTTTGTTCTGTCCAATATTGCAGAGCTAGTCAGTGGCACAATTTGAACTAGGGGACAGCCTATGTGCCATACTCTTGTTATATGCTACCAAGTTGACTACAGCTCCTGGTGACCCTATGAACACAGTCACTGTGTCAGTCCATCTTTTTTGAGCATCTTGCTCTCTTTCTCTAACCCTCTCCCTTCCCCAGTATTTCTCAGATCCCCAGGAAACAGTTGGAAATGCCGTGGCTTAGATTGTTGTAGCATGCCATCACGTGGACTAAGACTCGTAACCATCCTATAACAACAGTTCGGAACCTTGTCCTGTCCTCACAATCTCTGATATGCGCAGGCCAATTGTTGCAGTCACTTTGTCAATCCAACATGCAGGGACCCTTCTTTTCTTTCCTTGACCCTCAGCACACCGTCCATTTCCAAGGAGAGGCTCATCCTGATAGAACACCAAAGTATGTGTGGTGACGTTTCACCGTCCTTACCGCTAAGAAGCACCTTCTTGGTTGCACTTTCTCTAAGACAGATGGGTTTGTTCTCCTGGGAGTTCATGGGATATTCAGTACTCTTCTCCAACACCTCAACTCAAATCCATTGATTCTTCTTCTGCCTTTCTATTCACTATTCAACTTTCAGATGCATAGGAAGTAATTGAAAAGATCATCGCTTAGATCAGACACACCATAGACAACGTCATAATAAAAGGAGAGAAGATTGAAGTTGTCAATGATTTCCTTTTACCTGGACCCACATTCAACACCCATGGTAAAAGTAGTCAAGAAATTGAAAGACGTGTTGCATTGGGGAAATCCTCTGGGAAAAGCTTCTCAAAAGTGTTAATGAGCAATGAATGGCTTGGATTAAGGCAGTCTATACACTCTCTTGAGTGTATCAGAAATTGTGAGAATGGTACAGAATCGAATATGTTGTTCATAGGGTCGCTATGAGTCATACTTGACTCTATGGCACCTAACAACAACAATACCCTCAACAAGCTTCTTGTTGAGGTGCACCTGATTCAGGCCATGGTCTTTTCAATGACTTCCTGTGCATCTGAGAGCAGGACAATGAATGACGATGACAGAAGTTATGCCTTTGAGTTATAATATTGGAGAAGAGTACTTAACGGACTGGCCAAAGAACTAACAGATATGCCTTGGAAAAAGTGCAGCCAGAGTGCTCCTCAAAGGCAAAGATGACAAAGTCATATCTCACATACTTTTGGCATGTTATTAAGAGAGGTTATTCCTTGGAGAGGGACATTATGCCTGGAAAGGTGGAGGTTCAGGGAAAGACAAAAAGACTCACCACTGGATTGGCTGACACAATATCACTGAAGTAGAGTGTGAGAAATGACGGTACAGGATAGGACAGGGTTCAGATCGGTTGTTCATGGCCTTACTCTGAATTGTACTCAACTCAGTTTGAGGACACCCAGCAACAATAACCCTCAGCAGGATGGATTGACGCGGGGATGGTAACAATGAGCTGGAACATAGGGACCATGAGGAAGACGCAGGGAGGAGAGGTCAAGTTTAAGGTGTGTTGTGCACAGGGTCCTGCATGAAGTTAACTCAACGGCACCTAACAATGTGTATAAATAAACCTGGAAGTGAAAATGTAATTCACTGAGCAAAGTTTAACTTTACTCTTGGCCCCAAATGACATTTCTAGAAAGATAAAGAGCAAACTGTAAACTCCTCCTCAGAGGAGACTGTCAAAGTATTAAGTGCTCTTTGTATCTCCCACTCTCTCATCAAATTCAGTTCTTATCCTTCTATGAATGCACATTCTGATTATAAACAGTATGCTAGTCATTCTCCAATTCTATTGCAATAAAATTGTACTGAATATTTGCAAATCACAGTTAAAAAGATTATGTACATAAAGTGAATATGTGAATGATAAAGTATGAATGCTTTAACCAAAGATAAAAAAAAAGACTTTTCATTTCAAAATTATAAATTTGACAATGGTTGATGTCATTTGTTTCCTAAGTAAGATATAACAACAAACAAGATATACAAAAGTAGTCCATTAGGGTACAGGAAGAAAGTTATATAACATCTACAGACTTTTTTTTTTTAATTGAACAGTAATAAAAGAACACATTTTTGCTAATATTTACTACATTAAGCAGACCAGATCTTTCTGTTACATTAAGTTTGAATATTTTAGAATTTTTAAATGATAGTGCTACACTTAAAAATGTCTGGAGACTTCCAGTTTTAATTCCTGTTAAACCTAAGTTGCAAATTTCTCTAAGTGGAACATGGTATTACATCAGCTGAAAACAAATAAAATCTGCATTTTAATTATGAAATCAAGTGTGGATGAGACAGCTAGGGGGCCCCAGTGGCGCAGTCTGTAGCAAGTTGTGCCTTAAAGGCTAAGCATATCTGGGAGTTCAAACCTCCCAGCAGCTCCTTGGGAGAGAGATGGGTAGTCTCCTCCCCTAACAAGCTGCAGTCTCACAACTCCACAGACGGTCACCATGAGTGGGAACAACTCAGCCACAGGGAGGGAGAAACCCTGGGTGGTGGAGAGAGTTAAGCATTTGACGACACGTCAAAATGTCAATGGCTCCACCCCACTTGGAAGTGCTTCCGAAGGTAATTCTGGTAGTCTGCCTCGGAAGGATCGATCTTGGCAATCCTAAGGAGTTTCTGCTCTTTGGGCCACTGTGAGGTAGAAGTTACTTGTGGCCACTAACAACAGATTGCACCAAAATTAAGCCAAATTCACCTAGTTGGTTCACAAAAGCAAAACTAAGAAACGGTGTACTTCAATACAAATGTTTATCAAATTAGAGACTACTGATTTCATTTTTCTACTTTAACGTTCTTATCACTGTTACTAAAAGTGTCTGGATCAAGATAAGTTTTTTCCTATAGATGGTTGGTGATAACTGTTTGAGGATCAATTGCTTCCTGAGTAGTGATGCATGTGACAGAGACTGTAATTTTTTTTTGTCTAAACACAGCATACCCTCAAGTTGGAATTGACTCATAGCTGACCTTCCAGCAGGTTTTCAGAGGCTGTAAGTGACACAGGAAGAGACTGCTCATTTTTATTCTTGGAGTAGCTGGTGGATTAGAACCATCTGCCTTTGGGTTGGCAGCACAACTCCTTACCATTGAGCCATGAGAGCTTCCCAAACACAGCCCAGTTAGTTAGGATATTACAAGGGTATCATGGGAGTTTCTTTGTAATAGGGAACTGTGTTGTTGATTGCCTTCAAGTTGAGCATGACTCATAAGGATCCTATGGATAAAAGGCCTGAAGCCCCTCTGCAACTATCGACATTTATTAAAGTTTATGGAGTTTTCAGAGGCTTGTTGTTTAAGAAGTGGAGGCCATTATTCAACAGGGTCACTATGAATTGGAATCAACTTGATGACAGTGGATTTGGTTTGGGTTTTCTGTCTTTCTCCACCTTTAAAATGAGGACAGCAGCAAAGACACAACAAACATAGAAGAAGAAAGTAGTCAAACTCAGAAACTTAAGAAAGAAGGGAAACAGAGCTTACGAAATCTGAGCTGGAGACCTCATGGAAAGATGAGTTAGGTACCGTGAATTGAAAAGTATTTACCCTCTCAATTCACCAGCAATATTTACGCACAGCAGCTGCAATTACATTCCAGCAAATCATCCTCAAAATGAGGGCGTTGACTGGAATATGAAGGGGGGGAAACATCCAAGAATTGCATTATGTCAGCCACGCAGTGAATTTGTAGCACCTTTTAGGATAAAGCTCACGTGCGCATATGCACACATTCTCTCACAGAATAAAAATTCTTTAAAAAACAAATAATACTCAAAGCACTGGAAACCTATGTCTCAGTTGTTCTTTAACTAAACAAAAACAAAAAACAAGCAAACAAAAAAACAACTCCACAAACAAGCCAGGTGGTTGTTATTGGACCTGATAGAGTAAAAGGTTAGAAGGGGCCTGTTTGCTGTGTGTTTTAACAGATGATCAACGACTTCCTTTTTAAGTGTGACGACATGAATGTATTTTTCCCCTTTCCTCTTTCTTTTGATCTCTTTCCCCGCTGGGGTGGCAGTGCCCTGCAAACAAAGCAGTGTCTCGAGTATCTCTGCAGGGTCTGTGGTACCCCCCCATACCCTTTTTCACCTTGGAAGTCTGACTAGCAAACACCACCCAGTGCCAGTGACCCAGCGGTCCGGAAATTCACCGATGTAGCTGTCTGATTTGAATCCTAACTAGGAAACCCCAAAGACTCCAGCTCGGACTCTGGAGAAGATGAATAACATAAATGGCCTTCTCTGCTGGGAGGGGAAAAAAAAATCTAATTATGTGTATAGATTTTTTTAAAGGTTGACACTGAATGCTCAAAAAATGTATTAAAATCATATTTTCCCCCAGTCGAAGTATTGAAAGGATATTCTGAGACAAAAGGCCACCTCTGAAACACGGGTGATGGTGGCAATTAGGAAAAGCAGGCGTGTGATACAAGTATGTCCATAAAATGCTACCATCTTTTTCATCAGACCGGTCGCGAGAGGTTAGTGGCCAAAACCACCATCTTTTCTCTGTTCCCGTCTGAGCACTGTTCCAACAAATAGAAGCTCCCTTTCTCACCTTGAACTTAATTTGCAAGTTTTTTTTATTTAAAATCTTTTTAAACACATACGGTTTGTGGTTGTTGTTAGTGCTGGTTATGGATTTGCTATAAGCCTATACAGAAGTAGCTGACCATTGTCAGTGCATTGTGGTTTGCTGATGTTAGAAGCCATCAAGTCACTGATGACTCTTGACAACCATAAAAACAGCATGTCTGAACCTCACCGTGTCCTGTGCCATCCTCACGATTTCTGATATGGTTAAGTCCATTGTTCCAGTCACGGCCTCAATACAAGGTTAAAACACAAAACACCAAACCAATCCAAGTTCACTGGCTTTGAATCAATTCGTGTGGACTCTCCAACCAGTCTCCAAGGCTCTAAATCTTTTTTTTAATTTTCTGTTTTATGTTGGTTTGCAAACAAAGTTCATATACATTGTGTTTCATCTATCCTTCTCTTACATCCTGTTTTCGTACAATCATTCCCATTCATTGTGTTTTATAAAATTAATCACCATTGAACTATGCCCACTATTACTCTGTCCTTCCAGATCCCTGCCACATCTCCATTTCCCTCACACCCTCCTTCTGTCCACCAGATTATGTGACATTGTGACTTCCCCCACCCCTCCACCCTCCCACCCCTCCACCCTCCTACCCTCCCCCGCTCATCCTCATTCCTCTGCTCCCTCCCCTTCCCACCTTGGATCCCCATATACATTTTACTAGTTACCCTTCTATTTTTTTCCCATTTAAAAAAAATTCTTCTTATTAATTTTAATAAAAATTTACAGAGACTTTGGATTTCCATTCTTTCATTGTTACACTTTTCTCCCTGCCCACCCCTTCCCCCAAGTTCACTCTTCTCTTTGAAAAGTAAAAGAAAAACTCTTTCATTGTTATACAATCCCTTCCCCCAAGTCCACTCCACTACGCAGTCTTCTTTCTGGACTCCTGTCATGACAATAATACCTAATCACATATCCCTTTTAAACAGTTCTCTCTCACATCTGTTTCAATAATAATTAAAATAATTAAATAATACATTATTTACTCCATCTTTCTCAGTCTACCCCCAACCCTGATGTCAGTCCTGTTTTACATCAGTGTCACTATGCAGTATTTGTCCTTTTGTGACTGAGGTATTTCATAACAGCACAATGTCTTCCAGGGTCATCCATTTTGTATAATATTTCATAAGTTTCTTGTTTTTCAATTCAGTGTAGTATCCCATTGTGTGAATATTCCACAGCTTCTCTATCCATTCGTTTGTTGATAGCCACTTGGGTTGTTTCCAACTCTTAGCTATTGTGAACAAAGCCGCGATAAACATGGGTGTGCATGTGTCTGGTTGGATGGCATTTATGATCTCTTTGGGATATATTCCCAGTAGTGGAATTGCTGGGTCAAATGGTATCTCTGTCTGCAACTTTTTAAGAAAGTGACATACAGCCTTCCATAGTGGTTGCACCATTTTACAGCTTCTCTTTTTACAATGGTCTTGTGCAGTATTTGTCCTTATGAGACTGAACAAGTTCACTCAGCATAATGTTCTGCAGTCTCTTCCAAGTTAGGTAGTATTTTTTTGAAATCATTGCTCCTGAGTGCTGCATATACTTCAATTTCTCAAACCACTCAATTGTGGGTGGACATTTGAGCTGTTTCCATGTTCCTGAGATTCTCAGGCTATAAATCTTAATGGGCACAAGTCAACTCCTTTTTCTCCATCAGAATTATCAGTGGGTTCAAACTGCCAATCTTTACACCAACAGTCCTAAACTTTACTTTTGCAGATGCTATTGACCCATTTTGTGGATAACAATTTAAGTCTCAGAAGGCTGAATAATTTGTCTAGATCACACAAGTCATAATAACAGACTCAAGATTCACAGTAACTCAAGATTCAAAGACACACCTTAATAAGCCCATGGTTCTTAAGCATCATACTACACTAGATTGCCTTCCTTTATTATTATTACTGTACAAAAGCCTTCACTATTATTATCGCAGAGGCAACAATCATTCAAATTTATTTCAAAGGAAGGTTTGAATTAGATATGAACATAAATATATAAACTGCGTAAGTACTCAATGAACTTATAATATTATAATGTACCTATTAGTATTATAAATTCATAGTTATTATTTCATTTTCAGGTCACAATGATAAGGAAAATACTTTCTATTCAAATTGTAATTTATTTCTAAATCAGTATTCTGAACAAGCATGTGACTGTTTTATCAAAATCCCCAGCCCATTACACAGTTTTTCATTCATGTTTTCGTATTTGCCTGATTGTTTTTTGGAGTGTTTTGTTTTGTTTGGTTTTTAGGACTTAAAAGGAGAAATTGCCTCGAGTGATACCAGGCTTCCACTCACCATCATGACGTGTATCGGTGTCTCCTCTGTCCCACATGGGTCATTGATTTCGAATCCCTAAATTCACGTCTCTCAGGGGACTCTGTGGCTTAGTCTATAGGGAGTTGTGCTGTTAAACTCCAGGTGCGTCTCTCTGGAGGTTTGACCCCTCCAGCAGCTCCAAATCTCAGTCTCCTCTCGTGCAACTTACAGTCTTGGAAAACCAATAGAGGATCAGCTTGGACTCCATGGCAATGACATGAGTATCCAAAATATCCCATATTTTGTCCTCTTCGAGTTCAGAATGTAAGTCTATTCAATGATGCATAATATTTTCAAATTGATCCAAGAAATAGTCATTGATCAACATGAAATCTCTGTGAGATTTTTAAAAAAAGATTTGCCAGCAAAGCAGTCCCCAGATTTAAATCCAGCTGCCACTGGGTTGATTCCAAGTCCTGTGGACCCGAGTGTGCGTTTCCGAGATGAGCGGTGCTCCAGCAGGGCTCCGTCAGACTGAAGTGTGAGAGCAAGACTTTCTCTCATGAACTTTAAAACAAACATTGATTATGCAGATTCCACATCTGAGAATACTATTAATTTAGACTCCTCGGCTTAGGTACTGCTAAATTAGTTCCCCCATCTACTAAGGCAGGCTGAGAAACACCATTAACAAAAAGAATCCCTAAAGATTTGCAACTGGCATCACCATAATGTTGTTGTTGTTGGTATGTGCCGTCGAGCCGCCTGCGACTCATAGCGACCCTATGTACAACAGCCCTAAACTCC
>NW_006399754.1:16921192-16953574 GCF_000299155.1 Elephantulus edwardii | reverse complement strand
TATCTAATTTTCCTACATTCATGGTTCTCACATTCCATGTCCCAATCACCAGTGTCTGCTTACAACTGTTCCTCTTCCTTTGTATTTCCATACTTGAAAACTCAACCTCCTTTGCCATTTCTGTTATAATACTAAAGTAAAACTTTTGAGACCTATATTAGGTGTCTATTGTCAAGCAACCAATTAAAACAAAATGTATAGCTGCAGACAGCAAACATATTCCCTCACACCAGCAGAACAGACCCGATCTCTGCATGGAGATTGACATGATGTTGTGAGTTTTCTCAGGCCAAATGAACATAAGTAGGCCTTGTAGTTTATGTCTAGGAACTTGGTCAGATGGGACCTTAATCAACTGGAAAGATTTATTCACAGCATTTATATGTGGACGCCATTCATGAAGATGCATCATGTAGGTATACTTCTACTGGGAGAAAGAAAAAAAAAGGGGAGAGAGAAAGAAGAAGAAATCCTCAGTACCGTTTTATATGGGTGAAAAAAACTATAATTTGGGAAATCACTTTCACCAGGGAGCTCTGGTGGCATAGTTCAAAGGGCATTTCGCTGTGAACCCAAAGGCTGACTCTTGTTCGAGTTTGAATCCACCAGCAGCAACTCCAGAGAAAGATGACCAGTCTCCTCCAGAGTGATTTACAGCCTGAGACTTCAGAGAGTGAGCGAAGGGTGGTTCTGACTCAACGACAGGAAGGTTGAGTTCTCAGGTTCCTTACTTTCAAAAATGTTCTTCCAAAAATGGCTCGTTTGCTAATAAATCTAACTAAGCACTAAATTTCCCCCAAGAAATAGCAACGATTGCTAGATTGAATGTTGGAAGTTACCTAGAGACAGCCTTCATCATATCCGTGAGGGAAGGAGGGAAGATGAGGTGATAATTGCCATCTTGAAGGGACCCTGCGAATCAGAGGCAGAGCTGAGAATTCCACTCCCTAAGAGACTATATGGCTGTTTATTTTTCATTTGGGAACAGCTCAGAATGAGATTTCTGTCAGCCTTCCACACAGGCTGATTTTATTTTATTCAGCAGACACTTAAGGAGGGCTCTTAGGTACCACTGGGAGAAAAGAGAAGGGTAAACTTTGGTCCCTGCCTTCGAAAGAGACTATAACGTTAGCATGGAGTTCCCGGGAGTGCAAATGGTTAACATGCTACCACTAACTGAAAGGTTAGAGGTTCTAGTGTACCCAGATGTGCCTCAGAAGACGGCCTGGAGGTCAACTTCCAAAAAACCCCAGCCATTGAAAATCCTGTGGAGTTTGGTCCCACTTGGACACACACAAGGGGGCCAAGAGTTTTGAGTTCACGGTAAGTGGGATTTTTATGTTAAATTGGTTTGAGAAGGAGGGGAGGGTTAGTTTTTCATTGTTGTAAAAATACATATAATAAAATGTTTGTCAATCGGCCCAGTGGTGAGAATCTTTGTTTTCTTGATGTTGAGCTTCAATCCATATTGAAGGTTGCAGTCCTTGCCCTTCTTCAGCAAGCGCTTCAGGTCCTTCTCAGTTTCAGCAAACAGGATTGTGTCATTTGCATAACGCAGATTGTTGATGAATTTTCCTCCAATCCTGATGCCACATTCCTCCTCATACAGCCCAGCATCTTGGATGATCTGTTCCGCATACAGATTGAAAAGGTATGGAGACAGAATAAATCCCTGGCAGACACCCTTTCTGATTTTGAACCATGCAAGTGTCTCCTTGCTCAGTTCTGATGACTGTCTTCTGGTCCAGGTATGGGTTTCAATAAGCACTATCAAATGTTCTGGATTGCAATCGGATTCCCAGCCACAGTTTGTTGTGATCCACACAGTCAAATGCCTTTGCATAGTCAATGAAAGACAGACATTCCTCTGGTATTCTCTGCTTTCAGCCAAGATCCATCTAACATTAACTATAATATCCCTAATACTACAGCCTCTTCTAAATCCAGGCTGCACGTCTGGCAATTTTCTGTTGGTCTACTGCTTCAGTCATTTTTGGATAATTTTCAGCAGAATCTTGCTTGCAGGTAATATTAATGATATTGCTCGATAATTTCAGAGCTGAACAGTGACTAGGGATGATAGAAAGAGAATTGATGCCTTTGAGCTGTGGTGCTGGAGAAGAGTGTTGAATATACCATGGACTGACAAGGAGAAGAAACAGTTTCACCCTAGAGAGGATGAAGCCAGGCTGCTCCTTGGAGGCAAGGATTCTGAGGCTTCTTCTGACATATTTTGGGGATGTTGCAAGGAGGGACTGGTCCTTAGAGAGGGACATCATGTTTGGAAGGATGGAGGGAGGGATGGAGGAAGAGAGGGCGACCACTGATAAGATGAATTGATAGAGTGACTGTGGTAAAGAGAGTAGGTGTGTCAGAGACAGTAAAGTTGACACTGGATAGAACAGATTTCAGGGCTGTTGTACACAGAGTCGCTAAGAGTCGCAAGTGACTCGACAGCATATAACAACAACAACGTTTGTCAATTCAACATTTTTCAGGTCTGCAATTTAGTGATATCAGATGACATTAATCTTATACAGCCATCCCCCAACAGCAACTGGTTTTATCTATAACTATACAATGAGGTAAGTGAAGCCAAGCACGTGGTGGGTAACAGTGTGACCAGCAGTGTCTGTAAAAGGATCATTGAAGCTCTATGAAGCTTTGGAAAGAGTAAGAGCAGCTTTCATTATCTCATTGGCTGGCTATCACTTCTGTATTTGGTTTGGTAAAGTAATGAACATTTAGACAGAATGCTATTAGGTGCCATTGAGTCTATTTTCGACTCTTAGTGACCCCTTATGACACAAAAGAACTGTCCCGTAGAGTTATCTAGGTTTGACATTTTACTAGATCAAATAACCGAATATGGGGTGGGGTTTTTCTCCTTTCTTTCTCAAGTCACTTTTTTTATTGGTTTGCATACATTAATTCATTACATTGTGTTTCATTCATGTGCTTTGTGGTTTATACTATCTTTTGTCCATCTAGAAAGTATTATGCTGAGTGAAGTAACAAAAGCAGGAGTGGCATCCACTTCTGTAATAGCTTGCCTCTGGAAACCCTATGAGCCTGGAGAAAGGACGAAAGTTATACAAGTGTCCAGGTCTTTCGTTCACAGGTCACTATGAGTCACCTATGACTCAGTGGCACTTAACAACAACAACAACAACAACAACGTAAGGACAAATACTGCAAAGGACCATTATTGTAAAAATAGAAGGATGACTGAGTAAGATGTGCATAAATGTCCAGGAGGGGAAGGAGAAAGGAAGAAAGGGGAGGAGGGAGAACCCTGGCATAGCAGAGGTTAGTGGGTGGAAGAGGGCTGAAGGGATAGGAAAGATTCAATGGAGACTTGAAAAGACAGGGTAATCATAGGTGGATGTTGACAGTAATTAATCATATAAAATACAATGTATATAGATGAGGAAGGGTGTTTTTTTTTCTGAAGAGTGGGTAGGTAGGGTCAAACTCCCAACTTTGTGGCTTAATTGTCTAGCCACCAGAACTCCTTTAGATAGAATATCTAGAGAGCATTTCAGACTCTGAGAATATTGATCTTTCACCATAATTGAAGCATTTGGGATCTAAGCTGTAAATAATGAAAATTTCAAGGTGATCTGAGAGTTTGCAGACTTTTGTTCAATCTGTATCATTAAGCATTATTGCCTACTCTACACCATTCACAAAAAAAGGTGACCCAGCAGAGTGTGGAAATCATCGAACAATAATCACACGCCAGCAAATTCCTGCTGAAGATTATATTAAAAAAAAAAAACACAACAGCTGGAACAGTACATCGACAGAGAACTGCTAGAAATACAAGCTGGGTTTAGAAAAGGTCGTGGCACTAACGACATTATTGGCAGCTAAGATGGATCTTGGCAGAAAGCAAAGAGTACTAGAAGACTGTCTACCTGTGTTTCATTGACTATGCAAAAGCATTTGTGCGTATCACAACAAATTGTGGTTAACCTTAAAAGGAATGGAAATACCAGAACACTTCAGCATGCTTTTGCTATACTTGGACTAGGAAGCAGTCCTCAGAACAGAGCAAGGAAACACTTCGCGATTTGAAATGTGGAAAGGAGTGCATCAGAAATGTGTTCTGTCTCCATACCTTTTCAATCTATATGCAGAACAACAGATCATTCTGGAGGCTGGACTTATGAGGAGGAATGTGGCATCAGGATTGGAGGAGGTCTTGTCAACAACCTGTGTTATGCAGATGACACAACCTTGCTGGCTGAAACTGAGGAGGACCTGAAGCACTTGCTGCAGAAGGTCAAGGACTGCAACCTTCAATAAGGATTGAAGCTCAGCATCAAGAAAATAAAGGTTCTCACCACTGCGCCACTTGGCAGCACCATGATAGATGGAGAAGAGATTGAGGTTGTTAACGATTTCAGCTTGCTCAGGTCCATAATCAACACTTTTGGTACCAGCAGACAGAAAATCAAAAGTTGAATTACACTGGGAAAATCTATTGTCAGGAATCTCTCCAGAGTACTGAGAAGCAACGACATCAGGCTAGAGACTAAGGTGCACCTGATCCAGGCCATGGTCTTCATAATTACTTGTTATGCATCAGAGAGCTGGACAGTGACTAAGGATGACAGAAGAAGAATCAATGCCTTTGGGTTGTGCTGCTAGTGAAGAGTACTAAATACCCTATGAACTGCTAAAAGAACAAACAGGTCCATCCTGGAGAGGGTAAAACTAGGCTTCTCCTTGGAAGCAAGGATTTTAAAGTTCTGTCTGATATACTTTGGGCATGTTGCAAAGAGGGACCAGTCCTTGGAGATGGACATGATGCTTGGGAGCATGGAGGGACAGCGCAGGAGGATGAGAGGGGTTGACTCAGTGACTGGGGAAATGGGGTAGCTGTGTCAGAGGTGGTGTAATTGGCTTACGATGGAGCAGGGTTCAGAGCTGTTGTACACTGAGTTGCTATGTTGACATGGGATCGCTGTGAGTCAGAGTCAACTTGAAAGCATGTAAAAACAACTCTATATCAAGTATAGATGATACAGCAAGAAACGAGTCAGCCCCAGGGTCCTGCAGGCCTGACACACCTCAGTCTACTCCTCACCGTCATGGTGCTGAAGCTGCCACTGCTCTTTTTTGCATCATTGGTAGCTTTGGTTTCCGGGTTCTTTCAGCCCAGGGTGGTTTCCAGTGTTACAAGGACATCTCCAGGTTAAAAGGGAGCGTCTATGGTGGCATAATCCGTGGAGAGCCATGCCACTAACCCAAATACCAACATCTCTGGGGGTAAAAGTTAAGCAACATGAAGCAAAAAAATTCCAGTTCCTTCCCATCGCCTTCGAGGCAACTCCAACTCATGTTATAGTCCGGTAAAACACTAGTTAGGGTTCTGTTCAGGTGTCTCAAAATACCCCAACAACTTATCGGCATTGAGTCAATTCCAACTCAAAGCCACTCAGCATTTGTTTCTAGACTGTGAATCTTAACAGGAGGAGATTCATCTTCCTCAGAACTGCTGGTTCAGTTTTCAACCACAACAGATGCATGGCCTTGCGGTTAACAGCCCAACACAATGTCAGCCCAACACAATGTCATCACGGCTCTTTTTCTGACTTCCAGTGGTGGGAAAAATCTGCCAGTGTGCTTGGTGCCATCATGCTGGGCTCAGTGAAGTCACCATTCCTTTTGGGAACCTTCTGGGGTTTGTTTCCTTAAACATAACGTTCCACGGGCAGTGCAAAGGTCAAGTGTTACACTAACTAACCAAAAGGTTCTAACCCCCTCAAGAGGGCTGACCCAAAGACCTGCGGGTCTGTTTGGACACTCTGAGGAGCAGTGGGATCACCAGGAGTTGGAATCTACTCAACACAAGAGGTGGCGTTTGAAGGGGCCTCTTTGTACCATGAATGCACATAGACATTATTCACCCTGGTGGCCTTCCACCACACACTTTGATTCCCAGAGTCTGCGCACAGACCTTTCCTGTCTTCACTCAGCCATGAGAGACTGACACCGGAAGGAGAAGTTGGGTCACTTATAGGAAGTAATTCTGCTCATTTGTTTGTACTTTATCGGTTTTCCCAGGACTGGGTTGTTAATGGTTGAGTGAACTAAACGCCAATCAGGAGCAAACCATTTGTTTGGTTGTCGTGAATACTTTGATTCCTTGTGACCTACAGCCTTCCTGCAAAGACCATGTCTCAGGGAGACATCACAGACAATGGATTAATGGCATTAATATTTCCCTCCTTCCCTCCTGGGGAGCCCACTTTTTTTTTCTTTTCTTTTTTTTTTTTTTTTTTAAGGAGAAGGTAACATCAGTGTGAAACTCTACCTTCTTAAGCTTTTAGAAACATGTCTTCTTATTTAAAGATTAGATTATCCTTCTTCCATTGTTTTCCATTGGATTTTGTTTCCTTTCTCCTTTTTGGGGAAGGCCAGGTCCCTATTTTTAAAAGGTGATGGACCATAGCGGGATTTAGGAAGAGAAAGGAGAGAGATTGGCTTGGATTTTCTCACTCTCTTTGTGTGCCTTAAAGCCCAATAAACTTCGCATGATGACTGCAGGTAGACGGGTAGAGGAGACCTTTTGTGTCCTTGGAAAACCTAGGTTTTAGTTGGATTATAGAGGTACTCAGGAGATGGGGGAAGTTCAAATGGCACTTTGACTACTTTCCATGTCAATAGATATTTATCAGCCATATTCCACTGCTGTTAATCAGCATGTTTGGGTATTGATAATTTTTTTTTTAACAACACAAGTTCTCCAAAACCAGGATGGGTTTCTTGTAATAAAGACAGAACTGTAGGTAGTATTCAAGTTTATGGAGTTTTCTGAACCCAGAAGAAATTGTCAAAATGGTACTAACTCTCTATGTAGAAAAAAAAAATCAGTCCAAGTTCTATTAATCTGCTTGATACATTTTTTTTGGTTCTTTTTTAAAAGGCTCTAAATAAAAGTCTTATGCTTATTCCTGACTACACAGCAAATTCTGTGGGGCTTCACTGTGCTTATTCATTGTGTTTATTTATTATCACTTTTCTTTAGTGAAAGTGAAAAAAAAATGTAATAAATAGCTTGCCCAAAGCAATGATAAGTTACAAATATGCAATTCTCATCAGTGGTTCATGTAACACACAGGATTTCTTTTTAGTACATACTTAAAATATAGAACAGAATAAATAACCACCAGTTATCATCTATGAACATAGACCTCCATGGTTTCTTTACTCAGTAAATATACTTGCTCCAAAAGTAGACATGAGCATGGTCACTCGAGGGTTAAAATATTAATGTGTTCAAGCTTTCACCTTTTAGCCACTTTATTTCTTGAGGTTATCATGAATTTTTGAGAGGGACACCAAGTAGGAAGGAAACAAACTTGAATTTATACACAGTCATGGATCTGGTTGCCCCTTTCACAGAGTTCTTTTGCATTCTTCATTCCTGAGTATTTAGCCCGGGGCTTCCTTTCTTCTATCAGCAAGTTGTGCATATCAGAAATGATGGAGAGAGAAAAAAATAATAAAGGTGTATGCATGAGAAACTAGAGACAGGGATTTCAAGGGTGGGATAGCACCTCTGGCTGAGATTAAAGGCTGAATGAGGGAGGCATGGTGCCATCCCTTGTTTGTTGTGACTACTCTCCAATTTGGAGAAATAAATGCTGTGTAATCATCTCTTATCAGATCTCCAGCACTGTCCATTACCCTCTCTTACCCTTGGGTCCACATACGTATAAAGGGAGGATAAACACATTAACTATGCATAATGGCCAAATTCTCCAAACACACACAGAGCTTATGCCATGGAAGCAAAAGTAGGTTGTGTATTGCAAGTTGTTGCTAGAGATGGTAGATAGGCATCATCTATTGTAAACCTATTCCCTCCCACGGCAGGATTAGTGAATTCAAATTCAAATGATGCAGCCAAAATGTGTTGTCTAATGTGAAGCACTGTATGTTTCCTCCCTGCATCTTGGAATAAGGCCTTCAGTATAAGGCATTCTTCAGAACTCCACTTACTATCACAGTTCATTTAAATATCAAAAGTTAAGTTTGTGGCTGTTGGATTTATATATATGAGAAACTTTTGGGATTGGGAATTTTTGTTATTTGGCTAGAGATACTAATTTGATTAAATATATACTAATAATGTCTGTAATTTCCAATAAAGATTATTTGCATTGTTGTGGGTTAAAAAAAATTACCACTGTTTATTGTGTTATTGCAGCCTCTGGGACCGGATTTCTTTAATAATGACCCTCGTTTTCTCCTCTCCACTGCTCCTGTAATGACAATCCACTTTCAAAGTTCCCCCATGCGTTGCTTTCTATAACTCAAGTCTTCCTAGAAGAAGCAAGTTGGTGGGACTCATTAATACCCAACTTCAGAGAGGGTTCACTACGTATTGATCTAATTAAATGTGTTTTGAGTCAGGACAACAATAATAATGGGATTAATTATTGTAATTTGTGCAGCCAAAGTATACACACAAATAGGCAATCTTTATTTTTCAGTATTGCTGGTAGAAAATGAATTTCAGACATCAGGGCCTGTGAGACTGGGAGCTACCAGCTGCTGAGTGAGGGCCCCTCCCTGGTTCTGGCCAGCAGCCCCGACATCCCCGCACAAAGTAATCACAGATCACAGCATTTAATCACTGAAAACAAGCACTCCAGAGGACAGCAGTGTCAATATCCCACTCTCTCATTATCTGTTTGGATTGCACATCCACACTGTCAGATAAACAGAGTGGAAAATTAAGATTAAAAATATGGTAATTTCATTTCAGGCAGCAGGCACCACTCACTGCCCCTATTATGCTATTGATTACCTCTGAATTCAATTTTTCTTTCAATGCAAACTTTAATCTGTTTGCTACCCAGCAATTCAACTCCCCAAGGGCTATTTGAGAGTAAGTAACCATTTAATCTGATGCTAACTGAAAAATCACCGTCCTTAATGAATTGTGTAAATCATTCAGCTCCAAAGCACCTTTGACTTCTATTTCATTTTTTATTTTCTACTCAATATAGGAAAGGATCGGCGTGTGAATAATTACAAAGTAGCAAGTATTTTTACATAGAGCAAATATGATAAAAACCCTATTATAGTGGGGCATGTGTAATGAACAGTACTTTTTAATTTCAAAATAGCTATTCATTAAAAAAGAATGGAAGATTAAAAAGAGAGGCTCAAAGCTCAAGGTAAAAGTTGATAGACATTGTAATTACATGGTTAATTTCAAAGATTTATATGCTGTTATGATTTAAAAGGAATTTTTATGACCTGACATTTTCATTTGAGAAGATTTTTTATTTAAATTAATCTTCGAGCTCCTATTCTTAATTATTTCTTGGCAAGCGATAAATGGGAATACCAAAAAAGAAAAATGCCCTATATCAAATTTTAAGAATAAATGCATGAGAATTTTCGAACAGCAATAAAGTGGTTTTCTACTTATTTGAATTGCTTTACACTGAAATCCCTGGTTGGAGAAATCTGTGGCAGAGAGCTGGAAATTATTGGCCCATTTAAGAGAGCAGCTATCTCCCCGCTGAGCAGGAGAGCGCATTTGACACTCAAACACATCATATTGGAGAGAGGGGGTTGCTCCAGCCACTTGATTGTCCTTTAAATTGGCATTAAAAAGTTTTCAACAGGTTTCTTCCGCAGCTCACCCCAACCCCCTCCAAGGGCTCCCCTGGAGCGGGGGACGTGGGATGAGTGGGCCAGGCCCTTTGACCCACCACGAGCAGCAGAAACGTGCAGGGAGCAGGCCAGGGTGAGGCCTCCGCCGACGCGGGCGCCGCGCGCTGTCATCAGGCCGCTCCCCGCAGACACCAGCCCTGCAGACTGGTGATGACACGGCGCTTCTCCGCGGAGCCCAGCAAAGTGCAGGCTGCAGGCCGATCGTGGCCGAGCTAATTACCCAGCCGCTTGGGCAGGCACCGGCCCGGCCTGGTGCGCCCTCGGCGCCAGGGGTCGCCGTCCAGCCCCGCGCGGCCCACCGCCCGCCCTGCAGCACCACCCACCCCGTTGCCTCTCGGGGGGTGGCGGCCGGGGCGCCCTCACACCCCGGCCCCTCTCTGCTGCCTGCCACAGCCGCGAGCTGGGAGGTCCCCCCACTTTGGGGAGGAGAGAGAGGAGGCGCGGCTGGCTGGCTTCTCATGTGTCCACGCTGCAGAGGGACAGGCGCGACTCTGCAGGCCCCAGTGCCCCCCATTTTCACCTCCACCCTGCCTTCCTCGACAAGATCGGTCCCGGCTCCCCCTTCTGTCTCCCCTCCAGCACCGCGGGCACCTTTCGGGGAGTGGGCAGATGCTGTGCGCGAGTCGAGGGGTGGACATTTAGGCGGGTATAGATTGCATGGGAGGGGGCTGCTTTCCCAAGAGCAGGGCGAAGCCTGGAGAGTGAAATCCTCGAGCTCAGGAAGAGTAAAGTTCCCCTCCCAGAGGAAATATGGGGACCTCAAGGCCGGCCCGCAGCCTCCGGGCGCGCGGAAATGGGGTGCTGGCGGCGCGGGCTGCGCGCAGCTCCTGGATTTAGCTGTGATGGCTGGCGGAGCTCGCGTCGTGGCTTGGCCACCCCCTTTCCTCTCGGCACCGAGCTCCGGGCTGTGTGGCCGCTGCTGTAAACTGCGTGGCGACCTTCTGGACGTTTCCCATCGGAGCTCTCCGCGCGCCCGGGGGCGCCCGCTCCGCTGCCGGCAGCCCGGCCTCCTGCAAACGACCGCTGCACGCCTCCCGCATCCACCGACCCCAGGGATCCACCCTGCAATATCCATCTCAGCTCCTCGCCCACCACACCCCTGAGGGGGGAAAGATAGTGGGACACGTTTTAGATAAGCCGTGGCACTCACTAATGCACGTTGGAGATACTTCTGGTAACTTCAGGAGAGCTCGCACAAAGCCTGGGTCTGGGTGAGGAGTCAGGCTGGACTGTACAAGTCAGTTACTGTGCGGGTCACGACCTGCGGTCGGAATCCTAGCCTGCAACCCAGCCCTTGTTCAGAAATTCCGTGTTATTCCAGGTCAGCATCAGCTCGGGGAAGCCAGGAGGACAACTTCTTGCTGCACCCACTTACTCTTTCCGACATGAAGTCGAAACCAGGGGCCAGGATCAAAACTTTTTCATTTGCTCACTCAGTGTGCTCAGAAGTGGAACAACTCTGGGGGCTTGGCTTTAATTGCCTTTATTTAAATCAACATTTAATAGAGACTCAGTTTCTTCCTTAGATGCTAAGCAGATCTGGTTCTGGCTAGGTTCAGGCGGTTTTTAAAAAGCAGTTTATTTTGTTGAAAGCAATGGGCAGGTGTTTTAAATACGCGCATTTCTTCTCCAAGTGGCTGGCTAGCACAGCCCCTTCAGAATTCATCAACTCTTTTTTTTTTTTTTTTCGGCCAGAGTTCATTTACGACATATCCTTAGATAATAATTCTTAGAAATAATCAGCTTCTAGTGTCTGCCCTCAGGATGGCCTTCAGCTCAGTACTTGGAGTGCTGACGTTTTAAATCTAATTTGAAACTATAACCCTTAACAGGTAATGAATGGTGCCGGAAATTCTGACCAACCCTTACATAGAATATGTTTTGACTACACATTCATTTCTATATTGAGTGCCTACATTTAAAAAACAAACAAACAAAAAAAAAACCAGTCTTCTTTCATTTGCTTTTCCCAAGGTTTCCAAAGGCCACCGTGTGGCCCATGAGGCAGCACATTTTTCAATTTGCAAGTATTGAATTATATGCAGACCTCAAAAAAAAAAAAAAGAAAGAAACAGTAATATGCTTTCTGATGTTTGCTCTAAAAATGCCTAGGCCAATTTAATTCTTAGCTCTTGATTTTTAAAGTAACCCTTTTGTGGGGAAGGGAATGGAGGGACGTTAGAAAGCAGATCCTGGTAGTTTTGTGTTTTCTCAATCTGAAAATGCATGCAAAACAGTAATACTTGTGAATGCTTGCTTATAACTATATATAAATGAAATAGTTAAGAAATGCAAAACCTCTGTAGAATATCAGCAAATAGTCTGAGAGGTCTCATATAATCTGACAAAAATGCATCTTTATGTTTCTCTTGCTTCTCTTCTACCCAATGAATTGTGTTGACATCTTGTGATAATGAAAGCATACCATGAGCACTGAAAAACTGAAGCAGAACTCCTGTCATTGCCCAATAGTTCCATAACTGCTTTTATAAAAAAACCAAAGAGGTGGCTTAAAGGTTCATTTCTCCTAATTTGACTATTGGGTGGCGGGGGCAGATTATTAGAAACATTAATAGATTCAATCCAAAGGTTGCTACCTATGATAGGAAGTTTAATTACTCGGGCTTTTATTTTTCTCTTTGTCCCTCAAATACATTTTTAAAACAACCATGTGCTCAAATGCCTTTTTAAAAAAAAATACCCCGATGTTCCCTGGATTTTTTTTCAAACCTGGCATTGGGAAATTGGCAACAGCATTAAAAGAGCTGTCACTTCCACTGCAGCTGGTAAGGTTAATTTAGAAAACAGAATGGATTGACACCCTTTTGTATCAAAAGCAGGTCTGACTGTCATCCACATGGACCAGCAAACACTTAGGGGCGTCCTCAGGGTAAAGACTGTGTCAATAGGACTGAGCAGAAAGGAACATGGAATTCATCTGGAGGAGATGGGTGACATGCCAGACGCTCCACAGAGGGACCCTCTCGTACCCGGGCTCCCCAGGGCAGGGGAGAGGCAGCTTGCTGAAGACGTGTGTGTACAGCAGTGGTTCTGCACCCAGCATGCTTCAGAAATCTAGAAGAGAGACCCTGTTCATTGTTAGACTGGATGAGGGAGTTCCCTCAGCAAATGGCAAGGCAGTAGGAAATCCATGAGGACTGTGTAAAAACTATTTTAAAGGTAGAGATGTAAATGCTAGGAATGCTCAAAACTGCATCAAGCATCCAGAAGGAGTGGAAAGGGTAAGAGAGAAGGAACGCATCAGGAGTGGGGAATCATGTATCCATTTATTTGTCCAACAAATATTTGCTGAGTGTCTATTATACTGATTGAGGTTATGGGAAGAGTATATATTACATTGATTAAAATGAATGGCTGCCAATAGATCCTATTACCAGAGGCAATAAAGTGACTTGTACTTATTATCGTGTGCCAGCTGTGCTGCCAACCCAAAGGTATGTGGTTCAAACCCACCAGTTGCTCCCTAGGAGAAGGATGAGCAGTCTCCTCCTGCATGATGTACAGCGGCTGAAAATCCGCTACGGGTCAGTTCTCACTCAATGATGCACACCAACAACGACATGTTGTTTAGGACTGCATTCTCCATTAGGGCAATGCAATAAAAGAAAGAAGTTTGACCATTAAGATCCAGTCGTTCCCAAAGCTGGCTAGCTCACCAAGTTTCCCATCAAGGGAGGGAAGTTGGCATTGTAAGCTTCTACCCCTGTGCTGGGAGTACTGGAAACATTAGCCAATAGTATCCACAAAACGACCCCCGGAGACATAACCTTGCCTTCTTAAAGATGACAAAGAAGTAGATTTTAATCTAAGTCCCCCCTGGCAGGCCAGCCTTCCTCCAGCGTGAGAATCCAGAGAGCTACTGAGTTCTTGTTGTAAACAACGAGCAAACCCATTGGTGTGGATTCTAAGTGACTCTACAGGACAGAGTACATCTGCCCCATAAGGTTCCCAGGGCTGCAGTCACAACAGGAGCAGTCTGCCTCCGCCTCCTCCCACGGAGCAGCAGCTGGATCCGAACCACTGACCTGTCAGTTAGCCGCCAAGCACTTCACCACCAGGACATCACCTATAAATGACAAGACACTATCTAGTAAGGAGGGAACTCTGGTGGCCTAGAGGCAAGGAGGTGCACTGCAATCCCAAAGGCACACAGTTCAAATCTACTAGCTGCTGCACGGGAGAAGGATGGGCAATCTCTTCCAGTGCATTTTACTGCCTGTGAAAACCCACTGGAGGGTCAGCTGTGGGTCAGTTTTGACTCAACGGCAAACAACAACAATGACATATAAATGAAAGGTGCCTGCTAACCATGAACTCTTATTTTAAATGTCCATTTTTTTAAATGATGAAAAAACAAAATAACAACATTTCATTTTTATTAATAAAGTGATTCTTGGGCATCTCCCTCTCACTTTATTTATTTTGACCTGAATTAATGAGATGAAAATAGGTCAGAAGTAATAATTTATATATCTATAGATGTCTTTCATGGTACATTTCCTGTTTTGAGATAATCTATGGTTAAAAGCTAATTCTTTCAAGTTAATTCCTCAGAAAGAAGCCCCAGTGTGCTATCCTGCATGTTAAAAATTATGTTTGTCTTGATTATGGCATTCTTCCAAAAAGAATTCAATAGAAATGAAAACATCATTGAATAATTTCCAACCACTTACTCACTGCCCCTTCTATATTATCCTACAGTTACTAACTAAATTGTCTCTATAATAACTTTCTGTAACTTTACAAATAATTAAACATCATGCTCAGGGCTATTCTTGGGACAGGAGGAATCTTTGGGATATAATTCCAAACCAACCATGCAATCAATTAACTGCCTCTGAACACCCGCCGAAGGATCAACTATGGGTCGGTTCTGACCCGATGGTACACAACAAGAACAACAACAACAATTCTAGACCAAGCCACACCCACTGCCACTGAGTTGACTCTGACTCATGGCTACCCTCCTTGGGATTTCCAGCATTTTAAATCTTTATGGGAGGAACTGTCCATCTTACTCCTGGGAAGTAGCTGATAGACTCAAGCCTTCAGCCTTTCATTAGTAGATCCACAGAGCAGCATAGAAGAAAGAGACTGCCACAGACAGCTCCTCTATGTGACTCTAGACAAATGCAGAAGTGTCAGGGCAAGTTGGTGATCTTGGAATTTTCTCTAGTGCACTCTGATTGGTGGAGGAGGCAGCGATGCCACACCACTAACAGAAAAAAAAGAAAAAAAACAAACCCAAGCCAAAATAACCGAAGGAAAGATTTACACACAAAATTAATCTTACAGGGTTAACATGGATAAGAAGGATGGGACTAGGGAGTAAAAATTAATAAACAGACAAATTGAGTAACAGTGAAGGCAATATTAAAATGAATTTTAAAAAAGAAATTTAAAAATTTAAATTCAAAAATTTAAAATAACAGAATCTTTTAAAAAAATCTAAAAAGCATTAGCCACATAATCGTGACATGGGAATTTTTAAAAAAGGGAATAAATACTAAGATCCTTAAAATAACTTATTCAAGGGTTACCTTTTTCTATGAGGATGGGAATTAACCTTAGGAATAATCAAATCAAAAAGACAGCTGTGGGTAGTCTTCAGTTGTGTAAAACAAGCCATTTTTCATTGTTGTTGTTGTTGTTATTAGGTGCCATCCGGTCAATTACCCCTGGACGCTGTGAACAACAGATCTGAACCCTGCCCTACGCTGCTGTGATCTCTGATACGCTACAGCCCATCTCTACTGTCACTGTGTTGATTCATCTTATTGAAGGTCTTCCTCTCTTTCCCTGACCCTCCACCTTTCTTTTTCATATTATCTATTTTATTGAGATATTAATCTTATCACACATGGTCCAAGAACACACACAAATAGTAAATGAAGTCTAATTGGATGCATTCAAACCTCATAGCCGATGATCCCACACTTGCCTATGATCTCGCCAATATAAAACCACATCCACACCTCAGTGGCCACCACAGTATTCAGCAGAGCTTCCTTAACTGTGAGCTGTTGAAGCGACCAGTTTGAGCACTATTGAGTATTTTTTTCAGGCTCTGAATAGCTGTAGGGATCTCAGCAGGGGTTGGAGGAACCAGCCCCACCTTGGCATAGTGCCAACATGTGGCCAATCGAGGCTTGGAGTAAGTCACAGCAGCGTTTATCATCCCTGGAGCCTTCTCCATCAGGTTACAGACAAATTGGGCCATGGTTCCAGGACCCCAAACCTGACGCCCCTGACCCTCCACCTTCCTAAGCATGATGTCCTTTTCCGAGCACTGACCCTCCTGACCACATGCCCAAAGCACGTGAGATGAAGATTCACCATTCTTGCCTTTTAGGGCACCCTGGTTGCACTTCCTCCAAGGCAGACCTGTCAGTTCTCTGGCACTCCGTGTGTCTTCTCGGTAACTTGAAAGCAAGGTGGATACAATCCAGAATGACTTCACGTGGGTCTCTGAGACATCACCACCAGCAAGAGCTGCGGCGGAGTTGATTCCTACTCCACGTGACCTCGTGCATGTCGAGGAGAACTGCAGCTGACACACACATCAGATTTTCACCAGCTGGCTTTTCAAAAGCAGGTCCCAGGCCTTTCTTCCAAGGTGCCTCTGTACAGACTTGAACTTCCGACCTTTCAGTCAGCAGGGAAATCTGTTTGCAGCATCCAGGGATAAAATATTAAAGACATCAAGTTTATAAATGAGCCTGTTTGATGTTTTCCTTTTGGAAAGATTTCTTGCCGGTTACTTTTCCTTCCTGTGTACCTTCTTCTGATATTTTGTCCACAATAAAGCCAACTTTCAGAGCGATTCTTAATCATTACTGTTGAACCATCGACTAAGTGGGTCATTTTCTATGCTTCTCCTGCACTCCTTATCAGCAAGTATTGGCCCCTAAGACTATGTGCTCACAGAAGGCCTGTGTTTGTATCAAGTTTTGCAAATTACAAAGCCCCTCCACAAATGTTGTCTAGCTTTGACCCTCACAACACCCCAACAACAGCTGCTGCGTTTTCAAGCAGAGACAGCAGTAACTGAGAATCAAGAGGTGACATGGTCATTGGGCCCCGGGGCTTGACTATCTCAGCTTCTTCTCTGCCCTCAGCAAGCAAGCCAGTTGAGGCTCCACTCTGAGCTATCCCAATTTCCTTTGAAAACTTTCAAGATCTGCTCAGACACATAAATGACTGCATTATCAGGTATATCGACAGAAAGAAAAAGAAGTTCAGCTCTCCGTGTCCCACGAGACCTTTTAAAGTGGCCTTTACTTCTTCAAGTCACTTTTTCTTTCTGTTCAGAGTGTGCAGTATTTAATGTGGGCCTGATGGCAGCCTGTGTATTTTTTCCATCAGCTCAGATAAGAGCTTTCACTCTCTAGGATAGTTCAAGTTCAAAAACTGCTTAGCTGACCAGCTAGTGGCCTATCAGTCAGTGGGGGTGAGTGAATTATGCTAAAATCGTGCAAGTCTAGCTGAATTTTAAGGAGTTGTTCACGCAAACAGAATGTTTGGGGCCTGCGTTCCACGGGGTGTATAGATCTAGTGCTGGGAGCAGATTTTTAATTTTTACAGTCACTTACAGAGATTCTCTTCATTTACGCCCTTAAATATGCATCTTTAGTCGGTCTGTCTGCATCGATTTAACACTTTGGGAAGATATTCTGTATCCTTGTCAACAGTGATGGACATTACTGCTCCTATACCCAGCCGCGTCTGTAGCATCGTGGCCTCCACGCGGGGTGTTAACCAGATTATTTCTCTATCATTCCGGCCCACACCAACTTCGCTGAATACCGTATCTCTAAACTGGCTATCCACGCTCACAGCCTGAGTTCTCCATTATCGGCAGCCACAGCATGCATATTTTTATTTAGTTTCCAGTCCTTAGGGAGTCCTCCCTCTGTCCCCTTCCTTAAGTAACAAAATCTTTGGGGTTTTTCCCTTTTCTGTCCCAGCTCCTGAAATGACCCGTCTCCGAATGTCTACTCGCACTGCTCAGAAAGTGCTCCCACCACTGCGACATGCCCCCGCCTGCTCTGAATGCTGGCCCAGGACAACCCGATTATTTCACGCATGCCTGCTTGTGTCTTCTGGCTCGGTTGAGCCCCGATGTGTCTCTTGCTGCAGCTTCTATAAGCCCGGCGGATCACAAGCTCTTCTAAAATGTGCTCTCTACTTTAGTCCAAATCCTGGCCTGCTTGCTTCGGCAGTGCATTTTTATGCCAATCTGTTGTTGGTTAAGGCAAGAGTTAACCTTTGCTAAGCTGCCAGAATCGGGGTGGTCCTGCGAGCCATCCCATATGAAACAGCAGATTTCTATGGACACAGCGTTGAACCCCTTTGGGGTAGACAATAAAAGAGCCTTTCAAAGGCTGCTGAGAACTGAGGCTGAGGTGTTTGGTGCAGTGAACAGGAGTGTCTTATGAAGAGTCCATTTCATCACAAGGGGGTTAATTTGGGATTAGGAAAATAGGGGGTAGTGCCGGTGCCTCATCTCAGCCCACATTACACTTGCTGTTATTGTTGTTAGGTGCTGTCAAGCCGAGCACCACCCATAGTGACCCTATGAACATAGCCTGTCCCTGACGCCCACATCTGAATCCTGTCCTATCCTGGGCCATCCTCACCACCTCGGACACACTGCTGCAGTCACTGTGTCAATCCATCTCCTTGAGGGTCTTCCTCTCTGTCACCAGCCCTCCACCTTCCCAAGCATGTTGTCCCTCTCCCAGGAAGAGGCTGAAGGCTGTGGTCGTTGGTCTTCATGAGGGAGTGATTTTTAGTCTTTGCTTTCAGAAAGCAAGATTGCATGTCATAGGTTGTTGATGATGTTGAGTGGTGTTCAGTGCATCAGATATATTCTTCACATGGTCTCTAAATTCAGGTGAGAACTATTAAAGATCATCCCTTGACTCTTACAGACCTGTTTTCTTTTTCTTCAGCTTCAATTTCAATTTGTATATGAGCAATTAATGTCCCCTGGCCATGATCTGACTGGTGATATTTGAGCTTCTCTCTCCGCAAATGTAGTTGACTTGATTCCTATATATATTCTACCTGGCAAAGTCCACCTGTGTAGTTGTGAGTTATGTTGTTGAAAAAAGTATTCACAAAGAATAAACCTTTTGTCTTGCACCCTATCAGGAGATCTCCAGCATCTTTCTGTCACTAAAGGGGTATTTTCCAACTACCAATTCTTCAGTCCCAATTTTTTTATTTCAATCACTTAGTAATTATTAGTTCATCTTAGTTGTTTGATCATTTTCAAACTAAAGAAGTTAGCAAAAATCTTGTGTTTCTTTTGACATTATTTCTTGCTGCATAAATTTGAATTATAATTATGTAAACTGATCTTTCCTATAAGCTTGTCTTGTCACTGGTAGGGCTGTGGTTGAGGACTGATCTGGAAATAACCTTTTTGACGATGAATGCCACACTATTCCTCCTCCATTTGTCATTCCCAGCACCTGTAGACCATACGACTGTCAGAACCAAAGTGACCAAGATTAGTTCATTTCAGCTCATTAACATCTAGGATATTGATCTTCATGCGTTGCATTTCAGTTTTTTATTTGTGCTGTGTACGGTCACCATTCTGATTATTAATACCGCTGTTTCTTCTCTTCTGAAGTTGTACCACATCAGCAAATGAGGGTTCCAGAAAGTTGACTCCATCCACATCATAAAGGTCGACCCTCCTTGGAAGACGTAGTTCCTCCTCGGTCCTGTTCTTACTGCCTAACGACCTGAGAGGCTCATTTTCCTGCACTAAATCAGACCATCTCCTAATGCTATTCATAAGACTTTAGCCTGCCATTTTCCAAAGGAGACGAAGGGCCTTCTTCGGGGTCTGACTCAGTCTGAAAACGCTGCTGAAAATCTATACTGTGTGGGTGACCAGGATGCTGCTCTAAATCTCTTTGTCATAACTAACTCCCAGCCTTGCAGCAACGGCCAAGTCACCACAACATGACAAAGTGACAGATGAATGGTTCAAAGGACACCAACTTATCTTTTCTTGCCAGCTATATTTATAAAATTACAAATACATCCTAGTGTTGCTTAAAATGAACTATTCTTTGTCGCCTTGTTGTTGTTGTTATGATCAAGTTGAAACCAACTCCCAGCTGACCCTCCAGCAGGCTTTCAGAGGCAGTTAATGGCATGAGAGGAGATTGCCCATCTTCCTCTCACAGAGAAGTTGGTGGATTTGAACTGTGTGACTTTGGCTTTGCAGCACAGCTTCTTACCAGTAGGGCCACCAGAGCTTCCTGAACTATTTTGTAATCATGTTTCATTTGTGGTGCTGTTAGGTGCCATTGAGTTGAGCACAACTCATAGTGACCCTGTGAAGAACAGATCTGCACCCTGTCCTCGCCTGTACCACCCTTATCGTCTCTGACATACTTGAGCCCATTGCTGCAGTCACTGTGTCAATCCAACTGGTTAAAGGCCTTTCTCCCTTTCTCCGATACTCCATCTTCTAAAGCATGATACCCTTCTCCGTGGAATAACCTCTCCTAGCAATACACCCAAAGTATAAGAGACAAAGCTTTGTCATCTTTGCCTCCAAGGAGCTCCCTGCCTGTACTTTTTCCAAGACTTGTTAAAGTCTTGTCTATGTGAGTAGTCCACTGTTCTCATCCTCAATAATTATTCTCCTCTACAGCCGGAGGCAAGGATGACAAAGCTTTGCCTCACACGCTTCAGGCATGTTGCTAGGAGGTTCTATTCCTTGGAGAGGAAGATAATGCTTGGAAGGGTGGAGGATCAGCAAAGGAGAGGAAGACCCTCATCTAGGTGGATTGACACAGTGACTGTCACAGTGGGCTCTAGGGTGTCAGGAAGTGTGAGGACGGCACAGGATAGCACGGGGCTCAGATCCACTATTCATAGGGTCACCATGAGTTGTACTCTGCTTGACGGCACCTAACAACAACAACAACGTGAAAGACATTAGTGGGTTATGGATTTGAAGCATAATCTTGCTTTACAGATGAAATGTGTTCTGGAGAAGGGGGAGGAACCCCTCTTTTGCCAGCTACAACATACTTAGGAGAAAAATGTGACTAAAAATATCATAAGAAGGAGATGTTTCCTCTGACTAAAAGGTGAAACAGGCTAGTCTTCCCCCAGCAGCTGGTTCAGCTCCAAGAGCTCAGCTTATTGTTATTTTTAATTAGGGATAATTTGTACTTAGACTTGGGAAAGCAGTATGTCAAAGTCCTTAACAAATCCTTATCAGAATTCCCATTCTAGAGACAGAGCAATGGAGGTAAAGGCGGTCAAGTGATTTCCCTAAGGTCACAGAGAAAGCCTATCTTTCCATCTGAATGTTTCTATGGCGCCTGCAATGTCAGGACAAAGATGTGTTCCCACAGAGCAATTAGAATAAAGAGAGGATGGAAGAGAGAGGTTGGTGGAAACAAGGCCACAACCTGAGGCATGTGTTGTGATACAGAGAAATCACAGGGCAGCTTGACACCTGAACAAAGAGGTCCAGGGAGAGCCTGCCCGTAAGTGTGCGGTGATATTGACCGAGGGATTGACTATGCTGAAGAAAGGGAATAACGTATTCATTGAAAAACATTATATATTTAATGCAAGTTGCTGTTTTTGGAGGCCATCAGGCTCAATCTGGACTCATAGCAATGCCGTCAGTCAGAATAGCATCATCTCATTTGGGTCTAGACTTTTGAAGCTTCCAGAATGATAAGAATAAATTTGGACTCTAAAGCATTCTATTTGAGATATTTTGTCATGATGGCCCTAGGAAACTAATATAACATGGTTAAGAAAACGCATTTAAAACTAATACAATGTGGTTTCTGATCAAGAAAACATCATTCATTCTGGAGAAATTAATATTGAAAGTAGACAAACATCCCCAAGATTGACTTCAGAAATGCCGGTCCTCCAGTCTTGATTGCTCCCCCACTTCAGCTCTCTTTGCAGAACCTTTCTTAACAGTGCTTGACCATATCAAGCCAATGCTATTTCAAGTGGTGTGCTTCGTATTTCCCTGGGACATCCTCAGAACTCTAGTCCAGTCACCATTAGTGGCATCACTCTTTTCCTCTGATTTGTCATCAAGGTCAGTAGAAAAATCCTTTTTCACAAACAATTCACCTTCTCTCTAGTCCCACCTGCCCTTGAATACTTCTGCCCAACTTCAGTCCTCTAATTTACCTGAGATTTCCACCTTTGAGGATCCAGTGAGTGTGTTCCTACCTTCTCAGAACCTTCTTGAAGGGTGCCAATTTCTACTCCAGCAATGACACTTCTCATCCCAAGCCCGGTTCCTGTTCTCTGATCCAAACAATCTGGTTATCTTCTCTTCTCTAGTGCTCTTTGTTCTTCCCAATGAGACACTGTCCAGCATCATGCCTTCATAATATTGTATTCCTTATTTTAAAAATAATTGAATAAACAGGACAAGAGAAAAGTCTTTCTTCTAGTAGAATGTAAATGAGCAAATGTGGAAAAATGATGGAAATTGATACCAGTTGGCAGACTATACAGTACTAATTGTTGTAAGAAAGAGTCAAGGATTAAATTGTATCTCTACTCCCCCCCAAAAAATGTATTTACTTATCTGAGACATAATTCTCAGTGTTACAGATGACTTATGTAATATGGAGGTTATATAATGAATCCCCATAAACTGATAAACAGATAAGTTATAAAAGGATTAAGGGTAGGATGCTAGATTCCACCAAAAGATTAAGGAGAGAGTATTGTATCCAGGTGGTGATCTACCTCTGAAAAAACAGCTATTGTGAAAACTCTTCGGGGCACCATTCCAACACCAGGAGCCTGAACAGACTTAAAGGCCACTAATTACATTGCTTGGGAGACTGGGAGTGGGGTAGTAGGGTGAAGGAGTTCCCATGAGGCATAGCCTGAATACTTTTAAGTTTACAAGAGATAAAAGAAGAGATGAGTGAGGAGAGGGGTAGAGGACCCTCCCTACCATCTGGATAGAAGAACTAGGAGCAGAGCATAGCCTTGAACCAAGAGTCCCTGTGTGTTAAACCTTCTAGTTTCCAGGAAAGAATGATGCCAAGACACATAGAGATTTCCAAGATATTTCTTGTCTGCAAATACTCTAAGAAGACAGAGATTTTCTTCCAGAACTGACTGACAGAGAGAGCTCAACATCAAGAAAACAAAGACCCTCACCACTGGGCCAACAGGCAACATCATGATGGAGAAAGGATTGAAAAATTGTCAATTATTTCATCTTACTTGGATCCACAATCAACACCATTGGTACTATCAGTCAAGAAATCAAAAGATGGATAGCACTGGGAAAGTCTGCTGTCAGGGACTTCTTCAAAGTACTGAAGAGCAATGATGTCAGCTCAAAGATTAAGGTGTAGCTCATTCAAGTCATGGTCTTTTCAATTACCTGCTATGCATCTGAGAGCTGGACAATGAACAAGATCCTTTGATTTGTGTCGCTGGAAAAGAGTGTTGAGTGGTCCATGAACTGCCAAAAGAACAAACAGATATGTCTTGGAGAAAGTGCAGCCAGAGTGCTCCTTGGAGGCAAAATAGTCATGCTTCATCTCACATACTTTGGGCATGATGTTAGGAGAGGTCATACCTTGGAAAATGACATTTATGCTTGAAAAGATGGAGGGACGGCAAAAGAGAGGAAGATCCGCAACCAGAGGACCTGACACAGTGGCTACAGCAGTGGGCTTGAGGATGTCAGAGATGATGAGGACGGTACAGGATAGGACAGGAGTCATAGCTGTTGTTCATAGTGTTGCTATGAGTCATACAACCCTTAACAACAGCAAATTATAAGGGAACTACTTCCTGTTTGTTAAAGTTATCTACTTGTAATACTTCTGTTGTAGCAGCATTCGAAACTATAGCAGAAAGAATAATAATAAATTAATGCTAAGATCAGTGAGTAAACATAGTAATAAGATATGGGATACTTGTGGTAAAAAACATCCCTAGATCATGCTTACAAGGCCTAGTCTATGCTATAAAGAGGCTAACAAATACAGCCAGAAATGTACAAAATCTGGAGAGGACAAAATTGATGAATGGAACTTTCTAAAGACTCAATCTTTGTACACATCAAAAGTATTTTTCAGCAAAGTGAAAAGAAAACCTACTGACTGGGGAAAAAAACATTTGACAATGCCATCTCAGACAAGGGTCTCACAACTAAAGTTTACAGAATACTTCTGAACTTCCACAAGAAAAAGAATGATAACTCAATTACAAAATGGACAAAAGAAATGGAAAGACTTTTCACAGAGGAAGACATGCCCAACCACAATTGAATGCGTTGAGAAATTGTAGTACCTTTGCACAATGGAATACTATGCAACAATTAGAAGCAACAATTTTGAAAAATATTACATGATTTGGGAAATAATGCAAAGCGTTATGCTGAGTAAACTAACTCAGTCTCATAAGGACAAATACTGCATAAGACCATTACTATAGAAGGATAACTAGTAAAACATGTATGCGGATCCAAGGGGGAAGAGGTAGGAAGAGAATGGTGGGATGAGTAGGGGTAAATTCACAGATTTGCACTATTAGGTCAGTGGAGGGAGGGGCTAAAAGAACAGGGTCATCAATGGGGGCCTCAAAAGACAGGGTAATGGCGGGCATCATCCAATGGTGATTAGTTTTCTAAAACATAATGAATGGGAGATTGTATATAGCTCAATGTGAATGAAGAATAGTGCGAAACACAATGTATATTATTAACTTTGTAAGAAAATCAATATAAAATAATTTCCAGCAAAGGAGAGGAAGACCTTCAATGAGATGGATCAATTCTGTGACTGGAATGGTGGGAATGAATGTGTTTGAGACGGCGAGGTTGGCACAGAATAGAACAGCGTTTAGGGCTCTTGTACATGGGGTCGCTATGAGTCGCAAGTGACTCAATGGCACATAACAACAACAACAATAAACATATAAATTACAAAAGGAAATTTAGTAATCTTTTTAGTGGAGAAAACTATCAGACACCAGTGGAACCAAATCATCACATTAACATCGCCAACAAGAAGAGGAAGGGAACACCCCGGTTCTATTGTAATACCTGCTCCTCCCTTCCCCTTCCCTCCCCCTACGGCCTCCTCCTCCACTTTTTCAGGAGTCTAACGATGGGCCTTCGGGTCTATCAGGCTCCATAGCTGGTTTTTCAGAGTGGAATCACCAGGAAGATATCATTGCAGGAAGAGATTGATCTTGGAGTGACTGGTTGACTCGAACCCCAGGGAAGCAGCCTTTGGGTAAGGCTCTTCTTTCAGGGGTGCACAGTGGACATGGTGCATTGAAGGGACTACACGTGATCATTTCCACTCCCCTTTCCTCTACTCTGGCCTGTCTTCCAAGTCCCTCTGGTGTGATCACCGCCTCTGGCCTTGTCTCTCTCAAAGGTGGTCTTGGTGTCCTCCTGGTGGAGCTCATGTGTACGTTAGAGTCAGGACTGGCTCATAATTGACTCTCCAGTGGGTTTTCAGAGGCACTGAATCACACACAGCAGCAGAGGGCATGTCTTTCTCCTGAAGAGCAGCTGGAAAATGTGAACTATGACTACGTTTTCACTGGAGACTCAAGTGAGTATTAACTTCCAATCAACAACTGAAGATTCAATTTCACACAAAGATACCTCGAAGGAAAGACCTGGTGATCTGTTTCAAAAAGATGAGAGTCATTGACAGCGATGGCGTGTAACTCTGCTCTGGAAATGTACGCAGTCACATGAGTTTTAACTGACAGTAGAATTGTCTTTGGTTTTACTATTTTTATGTGCCGTCCAGTGAGAACCGTCATAAAGCTGGTCCTCCAGTGAGTTTTCACAGGTGGGAAGAGATTGTCCCTTTTCCACACAACAGCTGGTGGATTTGAATTGCCTGCCTTCACGCATGCTCCTTACCATTGTTGTTGGTACTATGTGACGTCCAGTCGAGGACCACTCAGAGTGACCTAGGCCACCAGAACTCCATACAGTGAAACAGAAGTGTTGCTTGTGAACAGCAAGGATTTCTAATTCAGATCTGTTTTCAGTTCTCTTTTCTGTTATCTCCACCCTTAAAGAGAAAATGGCACTTAGGTAACTCTCAGTGAATGGTGACGATGATTAATACTATTCCTGAAACTAGGTCTCAAGCCCCAGTGTTTTAATGCTCCTTGGCTTGTTGTCCACCTGTCTATTTTCTTTTCTCATCGTTACTCACATTGCCTGTTGCACCACTTTCAGTTATTTTGACTCTATTAATCTCAGAAAACTAGAAACTATCAATTAACAAGGATGTTATATTTATGAATACAGACCACTAAAGTATCATCTATTAAGTATCATTTAATAGAGTATCATAATATTATATTATATTAAAGTACTTGTCAATAAAAACCAAAACAAATTTTAATGAACCAAAACTCTTACGCTTAGGATGTGAAACTCCACCTGGCCTTTGTACTCGCTTGACCCTTGTTTGATTCACTCCTGTGTCTGGGACCCTCATCCCGCATGGCCACAGCACAGAATGCGCTTTGTTCCTTTATATTTTTACAAGTGCAGTTTGGTTTCAATTATTTGTGGTGATTCTTAATAGCCTATATTATCCAAATAATGATGACCCAGGATTATGAGACCTTCCTGAAGATCACTGTTATTAAGTCTTGCTGAGAAGTGGGGCAGGACTGCCAAACTTTGTAGAAGAATTACAGGGTTGTGGGGCTACAAACAAGGTCTGGCAGGACTCAGCAGTTCAAAGCACACACGCAGGACTGTTAGAGCGGGTGGGTGCCAGAGGAAGGAAGTTAGTGGACCAAGAGGATTGTTGAGGAGATCAAGAACCTTTTTAAAATTTCTATGAAAGAAGCACTTGTACTAATTACATACTAAGATCCTTTAAGCTAAGGATAAGGAATCAGCTTAATCAAAATATATGCCCAGATTGAATGGATACATGTGCACTCATGTATGCAAAGACAGACAGACTGAAAGACAGGAAGTAGGTGGGTAAATACATACATGTCATCAAGTCACATCCCATTCATGGCTTCCTCATATTCAACAGCCCTATGACATGCATACTTATGATCTCAGGCATGTTTCAATCCACTCTTGAAACCATTGTTACCAAGGCCATTCCATGTTATCAAGGCATCTTCTTAGAATGCACGTTACAGAAAGCTACAGAATGAATAAGGAAGCCCAAATCACTGCATTTGAATCATGATGTTGGAAAGGAATATTGAATATACCATGGACTGCCAAAAGAATAAACAAAGCCGTCTTGGAGAATAAGCAATAAGGATAATCCTTATAGACAAGGATGAAGAAACTTCATCTTACATGCTTTGAGTGTGTTGTCAAAAGGGCCAGTCCTTGGGAAAAGTAGAAGGTCAGTGAAAGGCAGGAAGATCTTCAATAACACAGATTGACAAAGTGCCTGCAACAATGGGTCATGGTATTATCACTTGCTTCCTACGCGTCTGAAAGCGGGACAGTGAAAGAAGATGACTGAAAGAGAATTGATGCCTTCGGAGTGAGACGTTGGAGAAGAACACTGAATATCCCACAGACTGAAAAAAATAAGACCAACCCAACCCAAACAAGTCAGTCATGGAATAAGTGCAACTAGGATGCTCCCTCAAACTTTGGACATGTTGCTAAAAGGGACCAGTCCTTGGAAAGAAGACATCATGCTTGGAAAGGTGAAGGGTCAGAGAGAGGAAGATCATCAACAAAATGGATTTACACACTGTCTGTGGTCATGGGCTTCAGCATATCATCGATGGTGAGGACAGTGCCTGAGAGGACAAGATTCGGATCTGTTGCTACGAGTCATAGCCTACTCACCAATCTCTAACAATAACATGTGCAAATCTGTCCCATAAATGTGTCTCTCACTCCCTATCACTCACCTTCTACTTAACCAAACACCACACTTCTTTCTAGCAATTAATCCTTCCTGATAGCACATCCAAAGCAAGAAAGTTAGACAATATTCTCTTGTAATCCATAAAGTTTACACTGATAATATATGTAAGAAGTTGGCTAAGTATTTCTTCGTAGTCTTGTCGGACAGCTCTGCTGAAATCCATCCACCATGAATGATGCTTTCAGCATGTGAAATATTGATGGCATAGCTTCCATCATCATAGCAACATACAAAGTGCTGTAATCGGAAAAGGTGGCAGATGAGTGGTGGGTATATGAATATATTTCCTCTAGTTATATATAGAGGAACAGAACAAATATTGAAGAACAGAGCCACTATTCCTAAGGAGTGTCCGTAGCAAATGGTGATTTTCTTTTTTAAAGAAAAAATTATTATTAAGCAGTTTGGAGTCATGTCCTGAATACTTTTCAGGATTCTATTGATATCTCCTCTCAGTGGCTTTCTCAGTATCTAACTCTATATCTAAGCAGTTTGGAGTCATGTCCTGAATACTTTTCAGGATTCTATTGATATCTCCTCTCAGTGGCTTTCTCAGACAACCTACGGAAGGAATTAAAAGCACTGTTATTAGAGCAGTTAATATCCAGAATGGCTCTGGGTAAAAAAATTAAGCTTTCTTGTTTCTTTAGTTTCTGCCCAAAAAATAATTTGTGGCTAGCTAAGTACATGCTTGACATTTCTCAAGTTGGAAAAAAATTCAAGCCTTGAGTTGTAATATTGAAGGATTCCATGGGCAAAATATGAAACTATGCAGGAAGCATTTTAAAAGGAGGGAAGCAGTGGACATCCAGACTGTACCAAAAAGGATTATGACATGTTCAACCATTTCAGGAAATAACATATGATCAAGAACCAGTGATATTGAAGGAAGGAATTCAGGATAAAACAAGCCTCTATGAATTGATAGCATACTAATTAAGATATTGTAATGCTGGAATTCTGATAGCTTAGTGGTAAGGAGTTGCACTGCTAACCCAAAGATACACAGTTTAAATCCACTAGCTGCAATGTGAGAGGTGAGCAGTTTCCTCCTGTGCAATTTACCGCCCCTGAAAACCCAGTGGAGGGTCAGCCATGAATTTGTTCTGACTAATGGTACATAACAATAGCACACGAATAGCGCTGGAAGTGCTCACTCATATTTAGAAGATAACTCCCGACTAATTATCTGGAAGAAACCCATATTTGTGTCCATTCTGAAGAAAGGTGGCTCGGTGGGATGTAGAAACTATAAAACAATGTCATTAACATCATACACAAGTAAAATTTTGCTAAGGATAATTTTTAAAAATGCTTGCAGTACTACGTCAACAGGAATTTACTAGATGCAGAAAATTAAATTTGATTCAGAAGTTGATAGAATCATTCTCGACTGCAACAAATCTCATCTTGGAAGAAGTTGTTGTTGCTGTTTTTAAGTGCCATGGAGTTGTAAATGACCCATAGCGACCCTATGAATGAAAATCTTGAATACAAAACTTTCATCTTTTCTCCAGTACCAGACAGCTATTTACCTGTGTTTTCTTGATTATGCAAAGACATATGACTATGTGAATCTTAATACATTAATGATGGCATTGAGAAAAATGGGAATTACAGAACACTTCATGGTACTAGTGTAGAACCTGCACATAGACCAAGAAATAGTTATTTTAACGGAATGAGGAGATAGTGCATGGTTTAAAAGCAGGAAGAGTGTGTGTTTAGGTTATGTACTTTCATCTGCCTTATATAATCTGTAAACTGAGCAAAAATTCAAGAAATTGGACTATATAAAGAAGATCATGTTATCGGGATTGGAAGAAGATTAACAACAATTAACAATCTTCACTATGCATATGCCACAACCTTGCTTGTTGTTGTGTACCGTAGAGTTGGAACTGATCCGTAGTTTCAGCTGATGCAGTGAGTTTTCAGAAGCAGTTAATCGCACAGGAGGAGATTGCCCATCCTTCTCCTGTGTAGAGCAGCTGATGGATTTGAAGAGTGAGCCTTTGGGATTGCAGTACAGTTTCTTACCACTAGGCACCAGAGCTCACAACCTTGCTTGCTGAAAGTGAACCAGTCTTATTTAATGAGGCTCATCAAAGACATAAACCTTCATTATGGATAACAGTTCAACATAAAGAAAACCAAAATCCTCACAAATGGACTAATAAGCAACGTCAGGGTAAATAGAATGATTCAAGGACGTCATGGTCCTCATACTGAGAAACTGTTGCAAATTATCTCTTTCAAGTATTAAAAAGCAAAGATACATTACTTTGAGAATGAAAATAGCCGGAGCAGAGCCATCGTCTTTTGAATAGCCTTGCAAGCCTGAAGAATGAACAAGGAAGATCAAATTGATGCCTTGAATAGTGGTGTTGGTGAAGAATATTGAATATACCATAGATTGTCAGAAGAATGGACAAATCTCATCTTGGAAGAAGTTGTTGTTGTTATTGTTGTTGCTGTTGTTAAGTGCTGTAGAGTCGTAGAAGACCCATATCAACTCTATGAACGAAAGTCTTGAACACAAAACTCTCTTTTTCTTCAAGTTCATAGAGTGTCTGGAGGCAGAGCTTTTTTGGGAAGTGGATGCCACTCCTGCAGCCAGAATTCTTAAAAGCAAAGACGGTGAGACTTCATCTCATGTACTATGAAGATCCCATGGATTGCCAAAAGAGCAAACAGATATGTCTTAGCAAAGGTGTAGCCAGAATGCTCCTTGGAGGCAAGGATGACAAAGCTTCATCTCTCATACTTTGGACACAATGCTAGGAGAGGTTATTCCTTGGAGAATAATATCATGGTTGGAAGGATGGAGGGTCAGTGAAATAGAGGAAGATCTCCCGTCAAGGTGGGCTGACAGTGACTGCTGCAGTGGGCTCAAGTGTCTCAGAGATGGTGAGGATGGCACAGGAGAGGATGGGATTCAGTTCTGTTGTTTATGAGTTCTACTCGAGTCAGCAGCACATAACGACAACTACATTACGCTGGGTAGAGGAGAGTGTTGGTGATGTAGAAGATTCCCAATGAGATGGCCTCAGTGACTGATGCTGTGGACCCAGATAGGAGGGATTCTGAGGATGGTGCAGGACTGGGAGTGTTTCGGTCTATTTTATTAGAGCCACTTAGGATTGGAGCTGAGTAGATGTTACCCCCACTCTTGTCTAGCTTCTGAACATGTGTCCACTAAGCCCTAAGAATGTGACATCTATTCCAGTCAATTATAATAACGTTGTTCTTATTTATGACATTATTGCATGGGAACCTCCTGCTGGGTGGCGGAATGATCAAAACGCCCCATGGTCTCATTTCTTTCCATACTTGCTTGCAAGGCTGCCTTAGCATCCCTACATTCCTTATAATTTGGGTATTTATTACAAACTTTACAAGACACTTGTGTAATATGATATCAAAGTTACAAGTGGGATTGTATATACAGAAACTCTATTAATAAAATTACTAAGTAGTGGTGTTTGTTTATGAGGGAAGATTCCTTTAAGTATAATGACTTAATTAGCAATTTGGAAGTTAGTTTTTCTTGTTTGGCTGTTTTGGTGATTTTTTTTTTACCAAATTCATTGAATAATCTTATCTCAATTATCAACCTGTCCCCTTAACCCCATATTTTTTTCATTTATGCATGAAAGAATCGCTAAGTAAATTTTATAAAACCTATGTCAAGATATATTTTGAATGACAGGTGTTAAAGAAGATATGGAGAAATTCATTCATTACTGAATTACTCATTCATTATTGATGGGAATGCAAAATTATACAATCTCTATAGTAAGCAGGGTTGCAGTTCTTAAAAATGTGAACTATAATATCATTGACCCAGCTAATCTCAATCCTGGGAAGAAGTGAAAGTAAGAATGGAAACAGAAACTATTGACAATAACCTAACTGTGGAAATAACCTATATAGCTATCAACAGATGAGTGAATAAAAAATATATGAGAGATATAGATACACACACATACATACACACACAAATATATATATGATTCAGTTGTAAAGAGAACTAAACTTCTGATGCATGATACAGCACAGATAAACTCTTTAAATATATTGAGTGAGAGAAGCCAGTCACAGAAGAGCAAATATTGTGTGACCTCGTTTACATGAAGTAGGCAAATGTATAGAAATCAAAAGGGTAGCAGTGGCTCAGTGAGAGAATTTCCACTTTTCCTGTGGGAGACCCAGCCAATTCCTAGATAATTCACCTCAGTGCAGCCACCACCCTGTCAGTTAAAGGAGGCTTTTGTGTTGCTGTAAAACAGAACAGATTTCAGCAGAACCTCTGAAATAGATTGGGGGAAAATGCCCTGGTGACCACCTTGTAAAAATCAGTGAACACATTGTGACTAACAACTGTGAAATCCCCCTGCGCACAAGGTCACCATGAGTAATGTATGCACATAATGGCAACTAACAGCAGCGTAAAGATCAAGGCATACAAGGAGACATCCAACGTGTGAGGGAGGGGAAAGGCAGAATTACTGTTTAGGGACCGCTGAGCTTCTTTAGATGGTAGTAAGATAACTTGGAAATGGGATGATGGTTATACTACATGATGGATAGAATCAGCGTCATTGAATTGTTGTTGTTGTTGTTGTTATGTGCCATCGAGTCGCCTGCGACTCATAGCGACCCTATGTACAACAGCCCTAAACTCCGCTCTGTCCTGTGCCAATCG
>NW_006399754.1:16916969-16919402 GCF_000299155.1 Elephantulus edwardii | reverse complement strand
TGACATCCATTTTGGTCTTTTCTTCCTCTTCTGTCTTTGCAATGACCGTTTGCACTCTTCCTGGATGATACCCTTGATATCCTCCCAAAACTCATGTTCAACTGGAAAATGTCTTATACACACTTGCACGCTTTGGGTGTGTCATCAGGAGGAGTCCACCTCTTGAGGCCATAATGCCCAGAAAATTAGAGGGTCAGGGAAAGATATGACGTACCTCAGCGAGATAGACTGGCACAATGAGTATAGCAATGTACAGAAATTATAAGGGTGGAACAGGATCAGGCAAGGCTTTCTTCTGTCGTACCTGAGGTTGCTATGAGTAAAAGGTGACTCAATGACGCTTAACAACAATAATGTATGTGTATGTGTGTATGTATATGTATATGCACGCATATGTAGGTACATATGTAAATACATGGTTTTAATTCAGGTTTTACATATAATTTATCTATATATTTACATCTACATCTACCTCTATAACTATATCATCTATATCTATATCTAACTCTATATCTAACTCTATATCTAACTCTATATCTAACTCTATCTATCTCTATCTCTATCTAATCTAGATCTATATCATCTATATCTATATATTTCCATAACAATTAAAAACAAAATAAGAATATCAAAAGAGCAAAGGCTATGTGAGATTACCATATCTGACCTTTACCAACTTTGAAGAGGGAAACTGTCCCCATCTACAGTATCAATAACACAAAACCAATTCCCATGAGGTCTCCATACCTCTTTCTACTCATCTCAACACCAATATTACTGCTTTGGTGGGTCCAAAATCCTTCATGATAACGCACAGATCACACAGAACCATACTGGAGAAGTCAAAAGCTTATAATTCAGATTGAAAACAGGATAGAGTCAAGACAGCTCCTAAAATGTGCACTCCAGCACCTCAGCCTCAAGCCTGAGCTACTCCCATGCCTCGTCCTGCCAATATTGGCTTCCCCCTAAACTGTCCAATGAAATTCTCAGTCTTGCCAATATTGGTTTACTCCACTGTCCCAAAATCTCGTTTCATCTCATACCAATTCTCCAGTTGAGCCATGGCTGCTGCGGCCATCCGAAGTGTGCCCTACATCTCATTGAGTTGGGAGAAGTCTCTCTTCTCTGGCTGGAGGAAGAATTCCATCTCTTCTGGTGGGGTAAGGTTTCTATTCTCAGCAGCTGGAGCTTTTCAATGTATTGGCAAGGCTAGCCAATCCTCTTGTATGTTGTTGAAACTGACAAATCCCCTTGTGGAATGGTAGCTAGCCAATCCCTTTGGGGATAAGCCAACATGCCTCACTTGTATTGTGCTGGTTTTCCAAAGTCAGTTATCCACACTAGAAAAATCATATTGAGAGGAAAAATTCCACAAAGAATATATTTTAAAATCACTATCCTAAGAAGAATTAATGCCTTTGAGTTGTGGTGTTGGAGAGGAGTGCTGGATATCCCACAGATTACTGAAACAGGTATGTCTTGGGAAAGGTGCAGCCACAGTGCTTCTTGCAGGCAAAGCTTCATCTCACATACTTTGGGCGTGTTGTTAGGAGGTGTTTCCTTGGAGAGGGATATCATACTTGAAAAGACATAGGGTCAACAAAGGAGGGAAAGACACACACACCCACACACACAGTGAGATTGCTTGAAACAATGACTGCAACGATGGTCTCAAGTATGTCAGAGATGATGATGATGGCACAGGATAGAACAGGATTTAGGTATGGTGTTCAGGTTCATTATGAGTTGTACTTGACTCAACATCACTTAACAACAACAATAAAGGGATGGAAACCTAGTCAAGGCAAATATTATGTTGACCATCAGACCATGAAGTCCCTATATCCTTCCCTTCATTGATAAGCATAAAGAATTAAGCTGAGCCTTGATTCCCCTCTTCCAAATATATTCCTCTCTTGTTCCATGAAAGAGATTTACCATTCCTTTCACATCTCAACTTTCATGAAATAACAAACCTAAAATTATATCCTATGTTTACTATTTACAAGAAATCTAAATCACCATTCTCTCAATCACATTTGCTTTACAGAAATCACATTAATAATAAATACTAAGTGGGCTCTACTCTTACTAATGTGATTGAGAACCGGTAGGGCAACCTGGATGCAAAGTCCAGAAACTCTAACTTAGTACACAGTTTCTCATTATCACTTTTATTGTGCCCTTTTTGCAAAGTTTTCAAAACAGTCATTCTCTTCAGGCCTGCAGCTACAACATCACATGTTAGAAAATCTGAGATCCCACTCAGACATACTGAATCAGAATTCCTAGAAAGAGGGTCTAGCACTGTGGCTTCTAATTTACCTTAAAGATAGAAAGCTACTGATTTAGACAAAAATTTTTTCATATGTGCTAGCTACCAACACACATATCATGTGGAAATTTTTCTGATGACTTCTCTTTTAGATA
>NW_006399754.1:16914215-16916594 GCF_000299155.1 Elephantulus edwardii | reverse complement strand
TCCATGTTAATTCTTCTTCTCTAGACTAGTCTTTTCCCCACTAATATAAACTTATATGCCCCAAGGGTCCTAGTTTCTCTTTGGAGGTTATCTCTGGGTTCAACTGCCAATGGTTTCCATGAGTCCTGGTGGCCATAAAGGTAGGGAGTTGTGCTCCCAACTCAAAAGCATGAGGTTTGAATCCACTGGTTGCTCCATGGAAGAAAGATGGGCATTCTCTTCCTGTGCTATTTAAAGCCTCTGAAAACTTACTGAGAGTCATTGATGGCACATGTTGTTGTTGATTGCCTTTGAGTCGACGACGACTCCTAGCAATCCTTTGAACAAAAGGCCTGAAACCCCTCTACAACTATTGACATTTTTCAAAGTTCATAGAGGTTCTGGAGGCGTGTTGTTTAGGGAGTGGATGCCACTCCTGCTTCCAATGATGGCACATAAGAGCTGTCAACTGTAACCCATATGTTGTTGTGCTGTTGTACCATCAAGTCAGATCTGACCCATGGCTGGTTATCAGAAGAAGTTAATCTGATGGGAGGAGATTGCCCAGCCTTCTCCCACAGAGCAGCTGGTGGACTCAAACTACATGCATTCAGGATTGCAGCACAGCTTCTTGCCACTAGGCCACCAGAGCTCCTATAGAATTTTTTTTTATTAAATTTTATTAATTTTAATGAACATTTACAGAGATTTGGGGTTCTCATTCATTCATTGTTGCACTATTTTCTCTACCCTCCTCCCCAGTTGGTTCTTTTTTTCCCCCCTTGAAAGTCTGTTTTTAATTGTCCAATTGCCACAGTGCTCGTCAAAGCCAGTTCTGATTAATCTCCTTTGTCAGAGAATTTCTTAAAAGAGCATAATGCTCAAGGCATTTTTCACAAGTTAAGCCAAACTATTATTTCATTTAAAAAAAAAATCAAGGGGCTATTTTTGGTTAAGGTTTAACAGTTAGCTCATTAAAATTATTTCTGGGGTTTATCCAGCTTCCATGGCTCCTGTAAGTCTGGATAGCATGAGAATATGCAATTCTGTCCTGCATTTTTCTCTTTTTGATAAGAATTCTCCCATAAACTCTTCGGTTAAAATGTTCAGTAATGGTGCACAGTCACTGTCCAAGCCTTCTGGTCTCATTGCAAAGGAGACGGTGTTCATGGAGGCAAGTATCCACACCCTCTGTTTTCTCCGCCTTTTCCTGAGTTCTTCCGGCTTGGTGGTAAAGAGCTGCAGTGCCAACTCAGAGACACCAGCTCCTCCACGGGAGAAAGGCAAAAACTTACCGGAGCGTTGGCGACAAGTTGGTTCTAACTTGACAGTACATATTGGCAGCAACAGCAACAAAAAACAAAAATATTCCTAACTCTGGAGAGCTCTGGTGGCCTAATCTGTACGCAGGGTGTTGTGCTGCAAACCCAAAGCCCAAGCCTCTCTGGAAGTCCAAATCCACCAGCCACTCCACAGGGTAAAGGCGTACATTCTTCTCTTATGCAATTCACAGTCTCCGAACAAGACAGTGGAAGGTCAGCTATGAACTGACTGTGACTGGATGGCAATGACAGAGAGGGACTCCTGATTCTTCTCTTTCCTCCATTGCTGTAGACAAATGGAGACTCATTGTTGGCTTTGGATAGCCATTTGTAAGACTTTACGCCCCAGAACATTAACACTAAACCCATGATTGGGCCAATTAAATGTGGTATTCCATGAAACTCTTTAATAATACACAAAAAAATGAGAATCAAGGGTTCATCAACAGATGAATGGATAAATAAAATATGGTATACCAATACAATTAACTACTATTCCCACATAAAAGAAAATAAGTTCTAGTACCTATTATAATATCAATAAGTTTTTAAAAACATTATGTCAAGTTGAATAAGCCAGATTAAAAAGAAGCATAACTATCACGTGATTTCACTTATATACCATCTAACTAGAAGAGAAAAATTAATAGAGGCAGATTAAAAGGTCTAGATATATGGAAGTCCCCTTCCATATAAAGGAAATTGTTATTAATTAGTACAGAATTTATCTTTGGAATAATGAGAGTGTTGGCAATACATTGGTTATGGTTCCACAACATTGTGCATTGTAATTAATGTAAGTGAATTTTACATGCAAAAATATTAAAATAACAATGTGTGTGTGTGTGTGTGTGTATGTGTGTGTGTGTGTATTTTACCTTTGGCAGCATCAGGATGGATGGTGAACAGATTGAGATTATTCACAGCTTTAGTCGGCTTGGTTCCACAATCAACACTCTTGGCACCAGCAGCCAGGAAATTAAAAGACGTATTGCGACGGGAAAGTCTGCAGTTAGGGACCTCTCTAAAGTACTCAAGAGCAACGGTGTCTCTCTGGAGACTAAGGTGCATCTGATAC
>NW_006399754.1:16910145-16913805 GCF_000299155.1 Elephantulus edwardii | reverse complement strand
GACTCGATGGCACATAACAACAACAACCACAACGTAGGCATATAAACATTGGACAATGAATTAGGAAGACCAAAGAAGAATTAATGCCTTTGAGTTGTAATATTTGTGAATAACATTGGTTATAACCTCAACTGCAAAAGAACAAACAAATCTGCGTTGGGAGTAGTAATGCCAGGCTGCTCCTTAGGAGCAGAGATGGTGAGACCTCATCTCACGTGCTTTGGGCATGTTATCAAGAGGGATGAGTCTCTAGAGAAGGACATTACCACGCTTGGAAAAGCAGAAGTTCAGGATAAGAGAGAAAGCCCTCAGCAATGTAGATTGAAACAGTGAGCACAACAATGAGCTTCAGCACAACAGAAACTCTGGAGATGGTACAGGATAAGGCAGAGAGTGTTGTTTTAAATAAAGTTTCTAGTCATTAGAGATGACTCAACAACATCTACAACAAGCTCCACGTGAACATTTCTCTAAGGAATTTTTCCAACCGAAATAATATGTATGTTACATTATAATGGAAAACTCTCTCATATTTATGAAAATGTCTGATTATCCTTACGAGGTTGAAATTTGTCATATATGTCAACTTGGATAGGTCATAATTCTCAGTAGTTTGACAATGTAATCATCCTCAATTTTGTTATCAGATACGAGTATTCAATCAGCTGTAAAGGGAATTTCCTTGGAGGTGTGGCCTGAAGCCAATATCTATATGTTCTAGCGAAGCTCATCCTCTTCCAATCCTTCACCCAATGGATTATCTCTGACCTAGAGTTTTTGACATGTGAGCCAGTATTGCATCATCTAACCTTCAGGTTTGTGATTTTTTTGGGTTTTTTTTTTAGGTATTTTTTTATTAATTTTAATGAAAGTTTACAGAGACTTAGGGTTTCCATTCATTCATTTTTTGCACTTTTCTCCTTGCTCACCCCTCCCCCGCAATTCACTCTTTTCTTAAAAAAAGAAAAGAAATATTCTTTCATTGTTATACAATCCCTCCCCCTAAGTCCACTCTACTGTGCAGCCTTCATTCCAGACTCCTGTCATGACATAAGACCTAATCACAAATCCCTTTTAAATTTGCTATTTTAGTACTTTTTAAAAATTCATTTTAATAAAAGTTTACAGAGACTTTGGATTTCCAATCATTCATTGTTGTACTTTTCTCCCTGCCCACCCTTCCTCCCAATTGCTCTTCTCTTTGAAAAGTAAAAGAAAAATTATTTCATTGCTATACAATTTGCCCTTCCCCACCCCGAGCCCACTCCACTATGCACCCTTCATTCTGGACTCTTGTCATGACCATAATATCCAATCATATATCGCTTTTAAACGGTTCTCTCCCTCATCTGTTTCAATGCAGTATACATTATTCATCCCCTTTTTCTCTGTCTCTCCTCAACCCCGATGTCAGTCCCATTTTACAACAGTAGCACTATGTAATATTTGTCCTTTTGTGACTGAGATATTTCACTCAGCAAAATGTCCTCCAGGGTTACCCATTTTGTATGTGGACCTTGCAGACCATGGCTGCCATGAGTTCCTTGTTTTTCAATGCAGCGTAGTATTCCATTGTGTGAATATACCAGAGCTTCTCTATCCATTCGTTTGTTGATGGGCACTTGGGTTATTTACAACTCTTTACTATTGTGAACAAAGCCGCAATAAACATGGGTGTGGCTTTGTTTGCTTTGTGGTTTGTTTTTTTTTTAATTTGCCAGTTCCTGGGGTCTTGTGAATCTAGTCTTTGAGCTATCCTTTTTTTGCTCATTACCCCCAAACACATGAGTCAGCAGAAACCTCCAGCCTGATGTCTGACCTGTGAATTTGGAACTTGCAGTCTTCATAACTACATGAGCCATCTCCTTAAGAGAGATCTCTTTATTTACATACATTCATGTGCAGGTATGTACACACACACACACACACACACACACACACACTTCACTGGCTGTGTTTTAGAGAACTTAAAACAAATAAAGATATTATTATAAAATAGTGTTTACTTAAAAACTAGACAGGACAAAGCATGTTGCTATAGTTTATGTTCAGGACAAAGGAAGTAAATTTTTAATCTGTAAATGTAAAATAACTAACCAGAAGAAAAGAGTGAACTAAAAATTTTTTTAAAAAGTACCTATTTGTTGTGTATCATTGAGCTGGAACCCACCACAGCTGACCCTCTTCTGGGTTTTCAGAGGCAGTTAATTGAATGGGAGAAGATTGCCCACCTTTTTCAGAGGAGCAGCTAGTGGATTTGAACTGCACGCCTTCAGGATTGCAGTGCAAGTTCTTATCACTAGGTCACCAGAGCTCCTTTGAATATATAGTAATAAATACAAAGACACGGAGACCTGTGTGGCAGAGGAAAGCTGGGCTCACCAAAGGCAGCATGTTCCTTCCCGTATTCTTCAGCCTCCCTTTCAGTTAGTCCGGGCCACGTGAGTAGTTCTGACCAGCTTGCTACATGTCGTCAGGTCAAAACAGATGAGATTTGGGTGACTCTTACCCCTCTGTCCTCCTGCTGTGTGGACCTTGCAGACCATGGCTGCCAGATATTGTAGACACAAAATGGAAGAGGCTATCCATGCAGGACTTTATCTGCACGAGAAATAGAAGATTATTGTACAAAGCCTTTGAGAATTATAGGTTGGTCTGATGCAGCACTTAATAGAGTCTTTGAATTGTGCACATGGTTAATACCTCAGCAGCTAATTGAGAGACTAGAGATTTGAGTCCACCCTGGAGCACCTTGAGAGAGAAGTCTAGTGATCTATTTAAACATCAGCCGTTGAAAATCCTATCGAGGGGGAGCTCTGGTGGCCTAGTGGCAAGGAGCTGAAACTGCAACCCCAGAGGCGCACGGTTCGAATCTACCAGATGCTCTGCCGGGGAAGGAGGGACAATCTCCTCCTGTACCAGTCAGATCTGATTTGACGGTACACTCACACAAAAACAAAAATAATTAAAAAAAATCCTGTGGAATATAGTTTTACTCTGATACTCATGGAGTTTTGATGAGTTGGAATAACTACATGGCAATTGGTTACCTGGACTAATTCAAACTGAAAATGTGAAGACGAGCTATGCATTTATTTATGCTTTCTCTTCAGCTCACAATGCCTTCACCTTCTTTTTCGTCCGTGTAACGAAATTCTAATGATTTAGAGCCCAGATCAAAGGCTAAGTAATTCATTCATTTATCCACTCACTAAATACTTTTGAGCACCTTGGAGACACCATGGGGCAGCTCTACTCTGTTTCACAGGGTCAGTATGAGTTGGGATCAGCTCAGTGACACACAACAAGAAGCAACTCTGAATATGGTATTGAGTGAAGTGTTTATCTAAATGTTAGATAGCAAAAATGCATTGAGAACTGACTGCACAGTCACTACAATAAATGTGGCATTTATCAGTTTATTATGTATTCACACTACTATGCTTGCTCTTAATGAGTCTTCCTTCAATTCAAATCTTCTTCATATTACCCAGTTTCTCAGATGACTTGCTCAACATATATATTGAATATTTATGGAGATAGGACACAGCCCTGAAAAACATCCTTCCTGATTTTGAAATATGAAGTGTTCCTTTGTACTGTTTGTACAATAGCTTCTTGGTCTGTGTATAAGTTTTGCATAAGCAAAATTAATTGTTC
>NW_006399754.1:16893951-16908668 GCF_000299155.1 Elephantulus edwardii | reverse complement strand
ACCTCTGGGACTGCAGTGCAACTTCTAGCTACTAGGCCACCAGAGCTCCCTAAGACTGTAATTCTTAGTGGGAGGAGCTGCCCTTCTTCCTCCTTCTGAGCAATTGGTTGATTTGAACCGCCGACCTTTTGGTTAGTAGCCCGGCATTTAACCTACTGTAATAATATTATTCAATAAATATAAAACAGAGACAGTTAAATAAGAAATAAAAGTCTCAGATGGTGCAGAAAGTTCAGCATGGCATGAAGAAGCAATTGTTAGTTACATTAAAGAGAAATACAGAGTAACAGAGGTAACATATGCTAGTGACCTGTACCTTTTAATTAATGAAGTTGTTTATCATCCTCCAGACAGCCAGGCAGGAGTCTCTCCTGTTATTTTTGGAGTCATACAATCTCTCAGATTTAATGTTAAGTATGGTTGGAATCTAGTGATCTCTATATAATTCATAGGAGCCTTTCCAAGCCTGAAGATTAATTTTAATTGTAGATGTTAATAAGATGTGCATTTTTACCAGTGTCCTAGTTCGCCTATGTTGCCTGAGTTTTATGTTGCTGTTGAAATTAAGACTTGGGATTTTGACTTGGGAAATTAATTAAGACTGGCAGTCAAGAAATCCAATTTATTGCATTGAGCAAATCTGCTAGAAAGAGCCTCTTTAAACTGCTGAAGAGTGTGGGTATCACTTTGAGCATCATGATATTTCCAATGGTTTTATATGATAGTGAAAGTTGGACAATGAACAAGGAAGATCAAAGGAGCGCTGATGCCTTTGAATTTGGTGCTGGTGAAGAAAACCTCATGGACTTCCAAAAGAATTAACAGATCTGTCTTGAAAGAAGTCCAGCCAGAATGTTCTTCCGAATCAAAGATGACTGGACTTCATCTCACATACTTTGAGTCTGTTATCAGGAGGGCCAAGTCTCTGCACAAGGACATCAGCCTTTAGTAAAGTAGTAGAACCATCGAGTTTGAATGAATCCATAGACCCTCCTGTGGGTTTTCAGAGACAGTAAATTGCCTGGACGGAGAGTGCTCACCTTTCTTCCATGGAGCAGCTGGTGGATTTGAACCACGTAGAGGGTCAGTGAAAAAGAAGACAAGATGGATTATCACAGTGACCGCCCACTGGAGAGACTGTGAGGAAGGCGCAGCAGACGGCAGGGCTAAGGCCTCGTTCTGTTGTACAAAGGGCTGATGAATCAGGGCCAACTAGGTATCACCAATCAACAACATTCTGACGGAAGGCGTGGTGACGGTACAGTAGATCGAGAAGTTAGCTCCTCAACAAAAGGTCAGCCATTCCATCCTATCAAGAGCTACTCTGAAGAAAGATGTGGGATTTTGCTTCTGTAAAGACTGACACCCTTTATTTTGGGTACTTTTTGGGCAGCTCTACATCCACCCTGTCAGGCCTCTGTGAGTTGGAATCAACCAGACACAGTGGACACTAGATGCTGCTGAATGAATGTGGAGAAAACAAAGCAGACTTTTCCAGGGCTTATTTCGATACCCCAAATGAATGAAAATAGTTTTTGCTCCTGAAATAAAATCTATGCAATAATCCAATGCAAATGACCTAAATTAAAATAAATATAAAATAACTGAGAATCTACTTCTTTTTTAGGCAGTTGAATAACAGACAGATTGGTGAAAAGCCTCAGGGGCTAAAATCAAGCGCTTGATTTAGTACAGTGGACCACAGGTTCATGGGCTAGTGAAGCTTTGGGGAGGCTTGAAGAGCTAAATGGATCTATGACTTACAGATAAGAAAACAGAGGCCCCGTGAAGTAACAGCACATGTTCAAGGCACCTGGTTAGACACCCACCTGGAGCAATGTCTGAGACCTCATCCTGACCCTAACCTTGACCTCCTCCAGGTACAGAGGCCATTGTCACAGTTGGCAACCTTCTGTCTCGAATGGAGGTTATACTTCGAATGCAGGTGGTTGCATTTCAAACTCTGCTACTAGTTCATGGTTAGCGGTGGATAGTCCCTCAATGGATATTACACAGTCATTGAAGAGAATATTTACAGAGTGTGTAAGAGCATGGAACGTGATCCCTGTGGAGCCGTGCTGACTCCTAAGGACTCCACGTGTCAGAGCAGAACCTTCATTCCTCAGGCTCGGCAGTGGCTGATGTTTTGAAGCAGTTACCAGATCCTTCTTCTAAGGGGCTTCTTGGTGGACATGAACCTCTTAGCGTTTGGATAGCACTGGTGGTGGTGGTGTGTGCTGTCAAGTCAGAATCGACTCATAGCTGACTCTCCAGCAGGTCTTCTGAGGCTGTAAATCACACAGGAGGAGACTGCTCATCCTTCAGAGCAGCTGGTAGATTCAAACCCTCTTCCTTTAGGATTGCAGTGCACCTTCTTAGCACTAGGCCACCAGATGTCAATCATTTGCGGCATCCAGGGACGACTTCAATACGGGAATAAACGAGCAAGAAAGCTGTATGTGTAGCATGTTAAAAACTCTTTATAAAGAAATTACGAAGAGCAGAAAAATCAAGATAGAAAGTTCATAGTCTTTGCCTTGGGGTCAGAAGAGGCTTTACAATAAACTGTACATGTTTAAAATGCACATTTCTGAAGAGTTTTTCCATCTTTACAAACTCATGATTCTACAACCATAATGAAGGTACTAAATATTTTTATCATTCAAAAAGTTTTTCTCCTTTTACAGCTGAACCCTCTTCCTCTCTCAGCCTTATCTGCATTCTGTTCCGACAGACTTGTTTATATTTGATAAAAACTTTATAATATGCACTCTACTGTACTTGACTTTAACTAAGCATAATGGTTTTTTGAAATTTTTTTATTATTATTTTATGTGCGTGTGTGTGTACCATCAAATCGGATCTGACTGATACAGGAGGAGATTGTCCCTCCTTTCCCGGCAGAGCATCTGGTGGATTTGAACCGTGCGCCTCTGGGATTGCAATGCAGCTTCTTGCCATTAGGCCACCAGAGCTCCCCTAGCATAATGGTTTTTAAAACCATTTTACTCAAATAGTTTAGGTAATGGGGAGCTCTGATGGCCTAGCTTGCAGAGAGTCACGCTGTTAATGAAAAGCTCACACCTCTCTGGTGGTTCAAATCTACTGGCAGCTCTGTGAGAGAAAGCTGAACTTCCTTCTTCCACATTATTGACAGCCTGGCAAATACCACTAAGGGCTGACTATGGGTTGATTCTGAGTAGAAGGTAAAGAGATAAGAGTTATAGGTATCAGCAGATGGTACCTTTTAATTGCTAGCAGAATTCCATAGCATGGATCTGCTTCACTTTGTATACTTATTCGCACATTAATAGATATTTGGATAGTTTCTGGTTTGTTTTGTCTTATTACAAAGTAAACTGCAATGAAAAGTCAATATAAGGCTTTGTACAAACACATGCTTTTAGTTCTCTTGGGTAAACACCTACTGTTTTTAATTATATTTCCCAGTTGTTTACTGCTGCTTTGCAAAAATACAGTTGGTGAGTCTGTATTAACCTTGTATTCTATGTTATTGTTGTTGTTAGGTGCTGTTGAGTCAAGTACAACTCACAGTGACTCTATGAAAAACAGATCTGAGCCCTGTTCTATCCTGCGTCATCTTCTTCATCTCTGACATACTTGAGTGCGTGGTTCAATCCATCTTATTGAGGGTCTTTCATTCTTTTATTGACTCTCCACCTTTCCAAGCATGATGTTCCTTTCTAAGGGAAATAGCTGCTCTTAGCAACATGCCTAGACAGAGTGGTAGGAAGCAGTGCTGCAATCTCAAAGGCACACAGTTTGAATCCCCAGCTGCTCTGAGGGAGAAGGATAGGCAATCTCCTCCTCAGGAGACTTACTGCCTCTGAAATCCTGCTACAGGGTCAACTATGAGTTAGTTCTGACTCCATGGAACACAATAACCACATGTCTAAAGTATGTGAAGTGAAGTTTCACCGTCCCTACCTCCAAAGAGTTCTCTGACTGCACTTACTCCAAGACCTAGCTGGTTGTTTTTTTGTCAGTCCATGAGATAGTCAGTACTCTTCTCCAACACCGCAACCCAAAGACATCTAGTCTTCTGCAATCTTCATTTATAGTCCAGTTCTCAGATGCAAAAAGAGCCCAACTCATGCTCACCCTAATCTTTAAACTGACATTGTTTCCCCTCAGCACTTTAGAGAGGTTCCTGACAGCAAAATTTCCCAAGGGAAAACATCTTCTGATTCCTTGACTGCTGATACCAAGGGTGTTGATTATAAATCCATGTAAGAAGAAAACATTGACCGTTTCAGTCTTTTCTCCATCTAACATGATGTTGGCCTGTTGGCCCAGTGGTAAGGCTTTTTTGTCTTCTTGACATTGATGTGATCCATATGGAAGGCTGTACTCTTTAATCTTCTATAGCAAGAGTTTCAAGTGAACAAGCTGTGTCATCTGCATAATGCAGGTTGTTGAAGAGTGTTCCTTCACTATAGGCATTCATAGATTTTTGCTATTTTCTACATAAACAACAGGTAGCTGCTGCCCAGAGTAAGTGATCAAAGAGTGAGGAGGACATTGGCATGTCTTTTATGATCTAGTTTCAGAAGTCAGACCGCCACTTCTTCTGCCACCTACTATTAGAAACAAATCACTAAGTATGGTCTGCAACTAAGTGGAACAGAATTTGATCCCACCTTTTGAGGAAAAGAGTCTCAAAGAATTTTTAACATATTGTAATATAACCACATACACACACACACACACACACACACACACGTGAGAGCACAAACCCTAGACCCAATTTGCTGCCTTCATGTTGATTCCGACTCACAGTGACGCCACATGATGTAGATGAAATTGCTCCACAGGATTTTCTTGGCTATGTTATTTGCAGAAGCAGATTTCCAGGTCTTTTTATGGCACTGCTGAGTTGATTCAAGCTGCCAACCTTCCGGTTAATTCAAACAAACAAATGAATCTTGTCTGTTAAGTTGATTTTAATTAATAGCAGCTTCATAAGACACAGTAGAAGTACTCCACAAGGCTTCCAAGGATTTAATTTTTACAGAAGCAGTCTTTCTCACATGGCAATGAGTATGGGTTAAAACTGCCAATCTTTCCAGTTCAGTTAGCAACAAAGGGTTTATCATTTGCACAGGCTTATATGAGATGGTTTGCCTTACATACTCGGGGCATTGCCGTGTTAAGGGATTATTGTTGAAAATGGTTTCCCTAGCCATTGGCTTCCTTTGCCCTGTGCGTGGGTGAGAGCATGTGAATACAGTGAGTTAGCCTATCCACACGGGGATTGGCTAGTCTTCCCACTAAATAGAGCAGAGTCAGCAACAGATTTTGGAGAATGTCATCTCCAGTAAAGAAGAAGGCAGCATACAGTGTGTGTGCCCTTCAGGGCCAGAAACTCCTGTGTCAGCTGGACTTACAGCAGAAGTTGTCATGACTGAAGCTGAGGACCAGAGAGAGACCTGGCATGAGACAGAGCTAACTTTGGAACTGTTACCCCATAGAGAAACCAGAGCTAAGAACCTTGACCTAAATTTTCTGGCAGACTTGGGGGTAGGAAGCCATATTTGACAGGACTGAGAACTTTGTACCAACTGGCCTGAAGCCTCAAGGCCTGAGAGTGCATACGAAGCTATCCTGACTGGCTAATTGTATTCAACTACTAACCTGAATTATAGTCTTGACTTTCCTAACATGGTTCTGTGTGGTCTGTGAGCTATTACAATGAATTTTGGACCCCAATAGAGCAGTAAGATTAGTGGTAGAATGATGAGTAGAAAGAAGTGCAGGAGTGTGGGGATATGGAATTTCTCAATGGAATTGGTTTTGTATTGTGGATGTTGTTGACGGGGACAGTTCTCCTTTGTGGAGTTGTTAAAGGTCAGATAAGGCCATCCCCACACAGACCTTGCTCTTTTTTACAGGCATGCTGCCAGGGAGGGTCAGTCCTTAGAAAAGGTTATCATGCTTGGAAAGGAGGAGGGCTAGCAAAAAAGAAAATTCTCAACGAGATAGGCTGACACAGTGACTACAACAATGAACTTACGCAGCAGAGATGGTGAAGATGGTACAGGATTAGGCAGCATTTCTCTCTGCTGTACACAGGGCCACTTTGAGCTGGAGTCCACCCAATGGCACCAAATAACAAAAACAGAATAATGAAATGCCATTTCCCTGTGGTAAGAAGCTGTACTACCATTCTGAAGGTATGCAGTTTGTCTCCACCAGCTGCTCACCAGGAGAAAGATGGGCAATCTCTTCTTAGGTGATGAACAGCCTCTGCTAGAGGGTCAACTTCGATTTGGATCTGACTTGACAGTACAAAACAACGGCAGGGATCTAATAGCACTACTGGTGTCAAAGCCCAAGGACCATTTTAAACCACCCACCAAGTACACAGAAACTTCGAGATAAATAGCTTAGGTTTCCATCACTGTCTGTTCAACCATTTAAGTCCTACCTATCTCTCTCTTTCTTTTTCATTGTCATCAAGTCAGACCTGACACTACTGCTCCTCCAGCAGGTAGCTGGATAACAAATGAGGAGGATAGAAGAAAAAGGAAAAAGTGATGCCTTTTGTGCTATGGTGTTGGAGAACAGTGCTGGATATTCCAGGGGTTGCCCAAAGAACAAACAAGCGTGTCTTGGAGAAAGGGCAGCCACAGTGCTCCTTGGAGGCAAGGATGGTAAAGCTTTGTCTCACACACTTTGGGCATTTTCCTAGGAGAGGCTATTTCTTGAAGAGAGAGAACAACGACATGCTTGGAAAGGTGAAGGGATGCAAAGAAAATGAAAACCCTCGATGAGGTGGATTTGATAAAGTGATTGCAGCGATGGGTTCAAGTGTGTCAGGAATTGTAAGGATGGTACAGGATAGGACAAGATTCAGCTCTGTGGTTCATAGGATCTCTCTGAGTCGAACCGGACTTGATGGTACACAACAACAAAAACAATAAAGAGTACTGAATGTACCATGGACTGCCTGGAAAACAAACAGATTCATCTTGGAGAGGATTAAACCAAGCTACTCCTTGGAGGCAAGGATTCTGGGGCTTCGTCTGACATACTTTGGACATGTTGCCAGGAGGGATGGGTCCTTGGAGAGGGACATCATGCTTGGGAGGGTTGAGGGACAGCCAGGAGGGGAAGACCCTCTATGAGATGGATTGATTCAGTGACTGGGGTAATCGGGATGGGTGTGTCAGAGGCGGTGCGGTTGGCGCAGGATAGAGCAGGGTTTAGGGCTGTTGTGCAGAGGGTCACTCGCTATGAGTCGCAAGTGACTCGATGGCACATAACAACAACAACAGGAGGAAATTGCCCATCTTCCTCCAAGAGAGCCGCTAGTGGATTCAAATTACTGGAGAGATGCCACCTTTCTTTTTGTGTGTGTTCCATCAAACCACATCTGACTGGTACGGGAGGAGATTGTCCCTCCTTCTCCAGCACAGCATCTGGTGGATTCAAACCATGCACCTCTGGGATTGCAGCGCAGCTTCTTGCCACTAGGCCACCAGAGCTCTGAGATGCCACCTTTCACCTCCCTAAGCATTAGCTAATCAGAGTCCCAGACGTCTGAATACGCGAATTATATTACAGTTCTGCCTGTGTTTCCAGGTCAACCTTCCTTCAGGCGCTGCTCAAGGGGAGTAACCTCCTAGAGTCTTATCTGTAGAAACATGTTTCAAAAAACTGCGTCCCCCAAAACTTCAAATATGGAGACAAAATCAAAGACATTATTTCCGTCAAAGAAATAAGATATTATAATTTATCTTCTTTGTATTAAAAAAGGTATATTATTTCCTTCCTTTGCATTACTAGAAGGGGCTGAATGGATTTCATCTGATTATCTTTCTTTAATCATTTTCCAGGTATTGAAAGTGACCATGGTAAGATTTATCTTCCAAATAATTATTTGGGAGGGAGTTATGGCACCTTAGTGACTGACCACTGAACATTGTTGTTGTTGTGTGCTGCACGTTGGGAACTACTCACAGCTGACCCTTCAGCAGGTTATCGAAGGCAGTGAATCTCACAGGAGAAGATTGCCTATTGTGGTGTTTAAGAAATACAAAGATCTATGCTGATATGAATCAATTGTTTATTTAGAGCATCTTATTCAAGTGGCACATTTGACGGAGCTTTTGCCCCACACCATGTGCTATTGGCAGTGAATCCACTGGACTTTTTTGTATTTGATATTTCATTACAGTCTCCTTGACTTTACTTCATTCAGCTGAAAAATTATCACTTTTTACATTTGTAAAATACTTATTATATGCAAACTTTATCTCTTAGCTGTTCATATCCATTTCCCCCCATATTTTATCCACTGAAAACTAGAAACTACTACTTGAGTCTGTTCTGGAGATTCACTTTTTATCAGCATAGTCTGTGACTTTTAGGGACGTCTAGGAGGGGACATTCAGAATGGTGGCCAAATGATTCTAAGGTTCTTCCAGCTCTAAGAGTTGGTTTTGCAGAATACTCAACTAATGAGAATAGGTTATAATCAAATCAAACACCTGTGTTTGGGTCTTTCCAGAAGTAATAAAGTGTCCCCAGGGGGGCCCTTCTGTGGAATATCAAAAGTCCCCCAGGGGAGACTGATCATCCTCTGCCTACTGCACAGCAGAAGGGGCAAAGGGTTAACGTGGGTGTCATACAGCTTCATTCTCGCGTGCAATTCTAGGGAACCGAGCAGGCTCCTGAAAGAAACAGCTCCCTGGAGAACGATTTCCTGACAGAACTGTGCAACTTCTTATTTTCCATGAAAGACTCAGGAGGAAAATATATTCTGAGACCCTTCTGGACGTGCCGAGGAAAGGCACTGCTCAACAGTCTGAAAGGCTGAGCAAGTGAGTTGCAGAAATTTTTTCTAAAAGTTCACTATTATTTTTTTTAAAATATTAATTTTAATGAACATTCACAGAGATTTTGGATTTCTATTCATTCGTTGTTGAATTTTTATCCCTGCCCATGCCTTCCCCCCACCCCAGTTCACTCTCCTCTTTGAAAAGAAAAAATTCCCTCATTGGTATACAATCCCCTCTCCCCCACCCCGAGTACACTCCACTGTCCAACCTTCATCCTGGACTCTTGTCATGACCATACCACCCAATCATATATTGCTTTTAAACTGTTCTCTCCCTCATCTGTTTCAGTGCAGTATACATAATTTATCCAATTTTTCTCCATCTCACCCCAACCCTGATATCAGTCCTGTTCTACAACAGTGGCACTATGCAGTATTTGTCCTTTTGTGACTGAGATATTTTCTTTTTAAAAGTTCACCCTTGTGCTCTGCGTTGTAATTCCATCCTTCAATGCCTGACAGTTAGAGGGTGTGGCTTGAAAGATTTTACACATAATAATCTTCCATTCAGTCATCAAAGTATCGTTTCCACAGCGAGCTGATTCAAGCTGATTTGGGTCATGCAGACTTTTGCAGAACTCACTGGAATGCCACATATGAGACCTGGTTTAGTGGTAAAGAAAGCCAACAGCAAAAGAGATTCATCCACATTACAGATACCAGTGAGATGGGCCAGATTAATGGCTGAACCAAGTATTCGTGACCATTTTCAAATGACTGTTAGGCATCAGACTTTATAACAGGGCTCTGATTAACTGGATGATTAAGTTTAGTTACAAACTTAGCTGGTCACAAACTACAGGTGTCTCTTGATTCTGATTTTTGAGGGCGTTTTCTAATATCTAATAGGCCTCATTTGCAGAAAACACTGTTTTCAAGAAGCAATGACTGTTTGTAATATGTGGCCTTTGTCCTCGAGCGTTTCACAATCTCCATGAGGGGTATGTTATTACCCAGCGATGGAGCCTCCTGACAGGAAGCAGTTAGAAAGCAGGCAGCAGGCCTTCCAGTCTCCAGGAAGCTGAGTTTTGAATGTTTGGAATAACAGAATCAGACAAAGGATAAACGACAGAACAGGGCACATTGCACTTGTCTCTATATAGTTATATTATCAGTAAACCACCAATGTTGTTGTTGACAGCACCTAACAACAATAACAATGACAACATAGAGAGAGCTATGTTGGCCTAGTGGACATAAAGTTATGCTACCAAGCCCAAGGTGGGTGATCTTAATCTGCAGCCTTCAGGCCTGGTTTTAATTGGCTTTGGTCAAACATTCTTCTAAGTGGTAGCACTGGTCTGTCCATTTGCTGTACAGAGGTAACTCGTGGTTGCTGTGATGCTAAACACTGTGACACTGATGTGTCAAATGTGATAATGGTCACCCATGGTGGACAGTGTTTGGTGAGGCTTCCCAATTAAGACAAGCTTGGAAGTAGGAGTGGCATCCACTTCCGAAATGGCTTGCCTCCGGAAACTCTATGAACAGTGCTCAGGTCTTCCATTCATAGGTCGCTATGAGTCATCTATGACTCGATGGCACTTAACAACAACAAACCACCAATTGTTTAACTCATTCAGTAGTTGGTGTGTCAAAATTCCCACTCAAGCTTAGTTAAACAAAACCTCACTCATTGCCATTGAGTTGGAACCAACTCCTCTCTGACTCTTTGTTGGGTTTCTGAGGTTGTGAATCACACTGCAGGAGCCTGCCCATCTCACTCATGGAGTCACGGGTGAATCTGCATCATTAGACAGGTGTGGCCTTTCAGTTAACAGTACAGCCACCTACGGTCTACCAAAGCTCCCTAAAGCAAAAACCAAAACGGGAGAGAGGGAAATTATGTGATGTTCCTCAAAACTCAAAACATGGTGCTATGAGCTTTATTTCCTGCAAGAACTTAGTTGATGTTCGTGGGTTGCCACCGGGCTCTTACCGTGTAAGGTTCACTAGGAGTCATAGGAGCATCAGCTGGGTGCTCTGTAACACATTCGTAGGGTTGATAGAGACCTTAGAACAAAATTGAGAACCAGTCTGTTCTGGTTCCGCCCCTGCTGAGAATTTTCATTTCCAGACCATTTATACTAACTCAGAGGTGATATTTTTTTTTTACATTTCTAAGAGAATCTATATTTCTTTAATATTTAATTTGTACATTTTTATTTATCTAAGTGAGAGTTTACAAATCAAATTTGTGTTTCATACAAACATTCATAGATATTTTGTTTCATAACATTAATCATCATTGGTTAGTTAATGAATTTCAACATCTGATCAATCTGATCAATTATGTACTTTCTCTTCACCCTACTAATATATTTTTAAAAAGAAAAAGACATTTATAAACAGAACCTATATTTTTAACAAAGACCACACAGACCTCTTGAAAATACTGAAGAACAACAATGTCAGTGTTAGGTTAGGTTAGGTAGTGGACTTAAAGAAAAAATCAGAGAGAACGAGAGAAAGCTTAATGCAGCTTTATTAAAGGGGGGTGGGGGTGGAAGGGGAGCTCCCGGGTGAGTTCCTCATCCTGGAGAGGCAGAATGGGAAGTCACATTGAGAACTTACTGGGAAGGATTTTTATCAACAGAGTCTTTAGGGAGGGACATTCCACTCTGATTTATGAGCCACCTGCTAGCTTAGCCAGGCAGGCAAGGTCATTTGCCTTCTTATCTGAAGCAGGCAAGGCTATCAACATTTGAGTTCTGAATTCTTCATTCTTCTCTTTGGCCCTCTTTGCCCAGACTAACAGTTAGTCTGTAGAGAAAGGTGTTCCTGATCCAGGCCGTAGTCTTTGCAATTACTTGCTATGCATCAGAAACCTAGACATTGACTAGGGAAGACAGAAGTAGAGTTAATTCCTTTGAGCTGTTATGCTGGAGAAGAGTATTGAATATACCATGGACTGGTAGGAGAACAAACAGGTTTGTCCTGGAGAGGGTGAGACCAGGATGCTCATTGGAGGAAAGGATTCTGAAGCTTCGTATGACATATTTCGGGCATGTTGCAAAGAGGGACCAGTCCTTAGAAAGAGATGTCATGGTTGGGAGGGTAGAGGGACATTGCAAGAAAGGAAGACCCTCAATGATATTAATTGATTCAGTGACTGAATTAATGGGAGTGAGTGTGTCAGAAACAATAAGATTGGCACAGAATAGAACAGGGTTTAGAGCTGTTGTACATAGGGTTGCTATAAGTTGCACGAGACTCAATGGCACATAACAACAACAACATTTCTTTGGAGCACCGGTGACTAGTGGCAAGAAGCTGTGCTACAATCCCAAAGGCATGTGGTTCAAATCCACCAGCTGCTCCATGGGAGAAGAATGGGCAATCTCCCATCTCTGAAAAACCTTCCAGAGGGTTAACTATGGGTCTGTTCCATCTCTACGGTACACAACAACAACAACATTTCTTTGAGATGCACACAGGGTCTTCTGTCTTTCCTGATCACAATGGTAAAATTATACAAGACATGTAGAGTTGTCTCAGTGAGCCATGGTTCTTAGGCAGAAGATATGAAAAGGGCAAATACGGGATGTATCCCTGGCGCAGTACTGGACCTCCAGGGCCCTGCTCTAGGTATACCTACATGACTGATAGATAACTGTGCAAATATGTTTACTATTATTCACTTTCACAGGATTGCCAAGCAAATAAAATTATTTACCACTTATAATGATCCCTGCCCAGTGTGTGACACATAGTAAATACATGATACATTGTATTTATGGGGAGGATTTCTTTTGCATTCTGGCCTAGATCCCGTCCCTCTTCTGGCTTCAGTCCATATTTTCCATATGTAACCATCCTAGGATGGTGCGCTGCCTGTGGTCAGGCCTGACCATCAAACTCTTTTGTCTTTGAAGATTTGTGGGACATAGTAGCATGGATGGGGTGGTGGAATAGCTTCAGGCAGGTTGTGGGCAGGGGATATTTGCTAACTGGTTGAGGCGTATTTCAGGATTTTCTAATAGCTTGTGGGATCATTCTAATGCCAGCTGTTGGTGTGTGCCATCAAGTCAGAAATGACCCAGAGCTGACCCTCCAGTGGGGTTTCAGAGGCAGTAATCACGTGGAAGCAGGTATGGCATCCGTGTCCATATATAACTTGCCTCTGGAAACCCTGTCAACCTGGAGAGAGGATGAAAGTCACGCATACAAGTGTCGAGGACTTTGGTTCATAGGATCGCTATGAGTTGCCTACGACTCGACGACACTCAACAACAACAACAACCACATGGGAGGAGACTGTCCATCCTCCTTCCAATGAGCAGCTAGTGGGTTCACACCACGCACTTATAGGATCACAGCACAGCTTCTAACCACTAGGCTGCCAGAGCTTCCTATAGGAATGCCTACCAGCTAGATACCAACAACAGACTAAAGAGTTAGGACTAGTTTGTTGTTACCATTGTTACATTGTTGTTGTAAAGTGCCGTCAAGTTGTAGATGACTCATAGCGACCCTATCAACAAAAGACCTGAGCACTTGTATAACTTTCATCATTTCTCCAAGTTCACAGGGTTTTCAGAGGCAAGCTATTTCGGAAGTGGATGCCACTCCTGCTCCCAAGCTTGTTTTAATCGAGGAGCTCCACCAAACACTGTCCACCATGGGTAACCATTCTCGCATTTGACACATCAGTGTCATAGTGTTCAGCACCACAGCAAACACATGTTACCTCTGTACAGCAAATGGACAGACCAGTGCCATACCACTTAGAAGAATGTTTGACCAAAAACAATTAAAACCAGGCTCAACTGTATTTAAGAACCAAGGCAAGATTCAAACTCCATGAGCTTCATCATTCTACATTCCTCCATAATCAAGCATTCTCATTGGCTTTGACCGCTGAAAAACCCGTCTGGGAGCATTCCGCTGCTTCCTATTCTCCTCCTATTCTGATGCCACATGTTTCTTCATAGAGACTATTTGTTCAGCATATAATCTGAATACATTTGAGGAAAGGATAAAGTGTTAATTCATATCTTCTTTTATTTTAATCCATTGTATATTCCCTTGCTCTGTTTGGGTTTAAAACAGAATAGGCAAGATGAATGATGAATGAATGTGTAGTAGAAGTCACTTCTCTTATACCTTTCAAGTCCTCGGTGGTTGTAATGTTCTCTGAAATCCTTCTAAGAATGCAGTGTTGCTTTTGTTTCATGAAGTAGGGGTAGGTTTAATAGTTACCACTTGGCTTTTCCTATAGTAGCACCTACATGCCATAAACCCAGCTGGTTGGCTGCTTACATCAGAGTACAAAGCAGTGAATGATTACCTCACATTTGACAAGCCACTGAGAACCTTGGCCTAACACACAACTTTATCTATCACAAGAAGTTATGTGGTTTACTTAAATCCATAGACTTCATTTGCCTTAAGTAAGAAAGGCAATTGCTGTTAAGTTGATTCTGACTCATGGAGACCCTAAAAATGTAAAACCGTGCTTCAGAGAGTTTCCAATGGCTGATTTTTTCATGGTAGCTCATCAAGTCTTTCTTCCAAGGATCCTCCAAGTGTACTTAAACCTCTCACCTTTTCTAAGTAGTCAAATGTATTAACTCTTTACGATGTTTATGGTTGCTGGGTTAAGCAGGAGGATGGAAACCAGATTTACTGAGTCTAGGCTGTTTTCATTCTTACCGTTTATATTTCATGTCTACTGTCGATGTATACAGAAAAGACAGGTGCACCCTTAAAGGAAAAAAAAACAACATTTCTTGTTATTACATGGTCCTTGAATTATGCTGCTTTTCTTTTCCTCATTAGAATTGGGCTATTTTTTTAATTATTATTAAATTTTATTAGTTTTAATGAACATTTACAGAGATTTTGGGTTCTC
>NW_006399754.1:16891779-16893851 GCF_000299155.1 Elephantulus edwardii | reverse complement strand
CCCCAGTTCGTTCTTCTTCTCCACCCCCCCCCCAGAATGTCTGTTTTGGGGCTATTTTTTTTAATCCTATTTTTTAGAAACTCCTTTATCATAAGAAAGCCCTAGAAGAAAATGTAACAATCCTAGTTAGAAGTAATTGAAGGCCTGTGGCATTGTTTCTCAAAACATGACAGTCTTGTCAGAATGAATTGAGGGGAGACAGGGATGGCTTACGTGCACCAGTTGGTTCAGAACCCCTGGAAGGGCCAGACCAGGAATCTACATTTTAACAGCGCCTCTCCCCAGATGATTATGATACATGTTAAGGTTTAAATTCAACTAATTAAATCAAATTTAGGGGAATAATGGATGTGAGACTGGGGTTACAGGGTTTCTCCAATTGTTCCATAATCTCAATAGGTAATTTATAAGCACAAATTCTTTGCAGGGATACATTTACTTTTAGAAGGGACTTAAATATAAAGTCAATATTGAAGATATTAATTTAGAAATTATTATTTAAGTTTTTAAAACAGTGATACGAATAAAACTGGTTACCTAAAAAACTCCAAAAGAACAAAAAACCTAGTGCTACACAATTTGGAAGACCAGGAAGGAATATGGAAGGTCTTTTGATGCATTAATATGTGATATACATAGATTTCAAGACATTGTTCGGTAACTACTATAGAATCTTGGTGATTTTTCTTGTGGTTATTGGTTTTTCAAGTTTAACTTTTATTTTAGATTATCCACCCACCCAGTCTACTGTACTGTTTTGAATCTTATAATCTCTGATCATGCTTTTGATGGTATTCAATGTTTATTTCATGTTCAGACATTCATTCTACTTAGCTTTCCATACGGGTCTATCCAGAAGATGACTTGTTTGTTTTTTTTTAAACATATCTTGCAATGCTGAACAAACACAAAGTTAAACTGTTCAGAACGAAGATGAATAATTTCGTCCTCCAGATCTTGAAAAACTGGAAGGTGAAGAGGCAAGATGAAATAATTAATGATTTTTGGCAGTCCAATGCAAAGATACTCAAATATTGCAAAACATGAATTTGTGTTCATCCTCTTTTTGCTACAACACCCTCTGGGCTCCAACAAAAACACAGTAAATGAATAGACTTGATGTTGCACCTGATAATAGAGTTCTGACTCAGCCCATTGTTCTGAATGTTAATTCATGATAAAGAAGGAGATGTAAAATAGAGTTCACAAGAATATACCCAGTCTAGTGCATTTTGTTTATCAACCTAAAGACAATCTTCATATTTATTCTTGACATAGTACACTTTGATTCAAATAAATTGAGCTTTTATTAAGTTTTTACTTGCCAGTTACAGGGTCTTTGAAAAACCTGTAAATTATCAACAATAAGAAAACAACTCACTAAAAACTGAGCAAATTATTTAAGCAAATCTTTGACAAAAGAGAATCTGTATGAAAAATGTACATGAAGAGATCCTCAACACAATAGACAGTAAGGAAATGCAAGTTAAAACCACATGAGATACCACAAGATAGAATTAAAATAAGCAAGCAAAACAAAACAACAAAGCAGAACAAAGAGTTGTCACAGAGTCACTTCTGACTCATGGTGACCCCAGGTGTGTCAGAGTAGGGCTATATTCCATGGGGTCTTCAGGGGCTAATATTTCGGGAGTAGATCACTAGACTTTCTTTCCTGGCCACCCCTGAGCAAATTCGAACCACCGATCTTTAGGTTATTAAGTGTTGCAGTGAGAGGCCTACATAGCCCATCAAACTCACTGCCACAAACTGAGGCTCACAGTGATACTCTACAGGTTTCTCCACTGGGTTTCTGAGGACGTGAATAGCAATGGAAGTAGACTGCCCATTGTTCTCCTTCTGCGACACTGCAGGATTCAGATCACTCACGGATTCAAACAAAAACACCCCTTGAGGGGAGCTCTGGTGGCCTAGTGGCAAAGAAGCTGCACTGCAATCCCAGAGGAACACGGTTCAAATCCACCAGATGCTCTGCCGGAGAAGGAGGCGCAATATCCTCCTGTACCAGTCAGATCTGATATGACGGTACACGCACACAAAATAATAAAAAA
>NW_006399754.1:16878822-16891679 GCF_000299155.1 Elephantulus edwardii | reverse complement strand
AACAACAAAACACCCCTTGAGCGCCAGCAATGCAGCTCCCTGGACACCGGAGCACCAGAGCCCCCATCATACCCGCCGGATTGGAGGAAATTAGAAGGACTGATGGCAGCAAGTGTTGGCGACGATGAAAGAACCCGAACGTTCATTCACTATTAATGAAAATGCAGAACGGCATAAGCATTTAGAAAAACAGTTTGGTGCTTTCTTATAAATATAAATATACAATCCCCAGGTAAAGCAGACATTCCATTCCTAGGTATTCATCCAAGAGAAAGAAAAGCACGCCTGTATAAACACCTGTCCATGAATCTTGACAACAGCTCTATTCAAACTAGTCCCAGGCTGGAAACAACCTGTATTCGTTTCTCAGTAACACACTACTATAACTGAGTCATCTACAAGAAATCTATTTTTCTACAGCTGTAAGGAGGTCCGACGTCCAAAATTTAGAAGTAGGCAAGACCCTCACTATTTCAACATAGTAGACCTTTACATTTATTGCATATGTTATCTGTTTCAAATATGCCTTCCTGTTCTTGACCTTCTCATATACTGAGGAGTCTAGATTTTAGGCTAATGCCCATCTCGGAACCAATCACCAGAGCAAAGGGGTGAGTTTATTCTGACAGCTGGGGCTGGTAGATCTCAACTCTCCACAAAAGTCTCACTTCTTTCTTGGTTCAGTCTATACCTGACCAATCGGTATAAGAGGTATAAACCAGGTGAGTGCAGTAGTTAGGCACGTGCCTTTCAACAGTTCTCCTCCATGAGAGAAAGAAGTGACATTCTGCTCCCATTTTTAAAAAAGTAAATAATGTAAAATAGAATGTATATGAATGATTTTATGAAATGCAATGTAAATGAAAAATTATATAAAACAGCATAAAGAAACGAAACACACTGTAAAGGCATTACTATATGAAAACCAATTAAAAATATTTTTTTAAAAAAATGTACAGCCTTAGAGGCCCTCTGAGGCAGTTTGATTCCCTCACAGAGTTTTCATGAGTAAAATCAACTCAAGAGCAATGGCCTTGAGGAGTGGAGCATCAGTGACTTTTAAAAATCTGCCCATGGAGTCTAATGTGCGGTGCAGTCAGTTGTATTTGTGAATCAATAATAAGACCACTATAGCCAGTGACTGCCATTCACTGTGGTTTGGGGGGCTGGATGTTGGAAAGGCCACCAAGGAAAGGCTCTAGGAACACAAGTGCTGAGCTGTTCACAGAGGAAATGCCTCCCTAAGCAGAGTCAGTGTGACAGCAGAAACACTTCCAAATCAAAGTGCAGTTTTCATCCTACTCCCTACATAACTGAAAAATAAAGCTACAGTTGCTGTCTAGATTTTTCCATCTGTTTTCCTCGTAAGCAGCGCAGCCAGAGGATGCCTCCCAAGGTCTTTATGGCCTTTGCCGACTGGACCGGAATGCTAAATTCATGTTTATAAGTGAACACACGGAGGGAGCTCTGGTAGCCTAGTGCCAGGAAGCTGCACTGCAATCCCAGTGATATGCAGTTCAAATCCACCAGGTGCTCTGCTGGAGAAGAAGGAACAATCCCTTCCTGTATCAGTCAGATCTGATTTGATGGTACACACAAAAATAATAAAATAAAATTTAAAAAAAAAAGAGTGAGAACACACACACTTACACTTCGGCATAGGGCTGCTCTACAGGAACACGAGGAAAGACAGCTTTGGAGCCGAGCTCCAGCGCACAGGACCTGGTGAGAAGTGGGCTTCCTCCAGCTCTCTCTTGCTGTGAAGATCCTAGCTGTTTAAACTATGTCCAAGCGATGCCCATTCTTTGAGGACTTCGTTCTTGAATATGTGACCAGTGAAGTAGCTGGTCAAATTTTATACAGTAGCTAAGGAGTTGTACTTGTTGATGTTAGGTGCCACAGAGGGGAGTATGACTCATAACGATCCCATGAACAAAAGATCTGAACCCTTTTCAATGCTGCACCATCCTCAGACTACCTGACACACAAGAGCCCATTGCAGCAGTCACCATGTCAATCCACATGGTCGTGGGTCTTCCTTGCCTTCGGTGACCCTCCACCCTTCCCAGCATTATATCTCTCTCCAAGGAATAGCCCCTCCTTGCAACATGCCCAAAGCATTCTTGCCTCCAAAACGCACTCTGGCTGCACCCTTTCCAAGACATAGCTGTTTGTTCCCTTGGCCATCCCTATTCAGTACTCTTCTCCAATACCACAGCTCAAAGGCATCATCAATTCTTGTGCCATCCTTATTCATGTACTGCCAACCTAAAAACATGCGGTTCGAATCCACCAGCTGCTCTTGGGGGAAAAGATAGGCAATCTCCTGTTGCACCATCTCCAGCCTCTGAAAACCTGTTGGAGGGTCAGCTATGAGTCGGTTCCAACTTTAGGCATGTAAACAACAACAACGGAGAAAGGAAAGTTTATTGTGTGCTTGGTTTTTGATCAACACACCTCTTGAGCGCATCTCCGGCAAGCAGCCCACCCTGGGGCAGCCACCATGGGGCCATGGCTGGAAGGTGCTTCCACAGCCCCTCGTGGTCCCTTTCCCACGAGAGCGCATGAGGCGTCCTTCCTTCCCCGGCTTCTCTGCTCTGTGCCACATTCTTGCCCGTGGGTGACACCCTGGCGGCGAGCGGGGGACCTCCCCGTGGGAAAGCGCCCGCCATGGCTCTCCCCCGGGGCCCGGGCCGCGCCCCCTCCCTGCCCCGAAGCTCCGGCGCCGGCCTGTGATCGCGTTCCAGGGAGCAGGCGGGCTCCCGGCCGGGGCGCGCGCGCGGGACGGCCGCCTGTGATCTGTGTCCAGGAGCGCGCGCGCGCCGAGCGTCCCCGGGCGCCCGCCTGTGATCCCCGGCCAAGCGCAGCCGGGAGCCGGCGTGCTGGGCTCCCCGCCCGGCCGCCTGCTCGGGACCGCCCACCTTCACCCTGGCCCGGCCAGGTTCTCCCAAAGACTCCTCGCCAGGACTCTCGGATGCCCACAGACGTGTTCAGGACGCGTGGAGGGGGCCAGCGCGCCACCCCAGCCACCAAGGCGCGCCAGGGCTGCCCGGGTCAGAAGTACTGCAGACGGGACAAGAGGAGTCTGGCCTCGCGCTTCCTCCTCGCTGTGCTCGGGTCTGGTTAGAAAACAAGGCTCCCGGGGCGGCTGTTGGAGTTCCACGGAGTTATCAGACCAGCTGTGAACTCTTGAGCAGCAAAGGCACCTTTCTCCCTTAAACAGCACCCCATGCGCAGCCTGGAAAGACAAGCCGCACGTTCGCGTAGGTTGTGCAAAGCCACCTGTTCAAATAACTCGGGCAAGTCGTGAAAAGAAGAAAAGAACGCCAAACTAGTGCAAATACCTGAACACAAACGGACGGATTAGATTTAGTCACAGGAACAGGCAAGATGGGGGAGAGGCCCCCCATTTGTAGTAAAAACTCAGTCTATTTTTAGCAACCTATTTTATTGCATTTGGTAGAGAAAGAGCAGCTTTGATAGCCTTGTTAAAATAAGAGTATGGGGAGGGAGTGCGTGAGAGCCCGTCTGCCCTAATCCAACATGTATATGTTTGGAAAAGCTGATTTCCTATCGTGGGCGAGTGTGTGTGATTTTGGTCACAAACAATAGCGAGGCACTGGAGTGACCGTGGTTACTGCCTCCCAGTCGCTTCCATCTCAAGAAAACCCAAACAGGATTTCGTCAGCATTAATTTTCAATATTTTTTTTTATGTTACCTTGCGTTTGTTTTGTGGCGTAAGAGAAAAGTGGAGGACGGAGTGCGAAGGCGGTGGAGGAAGGAGCCAAGAGAAACTCCACTTGGGAAGAGTGGGTGGGAGATCAAAGGAGGACGGGGGCAGAGCGGAGGGGAAGGGCCGGCCTGGGAGTGTGGGAACACGGAGCATTGGTGCGAGGAGAACAAGGCAAAGAAGGGCCACAGCAAGAGGTTTCTGGTCCGGGCCATCCACCAGAACAACTATTCTGCCACCCCTGTGACCTTACCATTGTGCACAGTCTCCGCGGTGAAGAGTCTGAAAATCAAGGGCACACACTCATCTCCTAGAGATGTTACTCCGTGTGACCTTGGTCCAGTACCCTCAGCCTGTGGGAAACGCAGGTTCTCAGTCTTATCCTGACCTCAGTTTTTAACTAAAGCCTGTGGTTTAACAAGGTCCTCAGGTGAAATGGAAACTAAAGACCCAGAACCGAGACCAAAGTTCCCAAGAATTACCTATCTTCTTGGACCGGAGCTGGCTTCAGGAGCCTTATTCCCAAAGACAACAGAGCCCGGTGACACCACTGGAATGAGTAACCCTGGGTCTGCAGCGACCGTAGGAGAGGGTAGTGGCAGGTGTGTGAATTTAAGTGAGCTGGGATGTCCTTACTTGTGCACCTGAGACCCTTTCTGCTATGACCATGAACCAACTTTTCCAATACTTCCTTACTTCAGTGTTACTGTTATGTGCCATCGAGTCATCTGTGATTCATTGTGACCCTATGCACATGAGCTCTGAACCCTGCCCTGTCCTGAGCCAATCTCATCATCTCTGACAGACTTAATCCCATTTCTCCAGTCACTGAGTCAATCCATCTCATCCACGGTCTTCTTCTCCTGCACAGTCCCTCCACCCTTACAAGCATGATGTCCTTCTCCATGGTCTGGTCCCTCCTGACAACATGCCCAAAGTATGTGAAATGGAGCTTCAAAATCCTTGCTTCCAGGAAGCAGCTTGGTTCCCCCTCTCCAGAACTGGCCTGTTTGTTCTCCTGGCAGTCCCCAGTATGTTCAACACTCTTCTCTAGGACAACTCAAATGCATCAATCCTTCTTCTATCACCCTTAATTATTGTCCAGCTCATGGATGCAAGCGTGAAGACCATGGCCTGGATCAGGTGCACCTTAGTCTCCAGACTGACATCATTGCTCTTTAGTATGCTACAAAACTAAACAAACAAAATCCTAGGAATTCTGAATTTGAATCAGGTCTTATAGTTAGTTATGCAAGATTGTCAAATTGGGAAGAAAAAAAATAATAACATTTCATTATTGTTGTTGTTGTGTACCATTGAGTCTGAACCAACCCATAGCTGACCCTCTGGCAGGTTTTCAGAGGCGGTTATCACACCAGAGGAGATTGTCCATCCTTCTCCTGCAGAGCCGCTGATGCCTCGGACCGTGTGCCTTGCAGATTGCAGTGCAGCTTCTTGCCATGAGGCCACTTCCTTTATTATCGCTCTCAAAAAAACCCCTCAGACTTGTTGCGATGGAGTCGGAGCTGGTTCAAAGCTGGGCCTATAGTGGGTTTCCAAGGCTGTAAACTACACAGGAGGAGACTGTCCATCTTTCTCTCTTGGCTTTGAACCCACAGGATTGTGTGGCCTTTGGCTCAGCAGCACAGCTTTTTGGAGATTGCCCCTCCAGAGCTCCCTTTGGACATTCGCTGGTAGTTCAGATGTACAGCAACTCCAGGGAAGGAAGATTGCACTCTCCTATGCCATTTCTAGCCCTGAGAACCAGTGCAGGGCCAGCTATCGGTTCCACCTGAAAGGCAGGGAGTTGGGCTTTAGACTCACGGTATATAGAGCTCCATGCTTTGGGTCAGAACACATTGATGGCGGGCCCAGCAACTAGGAGATGCATCAACACAGAGAGAAAATACAGAGGCAGAAGCAGCCCAACCATATCCTTAGCACACACATGCACAGTCTCCAATCACTTACCTAAGAGTTTAAGGTACATTGAGATGTCTGATGTCAAGATGCGGATGACAGTTGTTTGTCTGAAATAAAGATTAGCTCTAAGAACAAACAGAAGTTGTTCAAGGAATACATGGGACAAATGCCATCTGCTCTTTCAAACGACCAAATATTTTTCTGTTATGGCAAGACTTCATGTGTTTGGCATGTTATCTGGATAGACCAACTTTTAGAGAATGAGATCGTGCTTAGTATATTGGAGGGTCAGCAGAGAAGAGCCAGACCCTCAACAGATGAGTGTGAGGACCACACAGGGTCTGACAGTGTTTCGTTCTGTTTATGCAGGGTGGCTGTCAGAGCTGACTCAGTGGCACCTAAGAATAATAACAACATGAACCAGACAGGGAGCCTGGTTGACACAATGGTTAAGTGCTTCTTTGCTAACTAAAAGGTTGGGAGTTCAAACTCACTCAGTGATTCCAAAGGAGAAAAAGAGCTGGGGATTTACTTTAGTAAAGATTGTAGCCCAGGAATCCCAAGGAGGTGTCTACACTGTCTTGTTGGGTGTCTCTGAGTTGAGAGGTAACTTTATATACCCATGTAAGAACAACACAGTCCAGACACCATGTTCTAGCCAGAATCTGATGAATGAGTCCGGGCTGCCCTCAAGCACTCCTATTGATGCTTAAGTCATATATGAAGCAGCCACATAACAACTTTTTCATCTTTTCCCCTCCAACATGATGAAATGCAAGTCAAATCCCTCAAGGTCCTTCAACTACCTCTGTCCCTGAGTGGATTTGGGTGATAATTTGGCTTGCTGGGGAAGACTAAAGGTGAATAATTTTCAAATTTGTTTATCTGTCTTCATAAAGCTAAGGCAAATTAAGTTTCCTATTGTTTAATATTGTCTAGAATCTTGATGATTGTCTTATTCTGGTTTCATACTATTATATACTATGGTTATAGACTGGTGAAAGTGTGATATTTACCAAGGATGCGTTCTCCTCCAGATCAATCCAAAACATCCTTTCTCCAAGAGCCCTGAGCTTCCCTCAGGAGTGATGGAAAACAGCGGGAACGGATCCTGGTGATGGCTGCACCAAATGATGACGGCAATCCGTGTCACTGAGTTCCTTGTAAAAGGGCCACCATAAGGCAATGCGGACATGGCCAGCTCTACACACGTGCACACATATGCCCCAAGGAAAACAAACAAAAAAAACCCCTTGCTCCGAAACCGAGCGTGGGCCCTTTGCTTCGACTGGGGGAAGTGATGGGAGAAACTCACGGGTGTTAAAGTGTTCATGATAGCCAGGCTGGCACAGTGGTTAGTGCTGGGCTGTGAGCAGATGGTTCCCCCCGTGATCCACTCTGAGGGACAGAGGAGGCAGTTGGCCTCCATCAAGATTCACACCCTCGGAAGCCTCCGCAGGCAGCTCATTGTCCTGTACGGTGACTGTGTCTGAACTGACTCCATGGCCATGGGTGGGGGTCGGTAAATGGCAGTGACTCCCTGCTACACACCCTCACGAGAACATCATAGCTTATTTTTTTTTTATCATAGCTTATTTTAAAAAGAAAAGGGAGTATCTACGTGAGAAAACCTCCGAGGATGGCCCTTCGAGCACCTCCCTCTCATTGCCGTCTAGTCAGAATCGACTCATCACTTCCCCAGGTTTCGGCGGCTGTAAATCACCCAGGAGGAGATGCACTATCTTTCCCCAAGCTCTGCACCGTCAGACCCTCCTCAAGCATCAGGAGAAACAAGTTGGGTTAGAGGATTTTCTCCAGATTCGTTAAACCACAGCACTTGGGTAGAATTCCGGTCTACCTTCTCAGAAACCTAGTCCCAAAGACGACGAGGCTGGACCTGAGAGCGTCTGAGCACTAAGAGTTGTCCAGTGGATTCTGGCTCCCAGAGACCCTCCGTGAGGTGTCTGCGGCTATGACTGTCCACGGAACGAGAAGGCCCGTTGTCCTCCTCCAGCGTGGCTGGTAAATTCAAACAGCTGGCCTTTTAATAAGCCAAGTAACATACTAGGCACTAAACTACCAGTGTTCCCATTGTTGTTGTTGTGCACCACGGAGTCAGAACCGACCCTTAGCTGACCCTCTGGCAGTGTTTTCAGAGGCAGTTAATCATAAGGGAAGAGATTACCCAACCTTCTTTGACAGAGCAGCTGGTGGCCTCGAACTGTGTGCCTTGGGGATTGCAGTGTAGCTTCTTGCCACTGTGCTCCCAGAGCTCTCTTTAAATCAGTATATACAGTATTTACATCCATTACATCAGTATATAATGATACCTTTCTCAAGTAGAAGCAATTATTGCTGACCTCTTAACAGAATTGTTCTTCAAAAAGAAGGAAATACTGTCTTCATCCCAAAGTTCAGTAATAGTCAGAGAAACCCACTCAGCTGGAGGCCCAGTGCTGTTGGGTCAGTTCTGACTCATGGAGACCTGGTACCAGGTTTGCGAGGCTGTAAATCCTTAGGGGAGCTGACCATCCGTCCCCCAAGGACCAGCTGGTGCCTTCACACTGCTAACCTTTTAGGGCGCGATCCAGTATATAATACAGTGTTCAATGGTGGAATTGTTGTTCTGTGCAGCCCAGGTGAGACCCACCCAGAGCTGACCCTCCTGCGGCTCTGCAGAGGCAATAAACGTAGGGAGAGGGGATGAAACGAAGAAAGTGAGGGAAAGAGCCCTCACTTCCTACAGATAACCCGCGCCCCCTTCCATGGCTCAGAGCCTGGAGGCTGGGCTGGCTGGTTGACAAAGTCCATCTACCTGCCCTCACCCCTGAAACCTTGAGACTGAAAGCCCGAATCCCGCCAGAACAAGGTATTGTTTTAGGTTTCAAGCTGTAATGGGCGTTTCTGAGCCCACACATGGAAATCAGATCAGTCGTTATCATAATGTAGGGACACCAAGTTTCTCTGGAAAGTTTGCCTAACCATCTCCCCTTGCCTGATAACTCATTTACATGCCTCTCCTAAGGACTTGTGGCGGCAAATCCAGACTCACTGGATGACTAAGAAGCCACCGGTTCAGTCAAAATAAAAGTTGATAACAGACAGTTATGCTACTGTTTGGAAGTTGCATGGAGTCAGAGTAGGTGTGTTTGTCAGTATAACTTGGGCTGGTTTCTTTTTGATCCTCTGACAGTGTTGTTTTGGTATTTATACCAATTGGTGTTAAAGTTTTGGAAACAAGTGATTATCTATTCTTGAAGTGCCATTCAGAAATGGGTTCCAGTTTCAAAGTGCCTTACCAGCTTTGACATACACATGGCGCCCATCTTTTCCATGATAATTTAATGTCTTTTTTAAATAGGAATTTTGAAATTATTGATAGGACCACAGAATAGGAATACTGGGAAAATATTCAGACTGTGATACAGAATTTTTCTGTGGAACCATCCACTTCATGTGCTAAGAGGATACACTTGTATGTTTTCTATTTTATTTATTAATAATCTTTTATCTGTCCACACAGAAACGCCTAGCTCACTATCTTTATAAATCAGACACTCCCACGAGGACATAATGCTTTCTCTTTACATATTTTCTGCATTGCAGAATTAACACATACTCCTTGGAGAGTATTTGGAAAATTCAGCAAAGTCTAAAGAAAATACAGGTCAGTGATGGCTCCATCATTCAGAGAGAACTACCTTTACCATTTTGATTATCTACTTTCACACATTTTAAAATACAGACTTTCTTTTAAAAATCTTGATGTAGTTTCTCTGACTTAACACGAGGACTTACTCCCTATCATTAAATTATCTTTAAAATGAAGCTATCAACAAAAATATAGAGAACATTAGTTGCTTTTCAAATGTTAAACCAATTACATGGCATTTATTCCAGGGATGCAAGATTTGTTTAACATTTGAAAATCAGTTGATCTTGGTATAATATTCTTTTCCTATATAGTTAGATTTGACTGGTTAAAATTCTATTTAAAAAAATTTTTCCCCATTTTGGTTCATGAGGGAATATTGACTTCATGTGATGTTTTTCACACGGTATTTTCATGTATCCTCAATCAGTGGAATGTTGGCCTTATAAAAGAAGTCAGAAGTGTCCCCTCTTTTTATGTTTTCTGAAGAAATCTCTCTAGGATTGATATTATTTCTTCAAAAACAGTAAAATAAAAGCACTATTATAAAAAAGCTCAGGAGAATAATTATACACAGAGTTGATTTTGAAGGGTTAATAGGGATAGAAAGAGGAGGAGACGGAGAAAATGGAATAAATAGGTAAGCTGGGAGGCAGGGAGGCAAGCTAGATAAACGGGTTGATTAGAAATGATAATGAATTGATTGTGCGGATGACAATTAACATTATAAACAAAAAGGTCTATGAATGATTATATGAAAAACAAATATGATTTGTAAATTTTTATCCAAATAAAAAAATTTTCTAAAAATGAAACAAACCATTTTACTGTCTGGTTACTAGTTCATAGCATGAGCATACTGTATTTTGACTATTTTGGAATTTACCTTGTTTCCATTTTTTTAAATTATAAATTACATTGCAACAAGTATCTTTGAATGTGGACTTTTATTGAAAAGTGTCTTTCTATTCTTAGGCTAGTAACAAGTAAGAAGGCTTAGTAGTAGAAGAGGAATTTTTGAACTTAAGTATAGGAACATTTTAAGGATCATGATATCTGAAAAACATTTCTAAAATCCACACATTCAGCAGCAAGTTTGAAAATGCATGTTTCTCTGTACCTTTGCCAGCGGTGAGGATTGTTTGACCTAGCCCTTCCAAACTGGAGACGAGACACGATGTTCCTTCATTGTTTTTGTTGTTGATGCTGTTGTTAGACACCATCACATTGAGTATGACTCAGAACAACTCGGTGAACAACAGATCTGATCCCTGTGAGACACAGTTTCTACATCCTTGCCTCCAAGGAACACTCTACTCTGGCAGTCTTTTCCCAAGACATATCTATCTGCTTGTTCTTTTGGTAGCCCCTGGGAAATCCAGCACAGTTCTCCAACACCATAGTTCAAAGACACCTATTCCTTCAAATACCACAAAAATGACTTCATTAGTTTCACTATATTAGCCATAATATAATAAGGAAAGAATATTGGAAAGAATTAGCAAAAGAAATCTGCAAATCTTAGTAGAACTTTCTAGGGACCAGAGATTTCAATCCGTTTTGTCCAATGAGACATTCTTGTTCTTCAACATTATTTCATATTGTCACTGTGAATTTCCTTGAGAATTGCTTCTTATTTGGAGGAAAGGAACCCTAGACTAAATCTTTTTCTCCAGTATGTTTTCATGCCTGTTTAGTTTTACAGACAGCAAGAACACAACGATGTTTTCTTATAATTCCATTAGCAGTTGTCCGGTTAGGTAAGGCATATTGTTAAGAAAAAAAAAAATGAAAAGGAGTCAGTTAGTTTTCATATTTGCTATTGTTATTGTGTAGCACAGAGTCAGAACCGACCTATTGGAACTGGCTCTTAGCAGACCCTCCGGTGGGTTTTCAGAGGCAGTTAATTGCACAGGAGGAGACTGCCCATCCTCTTCCTGCAGAGCAGCTGGTGACCTTGAACCGTGTGCCTTTGGGATTGCAGTGCAGCATAGCTTCCATTGGTAGGCCACCACTAAGATGGCATGTAACAGAACAAACTTGACTGGCACAACTCCATGCAGAAATATCAGTGCATGGGAGGGACCAAGAAAACCTTCTGTATAAATGAAATGGACTCTGGAACCCAGAGTTTGGAGAAGTCTGCATTGCTTCTGTGGAACAGCACTGAGCAGTCTCCAGAGTTTCAACTGTCCATAAAGACACTAGTCACGCACTCTTACCTGTAGCTCCGTTAGAGACAGAAGAGTGACCTCCAGGTGCCTCGTGCTCACAAAATTATTTTTCACTTGAGCAAGATCGAGCGCTAGGTGATGGGGGAGGGAGGCGGTTTAGAAACACGACAAGTGCCAAATCCAGAATCACTGATGAGCCAAGTTTCCAGGCCTGTATCATTCAGTCCATTGTTGTTGGAGGGAGTGGTCACCTGTGGGATCCCCCTGCGTTCTGAATCGTGATTCTGCACGGCACTTGACTCCACATGCTTCCTGCTGAATGTATGCATATTTCTGTGCTCTTGCCTTGAGCTAGATTTGAATGCTTAAGCTTAGGGAGTCATGCAAACTCTCCTCACAAAATCAAAAACCTGTCTGGCATTTTTATACTCTCGCTTATCTCTATGTACATAGATCATCCCTTCTGTAGTTAGACGCTGAAAAAGTTTTATTTTCCTATTTTTCATTTTTAACTTTTTCTTTTTTTAAATGTTCATAGCAGTAATAGTACAATAGCTTCATCTAAGTCTAGTAATTAATATTTTGCTACATGTGCACTCTATAAATTTATAGAAGAGCAGATAAATAATTACTTATAACTTTTTAATTTGGGATTATATCTCTATCTGGATGGCTTAGTGGTAAGGAATTGCGCTGCTAAACTGAAGGTACATGGTTCGAATCCACCAGCTGCTTCTTTGGCGAAAGATGAGCATTCTTCGCTTTTTTCCTCTATTGCAATTTACTGTCTCTGAAAACCAGCTGGAGGATCAGCTACGAACTGGTTCTGACTGGACAAAACAGCCACTTTTGCTGAGTCGTATGATAGCAAGTTGCAGGCGTCATAGCTCCTCACTCTGAAATATATCATCGCTTATCTTAGGGAACTGGTAAGGAATAAAGTGCATCCGTGTGGCCTTGCGTGTAAACCATTGGGTTGGAACTGACTCATAACTGATCGTCCGTGGGTTACTCAGAAGCTGTAAAATACATGAGAAGAGACCGGCCATCTTTCTCCCTTGACTTAGTCGGAGGTTTCAAACTGCTTACCTTTGGGTCGGCATTGTGACTCCTTATCCACCAGGCTCCTAGAGAGCCTTGGTATAATAAGTAAATGAAATAGTTTTATCACTGATACAACTGCAATATTTGTTCAATTGTTCTTATTAAAATTTTACCAACTTATCTCAGTCACAAAAGGACAAATACTGCATGGTGCCACTGTTGTAAAACAGGACTGACCTCGGGGTTGGGGGGAGACTGAGAAAGATGGGTTCAATAATGCACTGAAACAGATGAGGGAGAGAACTGTTTAAAAGGGATATGTGATTAGGTATT
>NW_006399754.1:16871867-16878123 GCF_000299155.1 Elephantulus edwardii | reverse complement strand
GAGAAGAGAAGAGAAGAGAAGAGAAGAGAAGAGAAGAGAAGAGAAGAGAAGAGAAGAGAAGAGAAGAGAAGAGAAGAGAAGAGAAGAGAAGAGAAGGGAAAAGGAAGGAAAAGAAAGAAAAAGAAAAGAGCGAGCCCTGGCAAGTGTTTAAATAGAATGCCCTTGGCGTGGGTGGTCGAATGGCTGACTTGGTCCAGGCTGCAGACACTTAGGCGGGATTCCACCGAAGTGGTACGTGTCACAACGGTCACACATCAGAAGGTGAGGATGCTGGCCAGTGCGTCTTCTTGGTTATGTGGTGACGTCTGACAGAATTCTAGATTCTCTAACTTTAAATATACCTTTCCTTACCTCCTCATTCATGCAAGTTACCTTTTGCAGCCTCCTTCAAAATATTCACTCTGTGAACTCACCAGCCAGCCTCAAATCTTACCTGAATCATTGATGTTATGACAATGATGCTTTCACATGCTTTTTCTTTCATTTGGCTTCATTTATTAGTGTTCTACTGCAAAGAAGACCTTCCTTTGTCACTTCAACTATTATGTGTCGGTGGCCTAGTGGCAAGAAGCTGCGCCACAATCTCAAAGGCTCGGAGTTTGAGGCCACCAGCTGCTCTGCAGGAGAAGGACGGACAGTCAGTCTCTTCCTATGAGATTAACTGCTTCTGAAAATCCGCTGGAGGGTGAGCTATGGGTTGGTTCCGATTCTACAGTACACTACAATAACAATAGCAACAACAACTACAGAGTAGCTACTTATGTATCATCCACTCACTCATCCTTTCTCTATCTATCACCTATCTATCTATTTATCTATCTATCTATCTATCTATCTATCTATCTATCTATCATCTCTTTCTCTCTCTCTCTCTCATCTATCATGTCCTGCAAACAGTTAACTTGCTCAGCTGATAACAGAAAGGTTGATGGTTCAAGTCTATCCAGAGGAAACTGAAGAAAGGTTTGGTGCTTGGTAATCTTAACTTCCAAACACATCAGGCATTGAAATCCCCCATCATGAATTGGAATCAACTTGCTGGCAACTGGGGTGTGTGTGTGTGTGTGTGTGTGTGTGTGTGTGTGTGTGTGTGTGTATTATATATATAATTAGTATCATTACAGACACAATAGAGAAATTTTTTAAATTCTCAGTCCTTTGTTGATTACTTCCATCTTCTCACAACATTCTTACTATGATAGAAACTGTCTTATAGAGATTCATTTTAATTTTGTCTTGGCAGTCAGCAAAATGAAATTAATTTTTTTCATATAATGGCCTTCAATAATAAAATATGATCACCATTTGGGCCAAACGCTGTTTGGACTAACCCAGGCATCCATCTATTGGAGCGGGTAATTATGAGTTGGCTAGTTGTAAGTGCATGATTACTGAGGGAAAGACTGAATTTAGCTAGAACTTTCCAAGGCAAGTTTTCTGCATAACATTCTTCGTCTATCTAAGACTCGATCTTGGTTCTTCCTGAAAAAAATCACATAATCCGAGTGTTGACCCCCGAGGCAATTTAGATGGATCTGGTATATAGATGGAGTCCTAGTAGGTCTCGGGTATGTTAGTCTCTTTTTAATGTTAGTTTTATTTCTAAATTCAAATAAACATACAGGTTCTCCTCAGCTTTAAAAACACACTGCTGTTTTAGATTTTATAAAATGAAGTTACAGTTCTTGGAACATCAGATTTAAAAACCCAAAAGCTTGGTCTATATGCTGTTTGTAAAAGAAAACCAGCAGCTTGCACATAAGGCCTCGTGTTCTCCAAAGGGTTTTGAATTGGAGCGAACATATCCTCAAGCACCGTCTTCACAATTAGGACCATGTTGTCGACTCACAACACAGTATAAACACATGCACAGCATGTTTTGTTAGACTTACGCATGGGGGGAAAATCTTTAGTTGACTAAGCTTGAGCAGAATTTATTTTTGGTTTCTTTATTTTATTATTTTGTGTGTGTACTGTCAAATTAGATCTGACTGCAGGAGGAGATTGCCCCGCCTTCTCTAGCAGAGCATCTGGTGGTTTCAAACCGTGTACCTCTGGGATTGCAATGCAACTTCTTGCCACTAGGCCACCAGAGCTGGCCCAGAATTTATTTTTAACCTTTTAATGATAGTAAAAAATTTTCTAATTCATAGTTTAACATCTTGGAAACCAAGAATTCTTTTTTTAAAAAGGGTATAATTTTTAATTTAGTTCATGTCTTTCTCCCTGCGCCGTTGCTCCCCCTTATCTTTATTTTTTAAATTTTTTAAAAATTATTAATTTCAATGAAAATTTGCAGAGACTTTGGATTTCCATTCATTCATTGTTGTACTTTTCTCCCTTCCCAACTCTCCCCTCTTGGAGAAGTAAAATAAAAATTCTTTCATTGTTTTACAATCCCTCCCCCCAGGTCCACTCCACTATGTAGCCATCGCTCTGGACTCCTGTCATAACAAAAATACCTAATCACATATCCCTTTTAAACAGTTTTCTCCCTCAATTGTTTCAATGTAGTATACATTATTGAACCCATTTTTCTCAGTCTCCCCCCAACTCCAAGGTCAGTCCTGTTTTAAAATAGTGATACCATGCAGTATTTGTCTGTGACTGAGATATTTCATTCAGCATAATGTCCTCCAGGGTCACTCATTTTATATAATATTTCATGAGTTCCTTGTTTTTTAATGCAGCATAGTATTCCATTATACCACAGCTTCTCTAGCCATTCGTTTGTTGATGGGCACTTAGGTTGTTTCTAACTCCCTGCTATTGTGAACAAAGCTGCAATAAACATGGGTGTGCAAAATTCTAACTTTTAAAGCTAAAGAATAGCAGAATAATTGTTGCCTGTATGATAGATCAGTAATTGTTGCCTGTATGATAGATCAGTAATTGTTGCCTGTATGATAGATCAGTAATTGTTGCCTGTATGATAGATCAGTCTTGGAGAAAGTACAACCCGAGGGCTCCTTGGAAGGATGGTGAAGCTCTGTCTCACATAATTTGGGGATGTTTCTAGGAGAGGCTATTCCTTAGAGAAAGACGTCACGATTGGAAAGGCTGGGGGACGGTGAAAGAGAGGAAGAGCTTCAACCAGGTGGACTGACAGTGGCCGCAGCAAGGGGCTCAGTGTGTTAGGACAGGGTTCAGACCTGTTGTTCATAGGGTCGCTAGGTTGTACTTGACTCGCTGGCACCTATCAACAAGAAAATCCTGCTGCTCACTGAAAGGGCAATGATTTTAACCAACCCAGATGATCTGTGAGAGGCTTAGAGAATCACTGCTTAATGCCTGATGTTGTTGTGTACTATCGAGTCAGAACCAACTCATAGCTGACCCTCCACTTGGGTTTCCAGAGACTGTAAATCACAAAGGAGGAGAATCTCCATCTTTTTACTGTGGAGCAGCTGGTAGATTTGAACTCTGAACCTTTCGACTGGCAGTGCAATTCCTTACCACTGAGCCACCAGGGCTCCCTCCTAAAAACCTAGAAAATATTATTTCAGCAGTTCTACGCTGTCACTACGTGGGGTCACTGGGAGTGAAAATGGACTCCCTTGTACCTAACAACAATAGAGACGGTGGTATAATTAAGCAGCGGGCTAATGCTTACTGAGCCCTAGCACACGCCATGGAAGAATGATGAGTAATCTCCACCCAGTCCTCACAAGTGACTGAGAAGACCAGCCTCAGAAATCCGGGGGAAGGCCGGCTCCTACTGGCTGGCACTGGGACAGAGCATGCCGTATGATTCTAACACAGTACTCCTCCACCAGAGAAGTGGTCATGAGTGGCTTTAATGTTGTAAATGGTTATGTTCACCCCCCACCACATGCACCTCACCTCAGACGTTCAACCCTCACACTGATTCCACCCTGTGTCGTGAGAGGCCTCACTGACCCTAAGCTTGGGCATCTTGGCGAAGCCTAGTACTCAAGGCAGACGTGTTACAGATGGTCTGTGGACTGGGGGTCTCCAGCAGACCACATTGTGAGTGTCCCTGTTGTCAAGTTCTTCACCATCACGACAGTCTTCGGAGAGGGCGTTACCCCAATCCCACTTATACAGAAGCAGACCCTGAAGTTTGTTGTGAGGTGCTGTCAGGGCGGCAATGACTTACAGCTACCCCACTCTCTGCCCAATCTTGTGCCATCTTCACGGTCATTGGTTCGCTCAACCATCGTTGAGACGACTGTATTTTGAGAACTTATCAAGCCATGCCCAATCTTGTGCCATCTTCACGGTCATTGGTTCGCTCGACCATCGTTGAGACGACTGTATTTTGAGAACTTATCAAGCCATGGGATCCATCTTCGATCACTATATCAAGCCATATTCTGTTGTGAACCACTGGTTAACTTGCAGGAACAGGTAACCAGACTTTTCTTTCTACAACCTCTTGGTCTAGAAACAACTGAAGCCTGTCCACCTGGGTGACTCTGGTAGAACTTGGAATACTGTTGGCACAGCTCTCAGCACCATAGCAACTTCATGGGCTTACACATTCAGACCCAGGCCATCAAATGCAGAGGAGCCAGAATTTCAAGCCAGGAAAAGTGCCAGCAGATCTTGTGCTTCATTTTGTGTTCAACTACAAGTTCATGCAAAGGAAGAAAAGCCTGGTTTAGACCACTGGATGATGACGACTTCCTCCAACATACTCTCTGCTACCTACAAACCTACCTTGTCACACCTCTATCATCCTTTCCTCTCTTCCGGTCCAACACTGAGTCTTTGCCTCAGGATTCCACATCTCCTGTCTTCTTGTTTGCTCTTCAGAGACCAGTCATCCCAAGCAAAGCAACTCTGCATGAGGAGGGAAGATGCTGAAACCCAGGTTGAAACACTCACCCAAGCACGCAACCTATTCTCAATGACTACACAATGGCCATGAACCAATCTGTCGAAAGTGCCACATTCTAGTGCCATCGACGGTGTCTAGCTTCCGTTTTCCTTCCCATCTTGCATCACACTTTCCACAGTAAAACTCTTCAATCTTCATTCATTGCTGAAATGAAAGATCCAGAGTTCACTTCCAGATTTGCGATCGATTCCCCAAAAAAGAGCTATTTATTCCACAATTTCCCTGAGGGTGCTCCTTAAAGGGAGGAATTAGTGAAACCTCATCTCACACCTCACATTGGCATATTGTTGACAGGGCGAGGTGGGGCCAGTCCTTGGAAAAAGACATCACAGTAGGCCAGAGGAAGAGAGAAAGACTCTCAGCAAGATGAACTGACAGAATCACGTCTACAATGGGCTCGAGCACATCAGATGGTTCGGGATAGGGCAAGGTTCCCATCCGTTGTCCGTAATATCACTACGAGTCATAGGTGACTCAGTGGCACATAACAACAAGCCCTTAAAACTTAGCAATTAGCAGTTTTGGAGGGAAAATTTCACCACCGTTATCCTTCGGATTCCTCAGCATTTGCTGCCCAGATAAGGGACTTCAGGTCACCTAGTGGCAAGCTGCGTCCACCAGCTGCTACACGGGAAAAAGGGGCAGTCTCCTTGCATGCGATTTGCAGTTTCTGAAAATGAGCTGGAGGGTCTGCTGCAGACAGAGCAGTGCTGGTGGTGTGATTATGTAGCATCAGATTTAACAACATCCTGGGCTAACGATCAGGTCAGCAGTTCAAATACACGACTCACTCCTTGTGGGAAAAGTCTCTTCCCATAAAAGTTTACATCCTTGGAAACCTGATGGAGGGCTCTTAGAAACTGGAACTGAATTGATACCAAAGTTTCATTCTGTGTGCTCCCCCCCATCCCGTGTTGTGTACAAGGAACTCTCCTGCTTCAGCGTGTACGCTCTTGGCTGTTTACAGGTCGGTGGTTTGAAGCTGCAAGTCCTGCCAAGGAAGAAATATGTGGCAATCTGCTTTTGTAAAGATTTCATTGTAAAATGTTAATACTTAGAACCAAGAATGGATCCGTAATTCAGAGGTCAGAGTGCAAAGTGAGTATCTGAGGTTCTCCCTAGAACAAACAGGGAGCTCCGACGGCCGAGTCCGTAAGGAGCTGCACTGCCAACGCAACGGTGGTACCTCTGGAGGTTCTAACCCATCAGTGGCTCTGAAGAAAAGCGAGGGGTAACCTCCCCGACAACTCACAGCCTCCAAGAACCCACAGGAGGACCAGCCGACTTGACAGCTGCATTGAAAAACAAGGAACTCATGCAATATTATTCAAAATGGGTGACCTTGGAGGACATTATGCTGAGTGAGGTATCTCAGTCACAAAGGGACAAATG
>NW_006399754.1:16854571-16868239 GCF_000299155.1 Elephantulus edwardii | reverse complement strand
ACCAGTTGCAAGGAAGTCAGGCCGATCTATACTTAGTAAAGAGAGGCTGCTCAGGTCGTTATATAAAAATGCACAGCACTTACCTTGAAGTCCAGAATGAAGGTTGCACAGTGGAGTGAACTTGGGGAGAGGGATTACATAACAATGAAAGAGTTTTTCTTTTTCTTTTCAAGGAGAAGAGTGATTTGGGGGTGAGGGGGTTGGACAGGGAGAAAAGTGCAATAATGAATGAGTGGAAACCCTAAGTCTCTGTAAACTTTCATTAAAATGAATAAATTTTTTTTTAAAAAAAGCTGATGCCATAACCTTATTTGCACAAAGTGAAGAGGACTTCAGGCACTTAAACTTTGATTCTTCTCCAGTCTTCCTTATTCATTGTCCAACTTTCAGATGCTTCAGAAGAAATGTAAAGTACCATGGCTTTCATCAGGAGCACCTTAGTCTTTAAGTGGACACCCATGCTCTTTAGCACTTTGAAGAGGGCCTTACCAGCAAAATTTCCCCAACGCAACATGTCTTTTGGTTTCTTGGCTGTTGCTACTATGGGTGTTAATTGTGGGTTCAAGTAAAATGACATAGTTGACAATGTCACTCTTCTCTACCTATCATGATGCTGCTTATTGGTCCAGAGGTTTTATTTCCTTAATGTTGAGACGTAATCTATATTATAGGCTGTAGTCTTTGATTATCTTCAGTAATTGCTTCCTCTTCATTTTCTGCCATTGTTGTTGCTATAAGCCGTTAAGCCGCCTGTGACACATAATGACCCTACATACAGCAGCTCTGAACCCTGCCCTTGTCTTGAGCCAGTCACACTAATTTCTACACACCAACCTCCACTGCCCCAGTTACTGTATCAGTCCATCTCATCAGGCGTCTTCCTCTCCTGTGCTGTCCCTCTACCCTTCCAAGCATGATCTCCTTCTCCAAGGAACAGCCTTTCCTGGTCATGTGCCCAAGAATATGTGAGACGGAGCTTCAGAGTCCTAGCCTCCAAGGGGAAACTTGATTTCATCCTCTCCAAGAGAAACCTGTTTGTTTCCTTAGTGGTTCATGATATGTTCAAGACTCTTCTCTAGAACCACAACTCAAAGGCATCGATTCTTCTTCTGTCATCCTTAGTTATTGCTCAGCTCTCTGAAGCATAACAAGTCATTGCGAAGACCATGGCCTGGATAAGGCGCACCTTAGACTCTAGACTGACATCACTGCCATAAGGATATTCTATTTTGCAAAGTGCCTATTCAAGTTTCTTCTTGTTGACTGCCATGGAGTTGAACATGACTCATAGTGACCCTATGAACAAAAGGCCTGAAGTCTCTCTATAACTATCATAATTTCTCCAAGTTCATAGGGTTTTGAGGCATGTGGTTTAGGAAGTGGATGCCACTCCTGCTTCCAAATCTGTCTTAAATTGGGAGCTCCACCAAACACTGCCCACGATAGGAAACCATTATGGCATTTGACTCCCCAGTGGCACAGGGTTCAGCATCACAGCAACCCCAGAGAAGAGTGCAACAATGAATGACTGGAAACCCTAAGTCTCTGTAAACTTTCATTAAAATTAATTTTTTTAAAGAAGAAATCAAATGTTATAAAAATGAAAGGGGGAGGAGCCCCTGCCACCCAAGTGTCTGCTTCAGATCTGGGATGAGCTTGGATTTCTTTTTTTTTTTAAACTATTTATTATTTGTGTGTGTGTACCATCAAATCAGATCTGAATGGTACAGGAGGAGATTGCCCCTCCTTCTCCAGCAGAGCATCTGGTGGATTCGAACTGCCCACCTCTTTGATTGCAGTGCAGCTTCTTGTCACTAGGCCACCAGAGCTCCCCAAGAGTTTGGATTTCTACCAACTGCTCAGGAGATACTGATGGTGGTCCAGGGACCACACTTTAAGAACCAAGGCTTTACAAGTATTTTAACTGCAGGAACAACAGATGTTTTTGTGCCAGTTCAGGGCATTATCACCGTTAAAATAAAATTTAAAAAAAAATCCATTTTGTTTTAAGTCTGCAGTATAAGCTAATTCTTACTTCCACCCCGACACTGCAATGACATAACTGAGCTATGTCAACAGCAAATATTTCAGTATGGCTGGATAGATTTTCTGCTTAGATCTGGGGTATCTAACACACCAGAAGAACTTTCAATAATAGTAGACATTAACAACCTGTATTTTTTGAAAAAAAGTGATATTGGGTTTCACAGCAAAGATATTAGTAATCTACTGAAGAACAGAAATACAGACCTCTGAATGGAAATGGAAACACATTTATTTCTACTAACTTTTGCTTCATTAAAATTATATAATAAAGTTATAACAGAAATAAAATAGAAACATGTTTAATGACTGCTTTCAACCTTAAATGACCAAATAAACATTTCAAACATTTCTGATGTTTTAACCATTTTTTAAAAAATTATAATCATTGTTGTCATTTCAGTCTCCAAAAATGCTAAACATCATTAATGGAAAAACTTACAAAGTGTGGTTTATTGAGCTAAATGGTAACCATATATTTCTAAATACAAAAGAGTCAAACACCTACTACATTCAACAAATTTTGGTAGTTTGCTCTGAGCGTGTATGTGTGCGCCTTAAAAGGAAAGATCCTATAAAACATCTGTCAAAATCCTGCTGTAGAAAACATACATACACGTGGACACGTATAAATGCACATGCAGTTTGAGAGAAGTTGCACCTTATTCTGAGAGGTCATGAGGATGCACTTCAAACCATGGCAGGCAGTAAAACCTTTATGAACTTGAACTTGAGACATCACAGCCTCCATTGAGAAAAAGGTATAAATGGAGTGGAACAGGCCCTAGAAGTACTATGGCTTGATTATGCACTAATCAGAAAGACCTAAAGAAAGTATTCTTAGTGCTCAGACGTAAACTAACTCGGGCAGACTCACAAAGGTGACCCTTCTGGATGTATCCTGAGGATGGACTGTGTTACTACACTGTGTCTCCAATGTCTTCCAGTATCTCACCAAGGCAGGAGGGCCTTTGTAAAAAGTTTAAAAAGGATTTCAGTGATGACTAAGACAACAGAGAGTTAGTTAGTCCTCAGGAAAGAATAAGGTGCCTTTCCCCTGAAATTACACTTAGAGTGTTTCTTGTATTTGCCTTCCTTCCTCACTCCACAAAGATCCCAATGTGCTGAATGCAAAACTGCATGGTTCCCACATCGGAGTCACATGAATCTAAGGAACAATTCGATTAGTGGTCAGACATTCCTCATGATCAAATGATCTGTAAGGGGTCCCAGTTCAGGAAAGTTGTGTTTTCTTTTCCTGTTGTATTTTCTCTCTATCTTTCTTAGGGGAGCGAGTAGAATCATTCTACTATGTTCTCACACAAGCTAAGCAGGTATTTTGGGGTGGCTTTTTCCTACACGTCTCATCTCTACTATTTTAACAAGTCCTTTGGGGAGTGCAGCGTCCTAGTCGTGTTAAGGAAAGTGGGGAGACAACATGGCAACGTCACACAGTCTTCAAGTAAACAGAATCCCTGATATAACTGGAAAGTACTGTTATTCTGCAGAAGTAAAAAAGAAAAGTCTGTTGACAGTTTTGTCTTGAGCCCTAAAAAAACGCTCTTTGGCTCTGTTGTCTTTTAAGGCACAAAACCTGGTAGACAGACAGCTGGTGGCCTGCACCTCTGATTTGGACAAGAAAAAAAAACCATTGTGTAACATTCAAATAAAATATTAAATCGTTTTGCAAGAGCTGAAAACAATTGGGTGAACTTTGGAGAAAATCCAAATAAACTAACCCCTTGTACGGGTCTATTTGTTACAAGAGTTTAAAAAAACCCCAACATAAATGTCATGAACACAGTGCAAAAACAATTGGAAAATGCCACTGGAATAGACTAGACATTGTGGTAGAATCACAGTGCTGTCTCAAAAATAGTTAAGGCAGATGGCTGTCCACTGGAGTTCATCATCACGTGGCCATTCTGGGTAATTTCTGGGTAATTCCTTTTGAAGTATACCTGTTTAAAAAAAAAAAATCAAGAATATAAAACATGTTTAAAAGACTTCCTCCCCAAAGCGATACTTTTCTATGTCCACTTTGTCAAGTGAATTAAGTCACCAGTTGAGGCCCAATAAGAAAAAGACAAGTATCTATTTATTCTACAGAGGAATGAGCCCCGTTAAAAGCCCCAAGAAGGGATGGTGAGAACGTCAAACACCATGTAGGTCCACCTTAGCTCTCATCATTCTGTGTCACAGATGTGTTTTATCACTACATTAAAGTGATAAGTGAGACTCATTTTACTGCCTCAAAACTGGGTGATAAATTAGACAGGATGACAGAAAAGGCTGGAGAATCTCACGCCTGAGCAAGGGTTTCTCATTTTCACACATAAAGTGAGTACAATGGATGTGGATGTTAATATCAGGTTGTAATCCCTATATTTTATAAACTATGATTGACAAGCATTGAAGCTCAGGCGTGTATGTACGAAACATGCCGGAGTTTAATTTGTGCGGCAAGGCAGTTATGGGGCCTATAGAAATGTGATCTGTGGATAGTGGACCACAATAATAAATGCAGAAGCAAAAGCCTTCACAATGGCTACACCAAGCAACTTCCCTAAAATGTAAGATGACACCAAATAATAGGCCAGTTCTTTGCCAAGCCTTTGAGTTCTTGAATTCTACCAATTTCTAGCTGAACTAGACGAGATACAGGTTTTCTGATAAATGTATAATCAGAACATAAAGGAAATGAAATGCTGTCAGGTCTCTCTGTTCCACAATCATCAGTTTTTAGGAGCTGTATCCTATCTCAGTTCCTTGACAGATGCGCATAACAAAATGAAATAATGTCAAGACTTGCGGGCTCTTATCTCAAAATGTGTTCGGGTGAAAAAGGACTTCAAATGTAATATTTTTTTCTCTCCCCAAAGAAGAATGTGAAAAGTTTTGTTAGAGTCTTTAAAACAGAAAATGCACCATCTATCTGAGGCTGACACGTGTCGTGAGCTGCTCGGAGCCATTTGATTCTGGATCTATCTTATAAAACCTGGCTCCAAATATATTTGTGGGCACTGTCAACAAAGTTATCACTGCAGATAACAAACTTCACAGACAGAAAAGGAAAAATGCTGAGACACCGCCTGCATATGAAACGTGACTTCCTTTTTTTTCCTGTTTGCTTGCAAACTTGCTACTACAAACACCTCATTATGTACAAAATAGTATATATTACAATATCACTTCAGGAGAAAAATTATCAATTCTCAACTAATGTACTAGTATTCAAGGGAGCTGAGGCTGCTTCCTTTACAGGGGCCTTTTCTGATAATTTCACAGCATCTCTGTCACCTGCCCACACTGTCTTTTTAAAGCTAGCCACCATTGAGAAACTTTCCTGTGCTCTAGAAAGGCTATTTCTGGTTGAAACAAAAACAACTAATGAACAAATGGAAATACATTTCACTTCCTACTAATATACATACATATGAATGTGTGTGTATATATTATATAGAATACATATAGTGTTGTTGTTATGTGCCATCAAGTCACTTGCGACTCTTAGCGACCCTATGTACAACACCCCTAAACCCTGCTCTGTCCTGTACCAATCGCACTGTCTCTGCTACACCCATCCGGATTACCCCAGTCACTGAATCAATCCACCTCATAGAGGCCCTCCACCCTCCCAAGCATGATGTCCCTCTCTAAGGATCGGTCCCTCTTTTCAACATGTCCAAAGTATGTTAAACGAAGCCTCAGAATCCTTACCTCCAAGGAGCAGCCCGATTTAACCCTTTCCAGGATGAATCTGTTTGTTTTCCTAGCAGTCCATGGTATTCTCAATACTCTTCTCCAACACCACAGCTCAAAGGCATCAATTCTCCTTTTATCCTTCCTCATCATTGTCCAACTCTCTGATGCATAACAAGTGAATGCAAAGACCATGGCCTGTATCAGATGCACCTTAGTCTCCAGAGAGACACCACTGCTCTTCAGAACTTTGGAAAGGTCCCTAACAGCAGACTTTCCCATCATAATATGTCTCTTAATTTCCTGGCTACTGGTACAAAGAGTGTTGATTGTGGAGCCAAGCAAACTAAAGCTTTGAACAATCACATTCTCTTCACCATCCATCCTGATGCTGCCAATTGGTCCAGTGGTGAGAAATCTTTGTCTTCTTGATATTGAGCCTCAATCCATATTGGAGGCTGCAGTCCTTGACCCTCTGCAGTAAGCACTTCAGGTATCTGTTGCTGTTATGTACCACCAAGTCGGCATCAACTCCTAACTGACCCTCCCGCAGTCTTTCAGAGGCAGTAAATCACACAGATGGGAGGAGACTGCCCATCCTTCTCCTGCAAGCAACTGGTGGATTAGAACTACGTGGGTTTGCAGCCCTGCTCTTTCCCACTAAGCCGCCTGAGCTCTGCATCTGTGTGTAAACCCCAAACCAGCTACCGTTGAGGAAGTTCTAAGCTCCAGTTCATGGCGACCCTTGAGTGTCAGGAGTCCAGCTGCGTTTTATAGGATTCTGGCCGCTTTTCTGAAACCAGAAGTCTAGGCCTTTCCTCTGTGCCATTGCTGAGGGAATTCAAATCTCAGTTTAATAGCCATCATGCACTGACTACACCACCAGGGCTTTATAACTGCTGGGAAGCTCAGTGAAATCAAGCCAGTTCCCTTCTCTGTAACTCCTCGAGGAACTAGAGCTGGAAATGTCTAACTACAATGCTCTTTCTTAGCTTCACAACCTGAGAGTTGCCTGAAAGTAAGTATAAAATCCTTAAGCTGACCATTCTCCTCCTCATCGATTACCATGCTTCATAAGCTACTATGAAAGCAGGGAAGGGAGGTAAAGAAAGGGGCTTCTTTCTTCCAGTGCCGACGGCTGTTGAGGAGGCCGCAATCACGGCCTGCGTCTCCGCACAGTTTGTGTGCTGAAGGCTGAGCCTGGAAGGGAGAGGTCCCGGCTCAGCTCTCCCGGGGCTCACTGCTGACTCCGGAAAAATTGCCTAACCTCTCTCCACGCTGCCTGTCTCGTCTGTAAAATGAGATAACACTGACTTAGCTCATAGGAACTAATTAATGGCTACAAGCTGCCGGTTGAAAACACGCTAAGTGTTGGGTGTGATTTGGAAAGGGGCTCAGAGAAGTGGCTCCTTCGTACAAAGAAAGTGGCAGCATCCCCGGCCTGAATGCTGAACACAATCATCTGGGATTCTCTTTTGTGGGTCTTCTGATTTTATCTTTCCAGAACACCAGAGTCCTAGTTACAGATACCTGTAATTCACAGAATATGGAAACCCTGGAGGCAAGAGAGGTGCAGGTAGGAGGGCACAGAGTTGGAGGCAGACGTTAACGTACCCTCGCTGGAAGCGACGATAAGTTACTTAGGCTCTTGTGCCTTGACTTCATACGTCACAAAGGGGTAACTGCTCAGAATAGTCATGACGATGAAAAAAGACAAGGCTATGCCAAGTCCAAGTTCAGGGGCACAGTCTGAATCCACTAGAACTGAGGGAGATGGAGCTCTGGTGTCTTTGTGGTAAGGAATTTCACTGTCCACTGAAGAGTACCTAGTTCAAATCCATCAGCTGCTAAATGGAAGAATGATGGACAATCTCCTGCTTCTAAAAACCTACTGGAGGGTCAGCAATGGGTCAGTTCTGATTTCACGGTACACAACGACAGCTTCAAGGGAGACAGATGAGCTATTTCCCCTCATGCAATTTAATAGCCTTGGAAAATCAGCTAGAGGGTGGGCTATGGGTTGGTTCTGACCTAGGGGCAGTGAGTGAGTTTTCTGAAGGAAATAAAACATGTCCTGAGAATCTTATTAACTAGAAAACTTTAACTGTAGAGAGAATTGTAGAGAGTCTGTCTCAGAGAGGGTGAAACCAAGTTTCTCCTTGGAGGCTAAGATTTTGAAGCTCCATCTCACATACTATGTTCAAATGGACAAAAGAGACCAGTCCTTGGAGAAGGACATCATGCTTGGAAGGGTGGAGGGACAGTGCAGGAGAGGAAGACCCTGGATGAGATGGACTGACAGAGTAACTGGGGTAATGGGGTTGGTTTGTCGGAGTCAGTGAGACTGGCTCAGGACAGGGCAGGGTTCAGGGCTGCTGTACACAGGTTCAATATGGGTCACAGGTGACTTGACAGCACATAACAACAACAGAGATAAAACAGACACATTATTTCAGAAATATGATAAAACTTGAGTCTGAAGCCTCTAGACTGAAATTTCCTCAAAGATGCATTGTTTTTCAAACCTTTACACACACAATAATAAATACATTTGATTCTGCACTGAGATATCACAGTAAATCTTTTCAGAGGAGACTGCCCAACCTTGTCCCATGCAGCATATGATGGATTTGAACTGCATGGCTTTGTGACCGCAGTGCAGTTTCTCACCACTAAGCCACGAAAGCATGTGCACGCGCGCCTGTGTGTGTGTGTGTGAGAGAGAGAGAGAGAAAAGAGAAGAGCAGAGAAGAGAAGAGAAGAGAAGAGAAGAGAAGAGAAGAGAAGAGAAGAGAAGTTTCACGCAATAGTTACATTTCCTGTAATACGCTGGTCATGAGTGAATGAACTGATTCTACAACTTCACCAAAGGATCACAACCTGCAAGTCCAAAACCACTGTACTGACCACAACAAGATAAACAATTCAACTGCAAAATGGGCACAGGATATGAACAGGCACTTCACCAAAGAGGACATTCAGATGGCAAACAAACACATGAAGAAATGTTCAAAATCCCTAGCTCTAAGAGAGACGCAAATCAAAACAACTATGAGATATCATCTCACTCCAGTAACAATAGCAAAATTCAACAGAGCAGCAAACAACAAATGCTGGCAAGGTTGTAGAGAAACTGGAACCCCTATATTCACTGTTGGTGGGAGTGTAAAATGGTGCAACCACTATGGAAGAAGGTATGGTGCTTTCTGAAAAAAGTTGGAAATAGAAATATCATTTGACCCAGAAATTCCATGACTAGGAATATACCTTAAAGAAACCAGAACTGCCACTCAAGCAGATATATGCGCACCCATGTTTATTGCAGCTTTGTTCACAATAGCAAAGAGTTGGAAACAACCTAAGTGCCCATCAACAAACAAATGGATAGAGAAGCTGTGGTATATTCACACCATGGAATACTATGCAGCATTGAAAAACAAGGAACTCATGAAATATTATATAAAATGGGTGACCCTGGAGGACGTTATGCTGAGTGAAGTATCTCAGTCACAAAAGGACAAATACAGCATAATGCCATGGTTACAAAACAGGAATGACATTTGGTTGGGGGGAAATTAAGAAAAGAGAGGATAAATAATGTACGCTGTATTGAAACAGATGAGAAAGAGAACTGCTTAAATGGAATACATAATTAGGTATTATTTACATGACAACAGTCCAGAGTAACAGTTGCATAATAAGGTATACTTGGGGGGAGGGGGATTGTATAACAATGAAAGATTTTGTTTCCAAAGAGAAAAGTGAACTGGGGGGGCAGGGGTGGGCAGGGAGGAAAATGTGCAACAGTGAATTAATAGAAATCCATGTTCCCTATAAACTTTCATTAAAATCTAAATTTAAAAAAATTAAAAAAATAAGTATTGTGTAGAATGTGATCAGTCACATTGCCAGGAATTTCTAGATAACCTTGGGATTCACATATTTTAGCCCCAGATGCAATTCATTTCAAGGGGCATTTCCAGGTGCCTTACACACTTTAAAGATGTTACTTCAGCGCATTTTAAACTGTGTTGAAGTATCTGTTTTGTTTGTTTTGCTTTCCGAACCCACATTAGACAAAAAACTTTTGTACAATATTAAAGTAACTACAAAATTAAATAAAAGGTATACAAAATACAGCTATATTTATTATTATAGTCAATAAACAGACCTACTGTGAAATTAAAAAAACAACAACAACACTGGACTGGATGGTATCATTTAATCAACTAAGAGGGATTGTTATGGGTTGCAGGCAACTTGAAGGCACATAACAACAACAACATATTATATTGGTTGTTTTTTATTTAAGCCTCTTGTTTAGAGTCAATAGGATTTCAAAGTCAATAGTATTTCAAAGTCGGTGGTTATATTTTGGAAGAACATTCTTCTAAGCAATACAGCACTCTTCTGTCAATCTGTTGTACTGAAGTAACCTGAGGTTGCTGTGATGCTGAACCTTGTGTCACTGGGGTGTCAAATGCCATAATGGTTGCCTATGGTGGACAGTGTTTGGTGGAGCTCCAAGTTTAAGACAGGTGTGGAAGCAGGAGTGGCATCCACCTCCTAGACAATGTGCCTCTGCAAACTCTATGACCTCTGATAAATGACAACAGTTATAGAAAGGCTTCAGGCCTTTTGTTCATAGGGTCCCTACAAATCATGCGCAACTCCACAGCAATCAACAACAACAAATAACAAGAGAGGAATGGAGAAAGTATTTCAAACAGTTCAGTAAGATAACAGTTGTTACCTAGGGAGCTCTGGTGGCTTAGTGGCAAGAAGCTGCACTGCAATCTCAGAGGTATGCAGTTTGAATCCACCAGAAGCTCTGCTGGAGAAGGACGGACAATCTCCTCCTGTATCAGTCAGATTCAATTGATGGTGTTCACACACACACACACACACACACACACACACACACACGATAACAGTTATTACAAGTATTTTTTAAAAAAAAAACTGTGGGAGGGGGAGAGGAAAAAGCCATCTAATTATATTATCACTGTTTATAACAATGTCAACAGATATTGAACTACTACATGTTATATGAAGCTTCCTGCTGTCAGCTGCTGTTAAGTCTGCTCTGAAATCATGCACAACAGAAAGACAGACTGCCTATTCTCAGGATTAACAGACTGTGAATCAGACTGCTGTGATCAATGGGGTTCTCCAGCGCTGTCTTTTGGAGGCAGATTTCTAAACTACTCTTTGGAAGTGTGTGTTAGTCGCACACTCTGTGGAAACCTGCTTAGCGGCACTTTAAGCCTCCAGTGACAGGGGGCTGCAGGCAAGGTGCACCAGCTGGCAAGTGAGTGTCCTACAGGGAAGGCGAAAATTCCACCAAGGAACCACTAATGCCCTGTATCACAAAGAAAAGCTTATGAAATAAAATTTCTAGAAGAAATGAAAGAGATACACAAATAAGCAAGCAAACAAAAAGCCTATACTGCAGAGTAAAAGAGGTAAAAAAAAAATCCCCAAAACAACCAACCCACAAAAACTGAAAATGCAATAAATATCTCAATATATATCATAGACTAAACTCACATATTAAAAACAAAGACATGAATCAAAAAGCAAAATTTAAGTAACAAAACACAATGTAGTACATGTCATGTAAAACAAACACAACTTATGGTTTAAAATATACAAATAACCTAAAACATAGTAGGCAAATTTTTTTAAAAAGTGGAAGCAGGGTACAAAATCTTTGTTTTGAAGAAGCTAAAAGCTGGTTCAAAAGCATTTATGTGTCAAGGAAAGGCACCACACGATAGTACAGAATACAATCCATGTTGAAACCTGAGTATCATGACCATCTACCAAAATACACAACCAAAAAACCTAACCAAAAAGGGAGAACCTATATACATGATTTCGTAAGAGATTAACTCACCTTTTTAAAGACAAGATATGTCAAAATAAACATAAGTGAGAGAAGAGTTATATTATAAAGGATCTCTAATTAACATTGTCTTAAACTAGCACAATTTCCTTATTTCAAATGCTCTAAGAAATGCCCCTTCACCTTGTCTCTATACTGTTGTTATAAGCCGTTGAGTCTCCTGTGACTCACAGCAACCTGACAACAGCTCTGACGCCTGCCCTGTCCTGAGCCAGTCTCGAATCCTGAATGGCTGAAGCTATTCTCACCCATGGTAGCCCTCCATAAAGTTTCTAAGAAGTTGAATGCTTATAATTCCCTCACAGAGAAGACTGCTGGTAATTTCACACCAGACCTTTAAGTTAGGAATCCAATATGGCCTACGGATGGAATGTTACTGCACTTCATAACCTATTGAAAAGAGGAAGCTTTGGCAGCCTTTGTGGTAAGGAGCTGTACTGTCAACCCAAAGGCAGGCAGTTTGAATCCACCAGCTGCTCCACAGGAGAAAGATGAGCAGTCTCCTCCTGTGTGATTTACAGCCTCTGAAAGCCTGCTGGAGTGTCAGCTATGAGTGGTTTCAGATACAACAATAGTGACTTATTAGCTTGACAGAACATAGCTAAAGCAGTAGTCAGAGGAAAACTCACAACTCTTAATAGTTAGCTGAAGAAGCAAGAAGAATGAAAATAAAAACATTCAAGGAAAAAAAAAAACAACAGTAAAAAACCCAGAGAAAAGGAGATTGTTAATAAATAGAAAAGAAGGAAATAAATGGCAAAATTTAAAACAAGAATGAATACATCATTCCAAGACCTTGTTATTTAGAAGCCAAGATTAGGGAAGAGAGAGTGGAGCTAAGTGGCTCATTGCTCTTGCTGGAACTGACTCACAGCTGACCTTCTGGAAGGTTTTCAGAGTCGGTCCTGTTTGTGTGCTTGGAGAGGGTGGATTCAAACTACCTGCCTCTGGGTTCATAGCACAACTCCTTATCCACTAGGCCACCAGAGCTACTTTACAAAGAGTAGAGAAGGCATAAATAGCCTATGTATATTACACATATTATAGGAATGAGGTGACTGTATATATTGGAATAAGCTTTGATATGACATTAAATGAAGAGGGGAAAATGGAACAAATATCATTTGTGCTTAAAAAAGCCCAGAAATGTCATCTAGGCACAAGTTCCTGCTTACGCACAGAGCCAATCTGAGAAATGCTACTGCTGGAGAGGGCGGGAGAGCAAAGCTTTTGTAGTATTAGCATGGAAGATCTGTTTAAGGCACTCAGGTTATAAAAAAATAAAATGTAATTAAAAATAAATGTAATTAATTTAAGTCTATACAACTGTTTTGTAACTACACTGTAGTTGTAGAAACTCATTAAAGTAATGGTAAACAGCAGCGCTGCCAACCCAAGGGCACATGGTTCAAATCCACCAGCTGCTCCACATGAGAAAGACAGGCCAACTTCTCCCATGCAGTTTTCGGAGGCAGCTATGAATCCATTCTGAGTTGGCACATAATAACATCAACAACTATAAAGGTTTTTAACAATCCCCACTGGTCTGCCTGTGCAGTGATTTACCCTTCAGTTTTAAGAAGCTAAAAAAATATTTTCTCCACGAGTTACTGGATCATCTAGAAGGCTCATTGCAGCGAGTGACTCAGCTTGCTAGGACCCACAGTTTCAGGGGACTACAACCACGTACTCAAGAAAACACGCCTTGGAAGTACCTTCTTCTAGACATCCAAGTTTTCATTTTAAAGGAATGAATTCTAATTTGTTGAGGTAAAAAGCTTGTTGGTTTAGACTAATCCTGGCGGTGTTAAGAGTTCTGAACGATGCACTGATATGTGATGATTGTACATTTAAAATGCTGACAATCTGACAGCTTGTTCTCTTAAAAGGAGAACTGTTTGCAGAAATAATGTCAAGAAGATATTCAACTTGGATGACAATCAAGACGTGCATTTCCTTGTGTCTTTCTCTAGAAGTGACCTGAGCTAGTATGTTAGGCAGGACTGGAACCAGCG
>NW_006399754.1:16851571-16854466 GCF_000299155.1 Elephantulus edwardii | reverse complement strand
GAGAGTCCAGGTGTCCTCCCGTCACCGGGAGAGTCCAGGTGTCCTCCCGTCACCGGGAGAGTCCAGGTGTCCTCCCGTCACCGGGAGAGTCCGGCGTGTCCTCCCGTCACTGGGAGAGTCCGGGGTGTCCTCCCGCCACCGGGAGAGTCCAGGTGTCCTCCCATCACTGTGAGAGTCCCACGTGTCCTCCCGTCACTGGGAGAGTCCAGGTGCCCTCCTGCCACTGAGAGCCCTGCGTGTCTGCGGTGACCCTGAACATCGTATAAAACAAGAAGCTTCATTCACGGCAGCACCTTCAGACTGGAACGGGAAGGCAGATGTCGGAGCAGCCCCGGAGTTTCACAGAGCAATTCATCTGCTTCCCAAAGAGCAGTCGTGGATCCCAACTGAACCCTTAAACCAACTCCTCATCCATAAAACCCAACCCAAGCCAAATCCCAGTTATCAGGCCAGCCGTTAGTCATGGTGACAGTACTCACAGAGCAGCACTGCCCATGGCTTGGCGAGGCTGGAAACCTTTACAAGGGCAGACACCTCATCTGTCCTGCAGAGAGGCTGGGGAGGTCAAACTGCTGGGTTTCCGGTTAGCAGATGAGTTCTTTCACCTCTGACCTGTCAGGGGTCCTTTCTCAATCAGAAAAGGGATTAAAAAATGAACTCCCAGGAGGCCTGAGTGATACATGCAAGGATGATGTAAGCAATGTGAAGTCACAGAGTGACATGAATCTAAGTTAGCAATAACATTGTCAAACTCTGTGAAAGTTACTGCCCGGGGAGGTGCCTAAATCTACGACCCACTGGGTCACTTTTTTCCTATGTTACACTTGAGTTAAAATGTGCATTAAAACAAAGGATGGCTAAATATTGTATCAAACCATTACTGTAGAATGAGGATGAGGGCCCAGGAGGGGTGGGAGAGGGGGAAGCAGAGGGATGTGGATGTGCAGGGGGAGGGGGATTAATTATGGGGTTGTACAATTTGATGGGTTAGAGGGGTGAGAGAAATGGAAAGAATCTGTTCTTGAAAACTATGAATTCGAATTTTGTAAATAAACTAGTAGAAAATAAAAAAAAAAAACCAACCCAAAACCCAAAAGATGGCTACAAGTGAGTCTGACTCTAGGCCATTCGACCTCTTGGGGCCTTATTTCCCTCAACTGTAAAATAAGATGCTGAACCTTCTTATTCTTACAAGCTCTGAAATCCTCACTATCTTGATAATAGAATCGCCTCTGTCAAATGAGGGCTTTGACAAAGAGAAGGCTATGGTCTCTATTTTGTACCTCTGATGTGTAAAGTCTGAGTCAAAGAACAAAGCAGGGAGTGTGAAGTTCTGGGCTATATTTTTTTTTAAACATTCATCTTTTTTAAATTATTTATTTTAATGAAAATTTATAGAGACTTTGGATTTCCATTCGTTCACTGTCGGACTTTTCTCCCTGTCCACCCCTCACCTCCAGTTCACTCTTATCTTTGAAAAATAAAAGAAAAATTCTTTCATTGTTATACAATCCCTCCCCCCAGGTCCACTCCACTATGCAGCTTTCATTCTGGACTCCTGTCATGACACTAACACCCAGTGTTAAACAGTTCTCTCTCTCATCTGTTTCAATGCAGTATACATTACTTATCCCATCATAGTGCCACTGTTGTAAAAAATGGGCTATTTTGTATGAATTCAAATTATACAGGGATGGACGAGGTCTAATGAAGGAATCATGGATTGCGAGACACCTAATAGATACCTAACTGGGCAGGCACTCTGTAAAGAGTATACTTGTGTATGTAAGACAGGTATTTCTTTTTAAACTTATCATTTACACAGCATACTTACAAAAGTCTAGGGTACAGACTCCATCATGCTCAAACCTACCTTTAAACTCTGTGACTTACTCTGTTTGACAGCAATGGATTGGGTTTTTCGGTTAATGGAGCGCTGAGGCCTCAGGGTGGGTCTGACTAACTTATTTAATTTGAACCCAGACAGCAACACCACAGAAAAAAGGCCTGGCTACCCACTTCCACAGAGATGAGGGCCAAGAAGGCCCTCTGGTGCACACTCCTCCTCCGTGATACATGGGCTGCAGGAGTCAGAATAATCAACAAGAGAGCAACGGGTTTGATATGTGACCATGGCCAAGCTCCTTCCCCTCTCTCAGCCTTGGCCTCTTGACTGGGAAGAATAAGAATAGTAACACCAGTAACACAGCACAATACATGGCAAACAGCAACTATAAAAATCACTTCTTGTAGAACTCAGCCAAGTTTTATCAACCTCATGTTTGTCCCAATGGAGAATTCACAAGAGAATAATTCCATGGAGCAGGAAGATGAAGACTATGTGATTCTCAAATTTGAGCCTGTGTTAGAAAATCAAGGAATGCCAGAAGTGGCTAATCAACCAAGCATGCCAATTTCCCTGGAAACTCCTAACGAGGAGACCAGACCAAGAGAAAAAAGAAGGAAAGTAGAAAAAGCTTCCTGTTCACAAAGTCAGGATGACTCTAAACCACGGAAGAAGGCTGACATTCCTCCATTACCTACTGAGTTGCCACCAATTAACAACGTTCACCGAGACACTGTACGCGGCTGGTGCCAGCTGTTGAAACTGAGCACTAAGGGGCAGAAAGTGGAAAATTATAATCGGATCCTTCAAAGATGTTTTCCACATCAAAAGGATACATGTACTGTAGGAGATGGTGAAAATACACGACTACAAAGAAAAGCAAAAATGGACAAGGAGAAGAAATCTAAGGAAAAGAACAGGTCCTCTGAGAAGAGTGGCCCTCCTAACCTGGCTCCTGCCCCTGAGATGGAAACCTCCGTCCTGGACGGTACTCTCATGGAGGTAGAGAAAACTGTTGTAGTGTCAACTTCCACCACACAGGCTGGGGA
>NW_006399754.1:16842663-16850871 GCF_000299155.1 Elephantulus edwardii | reverse complement strand
AATATATGATTAGGTATTATATGTATGACAACAATCGGAAAAAGTGCATTGCAAAGTGTACTAGGGGATGGAAGACAGGAAAATGTGCAGCAATGAATGAATAAATAAAAAAAAAGAGAGAGAGATTACATCAGACAATAGACCAAAGGACTGTATGAAAATTTCAGTAAAATATTTAAGTTTGCTATGTCAAATCACTTTCATTGTATGAAGGAGTCAGTCATCCTATGTAAATTATTAGACAATGTCTTTAACTTGATAGACTTTAGAACCATTCTTGTGTTCACGTAATGACGATTAAAATATTGGATTTAAAATAAAAAAAAATCACTTCTTGTTATCAACAACAGTTTAACACACAAATCACTGCTCATCTCTGTTAGTGACAAGAATTATTTCATTATATTATTTCATTATATTATTCAAATAATATTATTTGTTAGTATGAAGCCCAATTCTATGCACAGATAGACATTTACTGAACAGTTCATGAAAATGAAATACGATTCAAAGAAACCCAATATATGTTGTATACATGTTAAAACGGAATATCTTAGGGAGAGAATTGTTTAAAAGGGACATATGAATGGGTATTCTTGTCATTACAGAAGTCCACAGTGAAGGCTGCATAGTGGAGTGGACCTGGGGGGAGGGATTGCATAACAATAAAAGAGTTTTTTCTTTTCAAGGAGAAGAGTAAATTGGGCAGGGGTAGGGGTGGGCAGGGACAAAAGTGCAACAGTGAATGACTGGAAATCCTAAGTCTCTGTAAACTTTCATTAAAATGAATAAAAAAAAAGGAATATCTTATTATAAATACAAATGCACTATTTACAGAGTGCTTTCCTGTTAAAGGTCTATGCACAGTGGAATGAACTAAGCATGTGTGGAGTTGATCTTTTAATATGAGTTTCCTAACTATTTAATCTGACTTGACCATGTGGACGGGCGGGAACATGTGAACAGGGCGGGTTAGCCTAGCCACCACGGGACTGGCCCTTTTACCTTCCACAAGGGAACTGGCTGGTCTCATCAATCTACAAGAGGACTGGCTAGACCCGTCAATAAACCAGGCGGCTCCAGGAACAGATTAGACCTTTCCCACCAGCAAGGGAGCAGCAGCAGAAGCAAGAGAATGTAACACGTGAATGAAACGTACAGTGACAGGAACTTTGGTGGCTCAGTGCACAACTTGACAGGCTGCTAACTGAAAAGCTGGTGGTTCGAATTCACTAGCCCAGCTGCTGCAGAAAGATATGCACTCAAACGGAGAGCTGTTACGAGTCAGAACCTACGGAGTGGTCCACAGAGAAGCCTCTTAAGAGACTGGTAACTGCTTCTTCATTCCTTTGTCTTTTATGTTGTTACTGTGTTCTGTTAGTTGGAACTGACTCATAGTTGACCCTCCATTGGGTTTTTCAGAGACAGTTAATTGCTTGAAAGGAGACGGCCCATCCTTCTCCTGCAGAGCAGCTAGTGGATTTGAACTGTGTGTATTCAGGATTGCAGTGCAGCTTCTTACCACTAGGCCCCCAGAGCTCCCTTGTCTTTAATGTTGTTGTTGGTGTTATGTGCCATCGAGTCACCTGCAATTCATAGGGACCCTCTGTACAGCAGCTCTGAAGTCTGCCCTGTCCTGAGCCAATCTCATTAATTCCAACCCACCTACTCCTGATGTCCCAGTTACTCTATTGATCCATCTCACCCGGGGTCTTCCTCTCCTGCATTATCCCTCCATCCTTCCAAGCATTACGACTTTCCCCAGGGACTGGTCCCTCTGGCCATGTGCCCAAAGTATGTGAGACAGAGCTTGAAAATCCTAGCCTCCAAGGAGAGACTTGGTTTCACCCTCTCCAAAGCACACTTATTTGCCTTCTTGTCAGTCCATGGTGCGTTCAAGACTCTCTTCCAGCACCACAACTCGAAGGCATAGACTCTTCAGCATGCCAGATCTAAAGGAGACATAGCCCTCACCTTGGATATTATCGTATTGTGACAGCATGTGGTGTAAAAGGAAGATCAGAGACACTAAGTAACAAGATGACACTGCTAGAGAAGAAACTCAGTGGCAAGAACCTTTTTCTGCACTGCCTTAGACAAAAATCCTTCCCTGACCCTAGTACATGGGATTTGGACTTAAATCCTCCTAAATATGAGAGAGGGATCCGCATGAGAGACCAGCAGCATTGTGAGGTGCAGGCCATCACAGAAGTGACTCGTGGCCTAAGCCATCCTATCAAGGGGTGGCTGGGAGGAGACAGGTGCTGGATGGACAGGGAAGGCAGGAGTTCAAGGGATGCTGATGTAGCAGAGAAAGGGAAGAGACAAGACACACATGGGGAGGAGGGGGCATTGTATGTATTGGTTTTCTCTGTCAGGGGAAGTGTCTTCCAGCTGCTCCTTTTGGTAAAATGCCCGTCTGTCAGATATTGTTCGAAAGTAAGCATCCAACTTAAGACAGACTAGGAAGAAGGGCTGGCCATCCGCTTTTGAAATAGAACAGGCTTTTGAAAACCCTATGTACAATAGAACACACTTAGAATAACATAATGTTTGAGGTTGAGCCCTCAAATTTGTAAATACAGAGGAGGAAAAGGAAGCAGAAACTAATGATTGGAATGTGGAATGTGAGAAGCATGAATGTAGGAAAACGGGACATTGTTAAGGAAATGGAGCACACAAATATTGATATATTAGGTATTGGTGAAATGGGATGGATTGGCATGGGACATTTTAAATCAGATGACCATATGATCAACTATGCCAGAGATGAAAAGGTGAGGAAAAAACATAGGTAATTTTATACTCTATTACTGAGAATCTGAGAAATGTGAGAAAAAAGTATAAGGAATGTAAAACAAACTTACAGTCCTTAGAAATAATAAAAGAAGCCCTAGAGACACAAGCAGTTAAGTGTTTGGCTGCAAACTGGAAGACTGGTGGTTCAAAGCCACCTAGCTGCTACACAGAAGTAAGACTTGGTGATCTGCTTCTGTAAAGGCTGTTGTTGTTGTTGTGTACTGTGGAGTTGGAACTGACCCATAGCTGACCCTCTGGTGGGTTTTCAGAGACAATTATGGGAGGAGACTGCCCATCCTTCTCCCATGGAGCAGCTAGTGGCCTTGAACCATGTGCCTTCAGGATTGCAGCACAGCTTCTTGGCATGGAGCCACCAGGTTACAGCCAAGGAAATGAGTCTGGGGAAGTTCTCCTGTCACCTGGGTGTGTATGAGTGAAAAAAGACCTGAGAGCACCCAAGAGCTACAAGGACAAACTGCTGAGATGGGTCCTTATCATAAGTACGTATGCTGAGCCTCATTCCACCGTAATCCTTGCACCAAGAAGCAAAATACCTGACTTTCCTTCCCCACTGACATATTTCCAGAAAGGTTATGTGAACTGTGGCTAAGACTACAAATGGGATCTCAGCAATTACATCTGTAGCACAGGAGGACGTGCTATCAAGGATTCTGACAAGGTATCACTTAATCTGTATGCTACTCATCGATCACCTCTTCCTATCACATATGGTGCTAATCACACACATTATCTGTGAAATGCTTTGTAAATATTCATGCCCTATCCAGACTTGCACGGATGTTACTGGTGTTTTGTGCTGTTGAGTGGGAACCAGCCTGTAGCCGACCTTGCAGTGAGTTTTCAGAGGCTATACCTGCATGATAAAAAAGGCCTTACAGGTTCCTTGTAGCGCTCACTCCCTACCTTCCCAAGACCAGGAAATTACCCATACTGACCCCTGTTGTTTGTTGTTGTTCTGTGCCACTGAGTCACCTGCAACTCATAGTGACCCCTATGTACAACAGCCCTAAACCCTGCTCTCTACTGTGCCAATCTTATTGTCTCTGACACACCTAGCCCCCATTACCTAGTCACTGAATCAATCCATCTCATCGAGGGTCTGTCTCTCCACTCTCTCAAACATGAGGTCCCTCTCCAAGGACTGGTCCCTCCTTGCAACACATCCAAAGTATGTTATAAATAGAATGGGAAGAGACTGTCCGTCACTGGTGGCTGGTTTCAAACCACCTGCCTTTGATTTGGCAGCACAACTTCTTACCACTGGGCCACCAGAGCTTCCTCAGACTTGCCTAAAGTATTATAAATTGCTTGCCTCCAGAAACTCTATGAACTTGGGAGAAAAAAATGAGAGCTTTGAGTTCAAGACTTTCGTTCATAGGGTTGCTATGCATCATCTACGACTCTACAGCACTTAACAACAGCAACAACAATTTGTTCCGAGGACAATTAAAGCCCCTAGGAGGTCAGGGAAGCATGAGGAGGAGTGCAGGCCTAGTTCTAAACAACAAAGAATCAGGGGGGATCCTGGAGAGCCAATGACCATATCATATGGGGGGTTTCTTTACGAACTAAACCACAAAAGAGAAACATGTTTGCTGGCAGGTAGATTTCACAAGAACAAAATAGTGAGATTACACTTTTCCCCCTCAAACGCTTCCATTTTCCTGAGCCTGCCAGCTACATCTCAGACTATGCTAAGCACAGAAATGTAACAGGTCTTCAAAATATAAGTATTTTACATCATAATGTCTTTTTTTAACACAATTAATGGCCAGAAGGAGTCATAAATGGGAATCTGGACTCCTAGTGAGCCGACGTGTAAAAAGTCCATTCTCCAATCTCGCAGGTGCACAGGCCCGTTTGCTCACAGCCCCTCCCACCCCCACCGTTTTCTGCTGACTATCTGCAGACTTGACTTCACTCTGGGACGTGTTGTTAAGACCCAGTCTTGGAGCTTTTGTCTCTGGAGGTTTGTAATTGAAAAGGATGCACGGTGCTCGTTACCATGCCCGTGGTGCCAAACGGCGAGGGGTGAAGTGTTGAGACGAACTGTAATTACAAGCTCACCTGCTTGGCTGTTTCGGTGAGGGCAGCGGCTTCGGCCTTGCCCAGTTGTTGCACCATCTTGTAAAATAAGCTCTCTCTATTTTGCAGCAAAACATACGGCTCATCATATTCTTTCAGTCGTCCTGAATCCAAAACCTGTTCATCAGCAAAAAGAAAGCTATTCAAACACAATGTTCGGCAGCAACATATTATAACCCAGACAATATGTCGGAAAGGGGCAAGAGGTGGAGAATGGAGAGAATCTATTTGGGTGGTAGGTCTAGATGATGTTTAAACGGCGTGATTACCCTGTTTTACTGAGCAAACAAAGGCAGGGTCTGGCCTTTTATTATTATAATGTTATAAGAAAGGAAGAAAATGAAAGTTCTAGACGATTATTACAGGCACTGAGCACTCTTATGGTCTGCTATCATTGCGACTGCTTTTAACTCTCAGATTCTGAGCATCATAATTCAGAGTTGAGAAATCTCTTGATTTAAGAAAAATCCGACTCAACAGATGGTAGTGATGTGTCAAATGCGATAATGGTCACAGTGTTGGCTGGAGCTTCCCAACTAAAACAAGCCTGGAAGCAGGAGCGGCATCCACTTCCGAAATGGCTTGCCTCTGGAAACTCTATGTACGAACAGAGCTCAGGCCGTCGGTTCATAGGGTCGCTATGAGTCGTCTATGACTCGACGGCACCTAACAACAACAGTGACCAGATAGTAAACTAACTGCCAATCTGGTTTAACAGATGTGGCACAGTATCAGGAAAAGAAGTCATTGTTTTGGAAATTCTTTGTTGTTGTTGCTGGGTGCCAATGAGTCAAGTGACCCCAAGCGATACGTAGATCTGTCCCATAGGGTTTTATAGGCAGTAATCTTTGAGTTGGCTTGGCTTCTGAAGCTGTAAGCTCACCGGGAGCAACAGGGCTCAGCTTTCTTCAGAGGATCGGCTGGGAGATTGGAATTGCTGTCTTTTCGTTCGCCTCCTGACATGTCACCAACTATGCAACCCAGCCCTTGTCTGTGGAGTCACACGCATCCTGAAGTTGGCTATGGTAGTATTAGTTAGGAACAGTTGATTATCCTGATAGTGCAAGGCTAGCTAGAAGGGCCGCTACCTAAGCGGCTTTAGCATAATTGCTTTGCACAGAAGAAATCTCCAGAAATCCAATTTTCTGTTTGGATAAAGACTAAAGAAGCAATTAAGAAATTGAGCTTCCAATTCCCGTGATCCGGGCCCACGCAGCACGCGGGGACAAGCTCGCTCTGAATCACCGAGCCCCGAGTGTCGGTTTTCCCAATTCTCTCCGCTTCTATTTTCCTCTTTCCTCAGCAGCCCGCCCTGAGCCATTTGATTGCTCATTAATACAGACACTGGAAATTGAATGGGGAGGAAGGACTCTTAACTTTGCATTTCTTTTTATTACTGGCTGAGGTTAATGGTTTCTAAGGGAGAAGTCTGAAACAATTGTCCCAAATGACATACCTAGGAAAACATTTCTAACGGTAAGTGGTACTTAGTTCCTCATTTAAGGCATATTTAGAGAGAATTTATCTTAAGAGAATCGGCTGAAATCTCAAGCGGGGCGCAAAGCTGATTTTCTCTCTTAAGTACTGCAGTTCATCCTGCCCAGGCTATTTGGTCCGAAACATTTATTAAGTTTCATAAAGGGTATTTTCTTGTTAATCTTCTGTTTGCTACCGTGAATCACTGTCAAGGGCAGTGTTCTCAACAGGAGTTCAAGAATAATTGAATCTGTCACATCCACATAATAATTAAGAGGTCCTATAATTTGGCATGCCAATTTAGATGTCCAGAATGTGTCATTTTCCTGCAGCATAGCATTACGGAGTGTAGCCACGCCTCCTGAGGTTGACGACGAATAAGGACGTAAAAAAACATTTATAAAATACAGGTCTCTTCCACGCTGGAGGCATGCGTTCACTGCCTTTGTAAAGTGACACACTTGTGATTCTGGAAATGCAACAGGCAAACTTCAAAAGCATCCCTCGCCGGCCGGCAGAAAGCGAATTCTCTGAGACACAGACTTTACCTAATTCTCAACATAAAGAAAATATTCCCAATATTTTACTCGTCTGACTTCTCTTTTACTTTTTCTTTTCTTTTTCTGCCTCATTGGCTCATAATGTAAGTTAATAAGAAATCTGATCTGAAAACATAAATGCTACTTGATATCCACATTTTTCCAGAACTGACTAGTCTCTAAAAAGGCAGGGCTAAGAAAACAAAACAAATCAACCCAAAACTAAAGCTTTTCAAAAAGCAGTAATATCAGCCATAAAAATGACATGTGTTTAAAGTATTATGAGCCTTCTAAGTGTTAGAGATTAAATGGATGTCCATGGTTTTTTATGGGGATACTTTTTCTCTTTGAGGACAGCAAAACTGGTAATTTATAAAATGACTCAATAATTTATTGCCACTTACCATTTATGAATTTTGTTTTAAAAACACAAAACGTATTTCTTTGGACAGGTATTAAAATATGGTATGTTACCATGAACTGGATTACTATATTCCTAAATGAATGAATTTACAAGGTTTGAGAGACAGGACTCTGGCGTATACATACAAGTTCATGAGGAATATGGCTAACACGAGCTCAATGCAATCACTCCATAACTAACGAGGTGCCTACTGAATTTGAGAGAAAAAGAAAACTGGTATGCACTGATGTCACATGCTTAACAGTCACCACTGTCAATTCTAAAACTGGAGTGGAAAACCAAGACAGACAACATCCGCCCTTCCATCCATCTCTCTGTCCTTACCTCCCATCCACCCATTCCTTCTCTCTCCAACCTCTGCCCCTTTTTCTCTCCTCCATCACCTTTTCACTGATTCATCCTTCTTTATCGTTGTCACTGTGTATCATCAAGTCAGAACCAATACATAGCTTACCTTCCTGCAGGTTTTCAGAGGCACTGAGTCACACAGGAGGAAACTTCCTATCTTTCCACTGCAAAGCAGCTGATGGATTTGAACTGCGTACTTTTGGGTTGCTAGCGCAACTTTTTACCACTAGACCACCAGAGCTCATTCATCTTTCGATAACATATCAATTATCTATTATCAAAGCTACATGGTGGGAAGGATCTATTTATTGCTGAACAAGACACAGCCTGTCAAGAAGCTCACAGCCAGAGATAAATACTGAAATACTGAGGTTAGCGAAGTTATGTAATTAGACCACGGTTGCAAAATCAGAAGACAGAAGAGCACGGATTTGAACTAGTTCTAAGTCTGTAATTCTTTTTCTAAGTTTCCAAAGAAAGGTCACTGACAAATTATATACTACGGAATATATATAT
>NW_006399754.1:16777692-16842248 GCF_000299155.1 Elephantulus edwardii | reverse complement strand
GGCTGACTCTGAGAAGAATGGGAATCCCAGAACATTTAATCATGCTAATGCGAAACCTATACTTGGACCAAGAGGCAGTCGTCAGAACAGAGCAGGGTAACACTGCATGGTTCAAAATTGGGAAGGGTGTACGTCAGGGATGTGTCCTGTCTCCATACCTTTTCAAAACTTGAACTGCATTGCAATATTGATGTTCTTTAAAGTGAGAGACATTGTCAAGTAATTTAATCCAGAGATCAGTCACCACATTTGAAATGTCCATATATGTGTGTGTTTAGTGTTATTTGTTTGTTTCTTTTAAATCACCAAATCCTTTTTTTAAAGCTACTTTTTATTTGTGCCTCCTATTTATCAAGCTGATGTTAGAAGCAGCAGTCATCCAGCCACAGAGGGAGTTAAAGTTAACTAACCAGAACAGTAGAAATCATTATACATGCCTTGACAACAAAGGAAAAGGCCTATTGGCTTTTCCTCCACTATATACAGATTGGAGACAGATGAATATTTGCCAAATGAAAAAAAAAAAAAAGAAAAAGAATGCTAGTTAGGAAAGACGGAACTTTTCCAGCTTCTCAAAAGCCATGGAGAGTAGAAACCAAAACTAACAGGGAAACAAAAAACCTTGAAAGTGTCACTTTCTAATTGTTCTATGCAGGGGTTGAGATTTGACTCAAAGTGGAAAGTATCAATGGGTTTTTTAAGTCTTCACATCTGGAAAGAGATAACTTTCAATTTGATCTTTTGGATATTGGAGAAAGCTGCTAGTAAATTTAACCCCTGCCTAAAGAAAACATAATTTCATTTGGGAGCAAATACTTTAATGCCTTGAAAAGTAGCACTGTAATAGCCTATGATAATTAGTTGTAAAATAACCTTTGTCCCTTTCAAACTACGCAAATTATTAAACAAGTGTAAATTAGGATTCAACTAAAGATAGTTGATTATACTGCAATCAGATGGCATTCACAAACTTAACTGGGGCATATACAAATAAAATCTATTAGTCTAAGAGTTTTGTATGCTAACAAAACACATAATTTAGCTACCTATTCTAAAAATGTTGAATATATTAATATTGTATAATAGGACTGGGAAGACTGACTCCTTTTTTGAAGAGCGAGATTAAGGATTTTTATAATTATTTTTCATCAGAGTTTAATATTTTTGTCAAATTTTTAGGTATTTAATTTGTAAAACAGTTTGCTTTGTACTGGCATACAGAAAATAGGGTATCGATTTTAAACTTTTTGAAGCCAAGTGATCAAGGACATTTGTAATAAAAGTCAATGGATCTATAAAAAAATAGTTATGATGAAAAATAGTTATGATGTGTTCTGTGAAATAGGATGTTATGTGGTTTGGATGGCATATGAACCTCTCTGCTGAGGTGCAGGGCTCCTGGACACACTGGCCGGGGGGCAAATGTATCACAAGTGACCTGGGAAGCTCCAGCTGAAGATGCCTCAAGTGTTTGGCTGGGTCTCACCTAAATGTCACCTTCTCTGCTAAGCGAGCTACCAGGAGGACCAGCTTGCATGTGACAGTGTGACCAGGGAGGAGATAGTGCCAAGGGAGGTGATGACAGCTGGGCCAAGGCTGGGGTGCTGGAATGCATATCTTTCCTCTGGTGCCTTATGGGGCTACATGAGGAAATGCATAAACTGTCCCCATTTAGTCATGGGAGCCAGCAGTACTACGTTGGGCGTTTGGGCCTAGACCTCCTACTCAGACACCTGGGTACCCTGGTCCATGAGATGGAGACCTCAGGCAACACCTGTTGTCTGGGGTGGTCAAAGTTTGGCACTGTGTGCAGGGCAGACATGAGTTGGGGTCAACTCCCACCTGGGATCCTCATACTTATTTTACAATAACAGTTTTACATAGTACTTGTCCTTATGGGACTGAGTTAGTTCACTCAGCATTGTTCTCCAGTCCCTCTCAAGTTAGGTAGTAATTTATAAAATCATTGCTCTGCATGCTTCATAGTATGAATGTACCATCATTTCTCAATCCATTCGATTGTAGTTGGATATAAGGGCTGTTTCCATGTTCCTGCAAAGGTGAATGACGCTGCTATGAACACTGGTGTACAAGTCTCCGTTTGTGCCTCAGTTCTCACAGCACTGGTCTGTGTGTTGCTGTACAGAGGTAACTCATGTTGCTGTGATGCTGAACACTGTGACAGTGATGTGCCAATCGTGGTAATGGGCACCCATGGTGGACAGTGTTGGCTGGAGCTTCCTGACTAAATCAAACCTGGAAGCAGGAGCGGCATCCACTTCCGAAATGGCTTGCCTCTGGAAACTCTATGTATGAACAGTGCTCAGGCCGTTCGTTCATACGGTCGCTATAAGTTGTCTACGACTCGATGGCACCAAACAACAAAAAAAACAACATATTCCAAGCAGTGGAACAGCTGGGTCATATGGAATTTCTCTGTTGCTGAATCATTCTTGTGCATACCACAAACAAGTCTATTTTTCCCTCTGGAAAACTCTTAATAGAAAAGAATCTGAGGGTTATAAAGCTGTAAGACAGCCTATAAGCAGAGGAGCTAAAATCTGTTTCCTAGATCTGATTTTGGCTGTCCGTAATTCACCTTCAAGGAATTCCCTGAGTTGAATTCCAGTGAGATGGTGAAAATACTGGACGGGTAGTGATGATATTACTGGCTGGTTGCAGAGAGACTTCTTCAAGGTTTCCTCAGCATCCCAGGGAGAATCCAGAGTATGGCAGGGACTGTGTTGTGTGGAGCGAAGAGGAAAGAGCTGTGGTATTGGCTGAGAGGAAAGCAGGTCACAAGAACCTAGGTAATCCTAAAGACAACAGAGGAACAGCTGTCTTTACTGAAGAGATAGTGGTGAGTATTAGGGGAAAGAGGAGTTCTAATTTGTCTGTCTTGCTCCACTGTTTTGTGGCAACGGTGCAAACGAGGCAGATTAGAATTAGCTGTCATAAAGACTCTGCCATGTTTAATAAAGTTAAAATTGAGAGAACATCTTTATAAAATAGAATTCTAAGTCTAACACATTAATGGTGCTTAATGAACCCAAACTGAGCAAATCCCTTTGGAGAACCAACACATAAACAAAGCTCTTAATTAGGTCACAGTCGTTTCCCAACAAGGCTTTTGTTTGATTTACTTACAGTAAACAAAACCATACCCATCCGTCTTTGTGGAGAAGTATTCACCAGTGCAACAGAATGTAATTATTACACCTTAAGCACTTGCAATTACATGACTTTATGAGGACAATATTGTTGGTGATGCCTCTTGTTCAGTAGCATCTGCCACTTCTCCAGGCCTCTCCCTGGGCCTGGCTGCCGACCTTCAGCAGTATTAGGTTATGCACTGACTGGTCTTTATGTCCTTAAAGCTTTCAAATATCACTTAAGACAAACCCAGTTGCTGGCAAGTCAACACTGCCTTACAATGGTCCTAAAGGACAGAGGAGAACTGCCCTCTGCGATTTCCAGGCTGAAAACCTTTACAGCAAATCTTTACATAGGCTGACTGCCACATCTTTCTTCACACACCAGGTGGTGAGTTCGAACCACCAGTCTTGTAGTTAGCAAGCACTGCATTACTAAGGCTCTTTTAAAAATCACTTAACACACAAAAAAAATCAGGTGTTATCTAGAAATAGGCATTTCTAAAGCAAGCAGGGGCAAAAATCTCTTTATGGGGTGGAATGATATATATTGCACTGAAACAGATAAGGGGGAGAACTGTTTAAAAGGACTATATGAATGGTTATTCTTGTCATTACAGAAGTCCAGAGTGAAGGCTGCACAGTGGAGTGGACTTGGTGTGTGTGTGGGGGGATTGCATAACAATAAGAGTTTTTCTTTTTCTTTTCAAAGGAGAAGAGTGATTTGGTGGGGGGGCGGAGTGGGCAGGGAGAAAAGTGCAACAATGAATGACTGGAAACCCTTAAGTCTCTGTAAACTTTCATTAATAAAATAAAACACAATAAAATTAAAAAACCCCCAAACAAAAAAAACAATAATCAAATAAAAAACAATAGGTCATAAAAAACAAACAAACTAAAAAAAATCTCTTTACTCATAAGGACACTGAGAGTTTTTCCAACTAGATGTTACATAACAACCAAGTGCCCACAGGGAGCTCTGGTGGTCTAGTGAAGAAAGAGTTGTGCTGCCAACCCTAAGTCAGGTAGTTTGAACCCACCAGCAATCGTCTCCCTCCCGCCTCTGGAAAAGCTGCCAGAGGGGCAGCTATGACCTGGTTCTAAATCGGTAAATAATTTTAAGATCCACTCATTATTATCACCTCACTGGGGACTTACAAGAACCTTTCATTGCGTTTCTGGGGCAGTAAATCTTTTCAGGAGGAGATTGTACATCTTTATCCCTGCTATAGGATTTGAACTGCTGACATTCTTGTTATCAGTCAAGTCCATAACCACCAAGCGCCCCCAAGAACTCCTTTTAGTTAAGTGGTACATAGTTTAAAGGAAGTTGCTCGATGCTATCATACCAAGAAAACAAACATAAATTTACATTGCAAACAAATATTTTATATTGGAAGGGGCACCAGAGATCAAGCCGACTCTCTGGGGACAGCAAGTGCCCAGCTGGTACACTGTGTGCACTGTGGTGTGGGATGCCCAGCAGGGTCTCTATGAGCCATGCTCACAAGGCAACCGGTCAGGTTCAGCCAACAGGCAGCACAAGGCAGAGGAGTGAGGATGTGATGAGCAGTGAATGCAGTTCACGTCTATATTCTGTTCCTGACGTGGGTCTGCCCAGGCTGGGGCTCTGTGCTGCAGCCGCCTCTGTCTTCTAGCCCATCAGAACCAGTCACATCTGACTCCCTCATGCGCATCACCAGCAGCTGCACAGAGCCCCCCTCGGGGTTCAGGCCCAAGCTCTTTGACTCCTCTTCCTCCGTTTCACAGCTCACTGTTCTCCTTAGCTCTTTCTGCGCTGCGACTCTATGAAACAGATCTTTACATTAAATCATCTTGGCTGAAATCGGTTCCGTTTTTCTGACCAAGTCCTTCCTGAAAATGATTTGTGGTGAATCTTCCAATTTCCTCCCTTCTGACAACACATCCCAAGAACCTTCCCGCAGCTGACACACTGCAGGCTGTTATCACACGCTCTCCTCCTGGTGGCTTAAATGAGGCTAATTGTTTAATTAAGGAAATGCAAAATGCCGAGACAATGGGCATCTGGAGGAAGTGGGGGGAGGGAATGAGGATCTCCCACCCTCTGAAGGATCACCTTCTCAGATGCTACTTATGCTGGACTTGGACTACTTTCAGGGCTGGTCATCTCAAAAAAAAATGACAATTGCAATAAACTTTTAATTGCATTTTAAAAGCAAAGAGATGTAACAGAGACGTTATTTAAGAGAGCTGAACGCATAGTTAAGGACTCGAGTTACTGTCAGGAGTAAAAGAGAAACCAACAGGAATTTCATTTACTGGGGATTTGTAGGGAGGTTTATGAGAAAGGATTAAGCATTTGTTAGCTTAAGCAGCCTTCACTTTGTTAAAACACTCAGTAAACATAAAATTTGTCACCAAATAAATTAATTTCCCGCTTATATTTAGGGAACTCAAGCTACTTTGCCTCACGGAGAGGACAGAACTGATATTTTCAAGTCAAAAGTGCTCAGTTCAACTGAACAAATAATTGACAACAGACATCAAGCCACTAAAGGCAGCAGTTGTTGTTTCCTGTTGATAATTGTCCAGATTTCACCTAATGATTGAGGGAGAAGTAAAATGAAAGAGATTAAACAGCAAGAAAGAAAAATTGAGTCTGAACGTATGAGCACGCCTAAGCCAGAGAAGCCCAGAGAAGCCCTTACCATGATCTTGTCACTGTCGATAATGGTGTTCAAGCGGTGAGCGATGGTGAGCACGGTGCAATGGGCAAATTCCTCACGGATCTTTTTTTGGATCAACTCATCAGTTCTGGAATCAAACCAGGGGAACTCAGGTTAGTACACTTGTTGTTGTTATGTGCCGTCAAGTCGCTTGCGACTCATAGCGACCCTGTGTACAACAGCCCTAAACTCTGCTCTGTCTTGTGCCAATCGCACTGTCTCTGACACTCCCATCCCGATTATCCCAGTCACTGAATCAATCCACCTCATAGAGGGCCTTCCCCTCCTGTGCTGTCCCTCTACTCTACCCAGCATGATGTCCCTCTCCAAGGACCGGTCTCTCCTCACAACATGTCCAAAGTATGTTAGATGGAGCCTCAGAATCCTTGCCTCCAAGGAGCAGCCCCATTTGACCCTTTCCAGGATGAATCTGTTTGTTTTCCTAGCAGTCTATGGTACCCTCAATACTCTTCTCCAACACCACAGCTCAAAGGCATCAATTCTCCTTCTATCCTCCTTAGTCACTGTCCAACTCTGATGCATAACAAGTGATAGCAAAGACCATGGTACACTAGAGAGTCAAAAACCAAATTAAGACCTAAAAGTAGATATAATATTTTAAGAATGAAAAAGTTTTTCTTTTTCTTTTCAAGGAGAAGAGTGATTTGCGGGGTGGTGGGTGGGCAGGGAGAAAAGTGCAACAATGAATGACTGGAAATCCTTAGTCCCTGTAAATTTTCATTAAAATTAATAAATTTAAAAAATTAATAAATTTAAAAAAAGACAAATACAACAACAACAAAAATTTACAGCCATGGAAACCCAGGGAAGGGTAGCCAGAAGTTGGAATCCATTTTTACAAAATATCTTTTGTGATCCTCTACACTAATATACTGCTGATGCTCAAAAGTAATAAAATAATAATTAAAAGATAAAAACAGAATGCTTTTGAAAAGCCAATACTTTGAGATAAAAAGTGTAAAGAAAGTCTACTTAGAAATTTTACCCAATTCTCAATTGAGTTGGAAATGACTTTTTCCCCACCTCGAAACTACACAAAACCACCAGGAGAGAAAATCAGTAATCTGGTCCTTTTAATCAAGGCCAATACAATACAATCTCAATATGTTCTATCTTCTCTGTTTTCTAGATTAATACTCTTTAGAAACATTTCTAAGCACCATTAAATGTTTCCTATTTGCCACATTGAAATTCCCGCTTCAATGTCACAAAGACCCCGACTCTGTACCTGGGATCCACATTGGCTGTGGCTTCATCAATTATCAATATCCGATTTTTCTTGAGAATAGCTCTGGCAAGACACACCAACTGTCTCTGTCCAACGCTAAAATTGGATCCTGATTCTGCCAGTTCAGTGTCCATTTTCGCAGGTAGATCTTCTATGGCTTCTTTAAGTTGTACCTATAGACGGAGCAAGGAGAGTCACAACTTGCTAAACCAACGTTTACTGACGCAGGCAGGCCTCCGAGCCGTCCCAGCTCTGAGGTATTATCAGCTTCCTTTGGGGAGACGTGACTCGTGTGTACAATTCCGAGCACTGCACCTAATTCATGTTCATGAGAAAAGGGGCACGGCCAGCTTAGGACAGAGACAGGCTTAAGAGAAAAACGTCACGGGAACCAAGATGTGTCCTTGTTGCCTTCAGGAAGCACAAGTCATTCTCCTTGGACGACAGGCCAACGTTATCTGTGCTCGTTTCATTATGAAGCATGCTGCTGTGTCCCGTAGAGTCAGAACCGACCCACCGCAGACCCACTGGCGGTTTTCAGAGCCAGTTACTCGCACGGGAGGAGACTGACCATCCTTTCCCTGCAGAGTGGCCAGTGGCCTCGAACTGCGTGCTTTTGGGATAAAGAGGTAAGTTTTTTTGAAAAAATTTAGTCAGGAACTTTAAGAATTGACAGAGACAAAAAAAGCAGAGCAGTGGTCGTCTGGAATCAGAGGATGAACTGAGAACAGAGTGGGGGAACTCAGAGATAAGAGAAATGCTCTAAAACCAGATTGTGCTGAAGACTGTACAATTCCACAACTTTACTAAAACTACGGAAATTTACACTCACCATGGATTAATTTCCTAGTGTTTACATTCTACCTCAATAGAAGGCTTTCATGTTGCTTGTGTTTTGGTTTTTTGTTTTGTTTTTAAACAAATCAACAACAAAAACCCCAAAGAGCTCAGTTCTCTTCATCACCTAAGTCCCATTTCTACCGGATGACGTCCACCAAGACCCCTGCCTCACATTGTGACACTGGGGAGCTGAAGTCTCTCAGTTATGAACCCATTTCTCCCAATCTCTGCAAAAAACTGAAAATAATCCTTATGGTTGGGCCCCGTTTCCCAAAGTACTTTTGACACAAGAACAATTACACCAGAGAGAAAAGGAAAAATGAAATTTCCTGAGGAAGTGTGGTCCTCCAGAGAGAGAATGTGGCTATCATCCTGCCCTGTAGGTAGGTTTTCGTAAACTGAAAAGGCTAAATGCTATTTTAAACAGTGGCAAACTCTATATTAATAAGCTAGGAGCATATTTTGGGAATGGTTACATCCAAAACACAAATGAGAAGGGCCAGCCAAGTGCGTTTACTTCAATCTCATAAAATGTCTGGCAGTGGATGAAAAATTATAAAAACATCGGCACAGCGGAGCATCTTACTGACCCCAGGCTGTGAGGACAAACGGTGTTTATCGTCTACCTTCATAAAATTGTAGTTGTAAGCAGGAGGGAAACCTCTTAACTGCCAGAGGTGACCACAGACTATGCTGGATGGCGGTTCAGTTCAATGGCTATTTGTTTTGGAGAAGTCTGAGAGAACAGAGCCAAATCCATCTATACTTAAGAACCACAGAAGAAGAACAAAGAGCTCATCAAATTAAGAAATCAACAGGTTGATGAATAATGGACAATAAGCTGTCACATGAAATTACAGTGTCAACCACAGAAAACCGAAGATAAACACCGGCAAAATGTGCCGCAAGATGATGAAGCATTTCAATGAATGTGAGTTCCTGACTTGCGCTCATTAGGGCAACTCAGTGTATTAAAAAAACGTCAACTCTGAGTTAGGATTCTAACCACGTGCCTTGGGACTGGCAGTGCAACTCCTTTCCACGAAGCCACACGAGCTCTCTTTAAGTGGGGATTAAATGTGGGGCTGGTGTTTAGCATTCACACAAAGACCAGGTAGGAGGTTCCCCAAAACCAGAGCAAGATCTGGATTGCTGCACCAACAATTATAGCACAGAACATACCACGCAGGCCAAGTTTCTTCATTCTAAGGAAGAGGGCTGCCTGTGGCTTTAGCTTGTGAAAGATTCACAAGTCTCAACTCCAGATGATGAAGGATTAACAAACATGAAAGTCACAATGCTGTTACCAGCTCCTGTCAAGTATGGAAATTCCTATGTGTGTAGAGCTGAGGGTCAGAGTGGAGGGTATCGTACTATTCCTTCAACTGCCACAAGATATGAAACTTTCAAAAGACCAAAATGAAGGGATGAGGAGGCCTGAAGCCAGATAGTCTGGAATTGAAATCGGTCCAGATCTGCCACCCTAAACGTTCCTGAACTTTCTCTATCTCGGCTTTCTAGCCTGTGAAGGAAAGGAGAATGATAAAGGTGTCTAATCCCCCAGTAGTGGGGATATACCAAAAGCATAAAGAAAGGAGTCCTGAGTGCTTAACCATTTCGTCACCCGGACTTCCGTTATCCTTGCTAACCCACCAGAAGCTCGAATGAGAAAAACAACCTGGCAGTTTGCTTCTGTAAAAATAAACCTTGGAAACTGCATGGCAGATCTACTCTGATGTGCTGGGGCATTAGGAGTTACTAGTGCTGAATTTAAAACAATGGGCTTTTTGTTTATGCTTGTTTTATACACAAAGAACTTGATACAAAGTAAGAGATCAATAGATACAGCCTATCACCAATAATATTATAGCCAAACTCTGTTCATCTTCTGCTTCTATTTTCTTGATTGCATTTATACTTGGACCAAGAAGCAGCCCTCAGAACAAAGCAAGGCAACACTGCATGGTTTAAAATTAGGGAAGGAGTGTGTCAGGGATGCGTCCCATCTCCATACCTTTTCAATCTGTAGGCTGAATAGATCATTTGGGAGGCTGGGCTTTAAGCAGAGGAGCATAGCAACAGGATTGGAGGAAGACTCAACAACAACCTGCGATATGCAGATGATATAACCTTGCTTGCCAAAACTGAAGAGGATGTGAAGCATTTGCTGCAGAAGGTGAAGGACTGTATTATTCAATATAGAATGAAGCTCAACGTCAAGAAGGCAAAGACTCTCACCACTGGGTCAACTGGCAGCACATGACAGATGGAGAAGAGACTGATGTTAACAATTTCAGCTTGCTCAGCTCCACAGTCAACACCCTTGGCACCAATAGTTGGTAAATCAAAAGATGAATTGCACTGGGAAAGTCTGTTTCCGGGGACTGCTTCAGAGTGCTGAGGAGCAATGATGTCACTCTAAAGACAAAGGTGCACCTGATTCAGGCCATGGTCTTCACAATTACATATTATGCATCAGAGCTGCACAATGACTAAGGATGAAAGAAGAATTGATGCCTTTGAGTTGTGGTGCTGAAGAAGAGTCTTTTTTTTTTAAATTATTTTTTTTGTGTGTGCATGTACTGTCAAATCAGATCTGACTGGTACAGGAGATTGTCCCTCCTTCCCCGGCAGATCATCTGGTGGGTTCGAACAGTGCACATCTGGGATTGTAGTTGCTGTTCCTTGCCACTAGGCCACCAGAGCTCCCCTGAAGAAGAGTCTTGAACCACGGTCCAGCAGGAGAACAAATAGGTCTGTCTTGGAGAGGGTGAAACCAAGTTTCTCCTTGGAGGCAAGGCTTCTGAAGTTCATGTACTTTTGAGCACATGCCCAGAAGAGACTAGTCCTTGGAGAAGGACATCATACTAGGAAGGGTAGAGGGACAGCAGAGGAGAGGAAGACCCTGGATAAGATGGATTGATACAGGGGTAATGGGGGTTAGGTGTATCGGAGTCAGTGAGACTGGATCAGGACAGGGCAGGCTTCAAGAGCTGTTGGACACAGAGTGGCTATGAGTCACAGGCGACTCAACAGCATATAACAAAAACAACTAGGATCTTACAATATGTTATATAATCATTTGCTTATTTTCTATCTCCCATCCTATAATGTAAGATCCAAGAAGGGTTCGGGCTCTGTGTCTGGTATAAATTGCTGCAGCATCAGTACTTAGAACAAGCGCTATGTAGACAGCTCTCAACAAGTATACGTTGAAAGCATAAATGAAACCACAAATGTGACTGTCTCTATAAATTGAAAAAGAAATCAATGCATAACTTACATGAAACACCATTTTTTTAAATTAATGTTGTAATCAAAGAACTCTACCACTTATAAAAACGACTTGGTTCTATGATTCCGTAAGATTATATTTTAAAATGTGCAAAATACTTAAAAATTGTCTAATTTCAGGAAAACAGATTGAATAAAAGTATTCACAACCATATTTTCAGTACAAAGCATTTCTAACAGAAAAGCAAGAAATTTCTGACCAAAAAAAGAACAAATGGATATGTCTTGGAGAAAATACAGCCAGAGTGCTCCTTTGAGACAAAGATGACAGCTTCAACTCAAATGCTTCGAGCATGTTGTTAGGAGAGGCTATTCATTAGAGGGGCATCATACTTGGACAGGTGGAGGGTCAGCAAAAGAGAGAAAGACCAGATGGACTGAAAAACAGTGACTGCTGTAATGCACTGAAGCATGTCAGAAATGATCACGATGGCATAGGACAGAATTCAGATACACGAAGTCCTTTTCTAAGGAAAAAACTTGTCCGAACACCATTCCTAAGGTATGAGAAACAAACCTTTGTCATCTTTGCCTCTGAGGCTGCACTTTTTCAAGATACATCTGTTTGTTCTTTCGGAATTCATGGGATATTCAGTACTCTTCTCCAACACCACAGCTCAAAGGCTGAATCAGGTGTACCTTAGTTCTCACATGCCATCACTGCTCCTTAGTAATTTGGACAGGGCCCCTTCTTCAGACTTTCCCAAAGCAATACAGCTCCTGATCTGCTGGTATCAGGATGTTAATTGTGGGTCAAAATAAGATGAAGTTGTTGGTGATTTTTGCAATGATGCTGCCTATTGGTTCAGAGGTAAGAATTTTTGTTTTCTTGATTTTGAGATGTAGTCTATATTGGAGGCTTTAGTCTTTGAATGTGCAGCAAGAGATTCAAGTTCCCCTCACTTCCAGCAAGCAAGGTTGTGTCATCTCCATATGGTAGATTGTTGATGAGTATTCCACTGATTCTGATGCCACATTCTCCTTCATAGAGTCCAGCTTCCTGAATGATCTGCTTAGCATATCGATTAAATAGGTATGGAGATATGATACAAGCCTGACACACACCCTTCTTAATTTTAAACCATGCAGTGTTCCCTTGCTCTGTTCACACACAGATTCTTGGTCTAGGAATAGGTTTTGCAAGAGCACAATCAAATGTTCGGGAATTCCCAACTCTTCTCAAAGTTAGCCATAATTTGTGATGATCGACACAGTCAAATGCCTTTACATAGTTAATAAAATACAAACACACATTTTTTTTCTGGTATACTGTGATTTCAGCCATGGTCCATCTGACATCAGCAATGATATTCCTGAGGCTGTGGCCTCTTTTAAACCCAGTTTGAACTTCTGGCAGTTCTCGGCCAATTCTGTCATGCTGTTGGAACTTGTGAGACGCATAATTTCAATCATCATAGACGCCTTCATGGAGCCTCTTGTGGGCACTGGACCTGCTGAGTGCCAAGACCCCACACAGGGGATCCACACTGAGTGTCATGTTATTTCCACAGTTTACAAACATCTTTACTTTTAGAATAAAAACATCTTCGCTTTTAGAATAAAAGGGAAAGGCTGACAGGACGTGAGGAAAATAACAAGAGATGTTAAAAAGCAAGCAAGAGCAAATCAAGGAGTGGGAAAGAGCTCTTCCTAGAACAAAGGAGACAGTAAATAAAGTTTAAAGAGGATGCTCACATGGTCTAAGCGACATGGACATATGGTGCATCATGGAAGTAGTGGCCATGTTTCCTGATAGATATATAGCTAAATTCAGACATCTATGTTTTGATTTGCTGTATAATGAGACACAGTTGTTTTCTAATAGAAATACTATCAGTGTTGAACCCAACTGGATGACCTCTTCTCAAATCTGACTTGACACACTGTACTTAGTATATGTATCTCAATATAGTATTTATGCTGCTTATTACCTCTACATACCCCAATATACTAAGGGAAAGGGAAATCTGTAAACATACGGCAGATCCAGTTTTAGAATTGTATTTTTCATTCACATTCTGCTTCATATGATTGTTTTCATACATTGCGTCTTATAAAACGAATCACCACTGATTTATGCCTACTGTCTTCTCTCATCTGCCGAGATCTCGTGGCACGTCACTGACAGGCTTCTTCATCTACAGTCAATACCATCCCTACATTTACAGAGAGCTATTTTTGCTTCGTAGCTATCCCAGATGCCCTAATTCCAAATGAAGTTTCTTCCGTTCACTTTTTTAAGGATTAGTAGTAACTTTGAGTATATTTTAGAAAGAACTGAGATGGAAAACACTGATAGGCCCACCTGTTTTTGTCTTTTTTTTTTTTAATAGAGATTTTAATGAAAATTTATAGAGAACTTGGATTTCCATTCATTCATTGTTACACATTTTCACTGCTATCTCTGAACTACTCACTCAGGGAGGTACAAACAAGAGGACCTTTCAAAAGAAACATTGGGAGCTCTGGTGGCCTAGTGGCAAGAAGTCGCACTGCAATCGCAGAAGTACGTGGTTTGAATCCACCAGATGCTCTGCTGGAGAAGGAGGGGCAATCTCCTCCTGTACCAGTCAGATCTGATTTGACGGTACACACAGAAAAAATAATAAAATCAAATTTAAAAAAAAATAAACATCATCCATTTGTCGAAGAAGACTGTGAACTCTGAAATAACTGCACGTCAAAAGGAGGAAAGTGAAAGCAAAATAAAACAAAGCAAAACATCATTTCTCTTTTATTTGAAGTTGTTAAAGAATGCAAAGCAAAAAAAGCAGTGTTCTCTTAAAGAATCTCAATTCCTCCCTATGAATTGGACTCCCATTTCCGAAGTGGCATCATCTGTAAATCAAATTTAGTTAGGCTTTCCGGTCTACGTAGAAGGGGCTGCCATGAGAAGAGGGCTACTATTAAGTGCCAAAGAGCAGATTATGGAATGCTGGTAGTTTGGGGATACAACGGAACTGGCAGATGGGCCAATATAACAGGTAAAATCCAGAGGAACTAGACTAGCACTGAACTTAGAGGTAGAGTTCTTTGTATGGCTTCACCCCAGATAAAACATAAGATACTCATATCTGAACATGAGTATTCATATTTTATTTTCATTTACATAAAGTAACAAGTACTTTAAACATAAGTAAATAAAAGTATATTACCTACCATTCCACAACCTCATTAGTTTTAGAATTCTAAGGGGGCTATACCATTTTTTATTTTTATCTTAGCCACTAGAGATGAGATACGGGGAAGTTACAGACAAGTCCTAAGAGACTCGTTGACAGGACTGTCTCTGAATAGTCTATGGAAAAATACATTTCTATAGAGTAATTTTTCTGAGTGTTGATGCTTTCTTAAGCTCTGAGACTAAAAGAAAAAGAGTGGCCAGTCACTCCTGGTCCCTGAAGGTGTGCCACGATTTTACTACTCCCTTTACCACGTGAGCTCCGGGGCAGGGGATCACCACGTGAAGGGTAACTGGTCTCCCTCAGAATCTCCCTGGAGAAGGACTCATAATCACTACCTAAGGAAAAGATAGTGTACCAGTCAATCCAGCACAGGAAACAAAATCCCCCAAGTCGCTGCAAAGCAAGGTGGACGTGTGAAGACCAAGATCTGACACTCCTCTCAGAAAACAAGAATTCAAGGCAGCAAATTGACAGTCCTCCAATTCCGATGCTCACAGTTAAAGCTCATCATATATAAACGAAAGGCTTCAGTGCTAACCCTGGACAGGGGGTTCACTAAGTGACAAACACACCTATTCAAAACCACCCGAATGAGGAGTCACTGCTGAGACGGGGGAGGTTTTTTGGTTAAAAAAAAAAAAGGAGTAAGCCACACTCCTGGGAAGGAAGAGGTCAACGAGCCATTGGTATTCATTCAAAACTTTAGTATAACTACACCACTGAACTAGGTCCGAGGAGCGACTAGAAGTCTAAAATATGGTTTCTATCAGTAAGTGGTTTAGAATTAATTTGCAGAACCAGGAGGAGTAAACAATGTAATTAGTGTTAAAATATATAAACCAACAGCCCTTTAAGAGTCAAAATCCTTCTCACTCAAAGAAGTGGTCAAGCAAGAGAGTATCTCTGAGAAGCACACGTAGCCGTATCAAAGGCAAGCAAAACTGTCAAGGTTCTGTTACCTGCTCCGTGTTCTGCTGCCTTAAAAATTACATGTTTGCCAATACACTATGCATAATTATATTCCAAGTATGTAATTTACATTTATAAACACTTCTGCATAAAACTTCAAAGTGTTTCCTACGCATGATCTCACTGATCTTTTGGGTAGTAATGAAAAACGATTACAGTCTCTGCTTAATAGAAGCTCCCTCGGAAGAGAGCAGTAAAGTGAATTCTGCAGGATAACTAGTCACTCGCAGAATCTGAACCCGTAAGAAAACCGAACCCATACACTCCAAGTTTAACGCTCTGCTGATGACAATAACATCATGCATCTAATTGTTTCAGAATTCCAGAAAGAAAGGGAAAAAAAAAGGAAAACTGAGTCATTTTCTTGTTGGTTTTGAAAAGCATCAGTATGTCCATTTTAAGTACATTCATGTAAATCAATGTTTTCCTGGGTGGCAAAGTCAGCTCAACCAATAAACTCCCCTTAATTACCTGCAATGTTGTAAATGCACATACACATATACTGACGCTAACAAATTAAAGATAATTACATTCTAGAAATTACCTCTTTTAAAGCATTCCACAGTTCTTCATCCGTGTGTTCATTAAAAGGATCCAGGTTTTTTCTCATTGTTCCAGTGAATAACACAGGTTCCTAAATATTCCAAAATAGTGAATATTAATTACCATGGCACCTTTTCACGCCCATTCCCCAAACGCTACAGTTTGAAACAGAATCCAAATAAATCATTACTACCATCATTATTTTTAAGTTGCAAAGAGTTGGTCATGAAATAATTTCTCTACTACTTTTCTACCAAAGTCAGCTTTAAGCTACCCTCCAGGCCATGAAGGAGTAAAAAGAAGTATCAACTGGGTCATCTAAATGCACAACGAAGAAAGAACAAGAAAAGTGTGATTTTTTAAAAAATCTTCCTGGTAGTATTTGCTTACACAGAAAAAAAAGAGGATACTTATTATCTGAGGAACTTTGTTTCAAGAGAGCTATGCATGGGATGCTGGAATATACCAAAAGCAAGACTGTTTTCAAAGATTGTGCCTCAAAGACAAATTGTTATGTATGTTCACATTTGCACAGAAGAATCTGCGGGTGGCCCCAAAGGGTTTGCTCTTGATTACAGAACAGAGGTCCTGGCAATCTGCTTCCGAGAAGATTATGGTCAAGAAAACTCATGGAGCAATTCTGCTCCGTAACACTGAAGAGTAAACAAGGGTATTTTTTCGGCTGTGTCTGAGAGTGGTCTCACATGTACAAATGAGATGTCTTATTATTTGGGCTTACTGAGAAGTGCAGTAATGGACTGTGTGGCACCTTGATTCATAAAGGGACAACATCTGATTCTTCATGAGCTAATATCTGCATAATCTGCACCGTACGTCAAGAGTTACATGGCTTACAGAACCTTGGTAGTAACCACAGGGGCAGGATAACCTGAAATTTATTGTGAAGAGTGTCCTAAGAGGATTATTTAAATGGCTCATTTTACTCTTCTGCGGAAGGAGGCGCCAGCAAATATTCTTAAAGTATATGCCTTCTTCTGGACTCCAAAAAAATAATCTTGAACATAAGCATATGTACACCCTGTAAAAGTCGTCTTCTGAAAGGTGCTAGGTAGTTAGCCAGACAGTTAAAAGAAAAAGTTCATTAATGCACAACAATGAAGGTGACAGAACAGTGGAACAGACTGTTGGAACAGACTGCAGGTACTTCAGGATCCCCAAGGGAGCTCATCAGCCTTGAGTCTTCCCTGGCTTTGGAGGGGAAAACCTTGAGAAGTAAGATGAAGAAGGCAGACTTTGCTTTAGCCATGAAGAGAAATACCAGCAGCTTTTAGGATTCCCAAAGAACTGGATGTGGAAAACAAAAAAGTACATATTCGCTAAGCAAACCGCTGAATTAAAGACACTAAAATGGGCATGTGAACTGCAATAAGCTGTTAAATGTACAGAAGGCATATAAAATCATTAGTCAAATGGTATCAGAATTATTTCCAAATTGAACTGAAAAAGTACTAAGAGCCAAAGATAAGGTTAAAAGCTTAAGTATGGAACTCAAGACTGGTGTTTAACCAACCAGTGGCAGGGAATTCCTTTTCATGGGTATAATTATCATTTTACTTAGTTCAAGTGTTTCTCTGCAAATATCTATTCTATTCTTTGTAATTATCAACTCTAGGGTTCCGACAAGCAAGGTAAGTTCCCTTCTTTTAAGGCAGGGGGACAGAAACAGTGTGGCAGGTACCCATCATACTTCACTCTTCTGGTCCTCCTTCCACCTCACCATATATGTACTCCACTCACAGGCCCACACTGAGACTCACGGCTGGGTTTTAAGGAAAACAAGAAGCTGATTAAGGGCAAGTTAAGAAATCAGCTTTTAGTTCACTTGGTGGACTCTTTACTTGCATTAAAAGAAGACCATTTCCCTATCCACATTGTTAACTGCGTACACACGAGTTGGAACCAACTCATAGCTAGCCTTCCAGCAGGTTTTCAGAGGCAGTTAAAAATAGCATGGGTGGAGAATCTCCATCTTTCTTCAAAGGAGTGACTGTTGGATTCAAACCGTGTACTTTTGTATTGGCAACACAATTTCTTAGCACTAAGCCACCCACCCATAGTAACTTACATTTCCTGAATTAAAAAAAAAAAAAATCAGACATCTCTCTTACAACACAATTCTATCAAATAATAAGTCTGAGTTTTGATAAAGTATCTACTTAGGTTTTCAAAGTATAACCCAGAGAGATGTTCTCTTAAATTGTTGTTGTATGCTGTGAAGTAGGCACTGACTCACAGCTGACCCTCCAGTGGGTTTTCAAAGCAGTAAATTGTACAGGAGGACACTGCCCATTCTTCTATCACAAAGCAGGTAGTATATTCGAACTATGTGCCTTTGGAATTGCAGAACAGTTTCGTACCACTAAGCTACCAGAATTTATCTCCAAAAATTTGTTTTGCCTTTTAAAACAGACTTATCCGGGAGCTCTGGTGGCCTAGTGGCAAGACACTGCACTGCAATCCCAGAGGTACGCGGTTCAAATCCACCAGATGCTCTGCTGGAGGAGGGGGTAATCTCCTCCTGTACCAGTCAGATCTGATTTGACGGTACACGTAGAAATAATACAATAAAAATAAAAAAAAATAAAACAACAAAAAAACAGACTTATCTTCCTCTGTTACTGTGGGAACAGTGGTTTTCATAGTTCAAAAATACAGGCACAGAAACACACATTTGAACCAAATCACTTATTTCATAAACCAGGGATCTTTTCTCACTTGACTGTGACTTTCCACTCTGTCGGATATTCCTTGAAATGACAAATTCCCCAAAGATTTGGGGAACTAAATGATCTTCCATGTAGAATGTGAGCTGCATTTGTCTGAACCCCTGAAAAATCCTGTTGTTGCTCTGTTGTGATTCAATAAGTGCCTTAAATACTCTGCATTGAGGAAGTTTGGTTAATTATCACCAAATCATCATATCATAAAAAGGGAAAAAAGGGAGCTCTGGTGGCCTAGTGGCAAGCAGCTACAACTACAATCCCAGAGGCGCACGGTTCAAATCCACCAGATGCTCTGCCGAGGAAGGAGGGACAATCTCCTCCTGTACCAGTCAGATCTGATTTGATGGTACATTCACACACAGACACACACAAAAAAAAAAAAAAGGAAAAAAAAAGTATAAGAAATTCCTCTTGTAGGGATGACCACGGGCAAGAAATACTAAAGGAACTCTTTGCCACAGAAACACCCCAACAAAATAACAGCAATAAAGCCTTGCCTCTCAGTGATAACACTGAGTGTGAATGGTTTAAATGCACTAGCAAAGGCAAAAAGAGTAGCAGATTAGGGAAAACCCCACAAAACTCATCAATAGGTTGTTTACAAGAGACACACCTAACAGAAACAAATATTTAAGTCCAATAAGAATGGAGGGGGATATGCCAAGCAAATGGCAATCAGAAAAAAAAATCCGGTGTAGTAGTATTAATCTTTGATAAAAGAGATTTCAGAGTAAAAACCATCACAGGGGAAAAGGAAGGATACAGTATAATTGCTTAAAGGGTTAACAGAACAAGAAGACAGAAACGTAGTAACTATTTATGCACCAAATGATATAGCTACAAAATACACAAAGCAAGCATTAACAGAACTGAAAAAAGAAATAGACAACATCATGATAGCAGTAACAGACTTCAATACACCACTCTCAAAGAAAGATAACATGACCAGAAAGAAACTCAACAAAGATGCTGAATAATTAAACTATACAATTAACCAACTCAGTCTCACAGATATATAAGACTAGTGTAGCCTAAAAAAGCTCAGTATACATTCTACTCTAGCATGCACAGGAAATTCTCCAGAATATATTATATTTTATGTCATAAAGCAAAGCTCAATATATAACAAAACACTGAAATAAAGCAAAGCATCTTTTCAGACTACAATACTATAAAATTAGAAATCAACAGCAAAAGGATAAAGGAGAAAAATCCTATGCACCTGGAAGCTAAACATCACCCTGATTGAACATGAGTAGGTAATAGGAAAAAAAAGAAAAAGAAGAAGAAATTAAAAAGTTTCTTGAAACAAGGAAGAATGAAAAAAAATTATGAAAAACCTCTGTGATTCGGCAAAAGCAGTATGTAGAGGTCCATTTATAGCAATAATCAAGTTTATTACAAAAGAATGAACATCGACTATTTAACCCAACATATCTAACAAACAGAAAAAGAACATCAAGAAAGACTAACAACCTATAAAAGGAATTATGAAAATGATAGCAGAAATAAATGAAATAGAAAACAGAAAAATCTATTAACATGATCAAGAGTTTGTTCTTTGGAACGGTCAACAATATTGACAAACCACTGGCAAAGCTAATAAAGGAAAAGAAAGAAAAGATACAAATAATCCAAACAGGAAATGAAAGGAGCAACATCACAGCAGAAACAATTGAAATAAAAAGGCTAATAAAGGTATTTTATGAAAACTACACTCAAACAAATATGAAAATCTAAATGAAATGGATAAAGACTTAGGAACTTACAACTCACTCAAACTGACACAGAATGAAGCAGAACACCTTGAGAGACTCATCACAAAACAACAAACAGAATAGGTTATTAAAAACTTCCAAGCAAAGAAAGCCCTGGAGCAGATGGGTTTACTAGTGAATTTTACCAACTATTCAAAGAAGAGCCATCAACAATTCTCCATAAAGTATTTCAGAAAATATAAAAAGAATACTCCCAGTCTCATACTATGAAGCAAACATATTCCTGACAGTGTAAGGTCAGGTAAAGATACTACCAAATTAGAAAACTATAGTCTAAGATCTCTTATGAACATATATGCACAATCCTCAACAAAATCTTGGCCAATAGAATCCAACAGAATATCCAAAAATGTATTCATCATGGACAAGTGAGATTCGTAACAGGAATACAAGGATAGTTCAACATAAGAAAAACACTTAATGTAACCCATCACATTAACAAACCACAGAACAAGAACTACATGATCCTATCAATGGATGAAGAAAAGGCCTTTGACAAAATCCAATACTCCTTCCTGACTCAGTAAAATAGGAATATAGGGGAATTTCCTCAGCAAAGTGAAAAGAATATGCACAAAACTAAGAACCAACATGATTCTCAATGGAGAAAGATTAAAGATATTCCCCTTGAAAACAGGAACTTGGCAAAGATGTCCACTATCACCACTTCTATTCGATACTGTATGGGAAGTCTTAGCAAGAGCAGTAACACAAGAGAAGGAAACAAGAGAAGACATCTACATGCAGATTGATATGATAATATACACAGAAAACCCTAAAGATTCTGTCAGAAAACAGTTGGGCATTGTCAACTAACTCAACAAAGTAGCGAGTGCAAGAGCAACATAAAAAAATAAGTTGGACTTCTTGACAGTAAGAAAGAAAAAAAAACAGAAAAGGAAGTAAGAAAAGCAGTATCAGTTATAATAATCACAAGATGAAATACTTAGGAACAAATCTTAACTAGAGTTACAAAAGACATCTACAAAGAAAATTACAAAACATTACTGCAAGAAACATAAAGAGATCTAAAAATGGAAGAATATATATTATGTTCAAAGCTATTAAGACTCAATATTGTGAAAATGGCAATTGTACCAAAAGCCATCTACAAATTGAATGTAGTCCCAATACAGATACCAACATCATTTTTCAATGAGATGAAAAGACCATTTCAAATTTTGTCTGGGATGGAAAGACTCTAAATAAGCAAAGTACTACTGAAAAAGAAAAGCAAGGTAGGAGGCATCACACTCCCCGATCTTAATATTACAACACAGCTATAGTAATCAAACAACTAAATTAAAGGAGAACCCAGAAATCAATTCATCTACCTATAGTCAACTGATCTTTGACAAAGACATGAAATTGTTAAGTGTGGAGGTGACAGACAAATGGTGCTGGCAAAGTTAGAAATCCATCTGCAGAAGACTGAAGCAAGATCCACATCTGAGTCCATACTGAAAAACCAACTCAAGGTGGATCAGGGAGTAAAACCAAAAACTATTAAGGTCACCACAGGAACAACTCATGCACTCACTGCTGGCGGGAATATAAAATGGTACAACCACGATGGAAGGCACTTTCTCAATAAGCTGGAAATAAAAATACCATTTGACCCAGTTATCTCACTACTGCAAGTATAGCTTAAAGAAATCAGAGGTGAGAGACAAATAGATGTTTGTACATCCAGGTTTATAGTAGCTTTATTCACAACAGCAAAGAGATAGAAGCAGCCCAACTACCACAAAACTGTCAACAAATGAATGGTAAGGAAACCTGTGGTATATCCCACAATGGAATATTACGCAGCACTGAATAAACAATAAACTTGTAAAACACTACACAACAGGGGTGAGTCTAGACATTATGTTGAGTGAAATACCAGTCACAAAAGCACAAATACTACATTAGATTGCTGTTATGCAATTAAGATCAACATGGGGATGCAGAGAGCAGGAAAAGAGTGGATACATAATGAACCCTGCACTGGAACAGATGAAGGAAAGGACTGTCTGAAAGGAACATATCATTGGGCTTTATATGTACGAAAATTTGCAATGTGAAACAAGAAACGCATTACAAAGTGAACTGGAGGATAAGGAAGGGAACTGGAAGTAGGAAAGTGCATTGATGAAAGAATGAAAACCCAGCCTTTCTGGAAAGTATGTTAAAATCACAATTAAAAAAACTAAACAAACAAAAAAGAAAATATCAGGCAACTTCCATTCTTGCTATGTGCCACTGGAACCAATTTATAGTGGACCTTTCAGCCTGTTTTCAGAGGCAGTAAACTGCATGGGAGGAGACTGCCCCTTTTTCTCCCTCACAGAAGCTGATGGATTTGAACTACATGTCTTGGCAACACAATTCTTTACCCACAAGGACATCAGAGTACCCTAGCAGCCAACCACTCATGTTGAGTTAGCAATATTAGATAGAGGAAACCAGTTTAGTAAGAACGTTTTCCTTTGTCATGACTTACCAGGCATGTGCATTTTATATTGAGTACATTTTTCATCAAAACTTGTTGAATCTGGAGGATGATTTCATAGAACATTAGCTTACTGAAGCTGCGTGCCTCTTTGGAACCAGAAGACAATTTGTTAACAATGTATTTTAATATGACTATGTTTTATACCAAGTGTTCATTCTCATTTCTATTCTCAGGCACTTGCCAAACAAGAAACCATTATATAATCTCTTGAAGGTAATAAAAGTGTTCCCATATTGTAAGAGCAGATAAGCGTCAAATTAATTATCATTCCTGATAGATACTATTATTTACAGTACCTACCTCCATACGGTGACATTAATAAACAAATCTTACAAATAAGTGTTATAAAAATGTTTGCAGACAGCACACTTCAGTGAGGAGGTTTATGGTCATATACACAACCTCCACGTAAACAGACAGGAAATTTACTAGGTGAGGTGTATATTTTTTCCCCCCGAAGGCACACATTTAAACCTCATTTAATAAGAGTTTTATTTTAACCTCCACAGTTATCTGGCATGGGGCAGTTAGTGAAACAATGCTTCTATTCACTGTCATACTTTAAATGGAGCATTAATATCAAGCCTATTTTGCATTGCCATTTATACACTGAAAAAATTCTTTGTGTCATCCTCAGCAGCAATTTTTTTCCTTTCGTTACTAACATAATACAAGTTCATATTAGGTGTGTGACCCAAAAATGGCTATTGTGAATCAAAGCATTTAGTGCAGTAAACCGATAATCCCTGAACACAACTGCAAGACTGAAAACTACAGTCTTACTAGACCTTTTGTACACGCTCCTGGAAGACAAGCCTCTCATTATCTCAAAAAGAAATCCTACCCACTAACCTCCAGACACGAAAGTGACCTGAGACCAACACAAAAACGGTACAAGTGGTTACAAGTTTGCAAGATAAAGCAAAAACACTTTATCCTCAATGAGGTGGGGCATGGGACAGAGGGATTCCAAATGAGAACACTTCTTTCCTCTACTCAAATGAGGTTATTCTGCTATTTCTCCACACTATATTCATTTTCAAATCCAGAAGATCTTCTATGCACTGTGGTTCATCTCTCAGGTTAAAAAAAGAAAAAATCACCTGAAGTTGCTTTAAATCTTGGTGTAGCCTCTGAATGAACCGATCATCATCCATTTTCAGAAGAAAAGAACATTGTTTGCCCACAAAGGAAAAAGAATTTAAGTCCAGTGTAAAGTCGTCTTTAGATACAAAAAGGTCAGGAGCGGCAGGGAGCAGCTGCCCGGATTTTAATGAAGACTTCAGTGTGCAGAGACAAAGGGCAGAGCATTAGGCTGGGAGCCAATTGTATTCCTTTACTAGTAACAGCACACCCTTCTCTTTGAGTTTTGTTCTCAAAAAGAAAACAAAAAAAGCAAAGAAACCCAGGTAATAAAAAAAAAAAAGTCTTAAAGAGACATTGCCCGGTTAACAGCTTCATCCCACTCAAGACAACATAAGGAGTAGAAATAAAACAGAGGGATGGACTGTTTCTTTAAAACACCTATCTAGAGTTTTGTAGTTTTTTTTTTGTTTGTTTTTTTTTTTTTAATTTATTGGGAAAGTCTGCTGTCAGAGACCTCTCCAAAATACTGAAGAGCAATGATGTCAGTCTGGAGACTAAGGTGCGCCTGATACTGGCCATGGTCTTTGCAATTACTTGTTACACATCAGAGAGCTGGACAATAACTAAGATGATAGAAGGAGAGTTGATGCCTTTGAGTTGTGATACTGGAGAAGAGTACTGAATATACTATGGACTGCTAGGAGAAGAAATAAGTTCATCCTGGAGAGCGTGAAGCCAAGCTGCTCCTTGGAGGCAAAGATTCTGAAGCTTTGTCTGACCTACTGTGGTCATATTGTAAGGAGGGACCAGTCCTTGGAGAAGGACATCATGCTTGGGAGGGTGGAGGGACAGCGCAGGAGGAGAAGACCCTCTATGAGGTGGATTGATTCAGTGACTGGGGTAATGGGGGTAGGTGTGTTGGAGACAATAAGATTGGCAAGGGATAGAGCAGGGTTTAGGGCTGTTGTACATAGGGTGGCTAGGAGTCGCAGGAGACTTGACAGCACACAACAACAACAACAAGAAGTAAGATTCACTCATTGCCATTGAGTCAGAACCAACTCAAAGTTGACCTTCCCTTCCATTTCTGAGGCTGTAAATCTCCTGGAAGGAGAATGACCATTTTTCTCCCCCAGAGCCACTAGTGGATTAGAACCCCGAGAATCTTGGCACTTTGGTAGTTGTGTGAATGTACACACACACACACACACACACAGTCCTCTCATCTCTTGAATCATGATACAGAACACTGATCCTGACCTGCAAACACCACTGGCTGCTGGCACAAACAGTGAATTTTAATGGAATTACGACAACTGAAAACATTTCCTTTGTGCCAACAGTGTTGTTATGTGCTGTCTCAACAGTATTGATGGAATCATTCAATGCAAATGACCAAGTATGCACAAGCAAGCCTGGGCTTACTTTACCTGTTGGGCAACCTGCCCTTGGCCAGGGGAGATACAGGCCTGGCCCACCTAAGTTAATCAAGTCAACATATAGGAGGCACACAAATGCTTGACCAAAGGTTGGTGGTTTAATCTTACACAGAAGTTCTGTGGATGAAAAGACAAAACAATCTGCTTTCATAAAGAGTACAGTCTAACAAATGTCATGAGGCACTTGGACCTTGCCACATGGGCTGTCAAGAATCAAAACGTACTTATAAGACACGTAATGACAACAAGAGTCACACAGCATTGTTTCCAAGTTATTTGAGGGGAAAAGGGATGTAATCTCTCTGTACTTTGCGCAAATCCTCTGGAACTTGTCAGTCAGCATGTCCACACTTTCTCCTATCTCTGCAGCCAGATTCATGACAAGAAAGCATGCCTAGCTCTGACAAGGTATCATTTCAAGCGCATTCTACCACATTTCTCTGTCCACAACACAACAGTGAATAAATCCCTTTCCTGAACTGATTTCAAGTGCTAAGTGTGACTTGAGCTTTTTTTTTTTTTTGCAAAAGTTACAAGCAAATCAGCCCTTCAAAACTACTCAACTCTCCAGATGAAGCACCCAGACAGATCTCATTCAGGTGTATCCCTTTGCTTCTAGTCATCCCTTTTGAATTGGGTGGACAGGAAATCAATGGATAAAAATCTTCGATGAGACACCATTCAGTTCAGCAAGCATTTATATAAAAAAAAAAATCTAGAAATACAATATAAATCATGACTCAGAGAGAGGAAGACGGCCAGAGAGTCTGGACTCTATCACATAGATGTCTGTCTCAGGAAGTCAGTGGCGTCACTGGGCTTCAGTTCCCACACAGGAAAATGCCACGTCCCCTTTACAAGGTTGCTGTGAGAATCAGAGAGACGTGAGTCTCCCTCCATGAACGCTAACACGCAACAGGGGCCAGCCAAGTCACGGAGGAGAGTGAAGAAGTGCTGGTTTTGAAACTGCAAGTGCAACCAACGGATCATGAAATCAGTTCTGTGGGTCATGCGTGTCATTATTTTCTCTTCTATAAATGAGAACAGAATGGAATAGAAAATATCAGCAAGGGCAGTACTGTTGTGTGGATGCTCTGTTTCTGCACATGCATATATGCACACCTGTGTGTCTATGGGTGCAAATGTGTGTCTATGTATGTGTACGTGTGATTTGCACAACTGAGTTCTCGCTGTGGCTCCGTCAGTGCCCTCTGTCAGTCCCTGGTATAGCTGTTAGAAAGTCAAGATTGGGAATTGGGAATCTCACGTTTCAGTTCCGGCCCAGCCGCCACTTGCTAGCTGTATGGATTCCAGTCACCATGCCTCAATTTTTAAACCTATCAAATGAAGACACTAATAGCAGAACTGAGGAAGACGCTAGGACATGTTGGGATTCCACAAATATTAAGGCTTATCATTGGTATTTACCATGTAGGGTACTGAACATTAAAGTAAGAGATGAGAGACACGGCCCCATCATCAAGGAGAGGTAGAATATAGAATGTAGTGAGTGACAAGAAAAATGTCAGGGGCCGTTGAGGGGGACTGCAAAGTCCAGGTGGGAAGAACAGTGGTGAGGCAGGCTGGTAAGGATGTGCGTGGGAAGGCAGGCAGAAAACAGAAAAGAGCTATTTTTGCCCCTTTTCTTTATGGATATCAACTTTCCCCTTGAACTTCTATTCACTGATTCCCCCCTCCCCTGCTATTTAGATTTATAGAAAAATATTGTGACACCATGAATAAATAGAAAAGTCACCAAGGATCACGAAGATATAAAGAGAAATCAAAGAGCAAACTCCTTCTAGAATGTGCTCTCAGTTTTACTTAAGTAGCAATAATACTGGGGGGTGGGGGGGTGGGGAGAGTACTCCAGTCTTTAATAACAGTTGCTATTGTTGGCAGAGGCCATGAAGTCAGTTCTGAGTCATGGAGGTCCCACGTGTGCACAACAGAATGGCTGTGCAGGTTTTCAACTTGTGACCTTTTGAAAGTGAAGGAGAGGAAGACCCTCAACCAGGTGGACTGACACGGTGACTGCTGTAATGGGCTCTTGTGTGTGAGGAAGTGTGAGGATGGCACAGGATAGAACAGGGTTCAGATCTTTTGTTCATGAGATCGCTATGAGTTGTACTCAACTCCACGGCACCTAACAACAACAACAACATCTAATGAGGTGCCTCAGGATGGGTTTGAACCACTAACCTTTTGGATAGTTGTTGAGCGAACACTGCTTACACTAACCAGGTGTTAGTTAAACCTGTTTTTTACAATAATGGCCTTAGGCTGTATTTGTCCTTATGAGGATAAATATATGCTGAGGTAGTTCATCAACATAATGCTCTCTAGACTCTCCCATGTTACACAGTAGTCTACAAAGTAATTTTTCTTCAGTGCTACATAGTATTCCATCGTGTAAATGGACCACAATCTCTCAACCTATTCATTTGTGGATGGGCATGTGGGCTGCTTCCATTTCCTTGCTATTGTGAACAATTCCACTATGAACAAAGATGTCTGTTATCTCTGTTCATGTCTCAGTTCTACTTTCCTTGGGGTATGTTCCTATCAGTGCAATAGCTGGGCCATATGAAATGTCTATGGTCAGCTTTTTGAAGAAACCAATTACTCCGTAAGATCATGACTGTTTTCTGTGGGCAGAAAAAGGGGGAAAGGTGGAAATCACTAGGATTGTAGTGTTGTGTGTGTGTGTGTGTGTGTGTGTGTGTGTGTAAGAATAAGAAAGATTCAGTGGGTGAGCTCAGGTGGTCTAGAGGCAAGAAGCTGCACTGCAATCCCAGAGGTGAGCAGTTCGAATCCACCAGATGCTCTGCTGGAGAAGGAGGGACAATCTCCTCCTGTTCCAGTCAGATCCGATTTGACAGCAATGGGGTTACTGTGTTTCATAGTAATACTAACTACACTTGATCTTCGCCAAAAGGCTGATAAGCGATGTGTTTCATACTCACACAAATGAATTACTGTATGAAAACCATTAAAAAAGAAATACTAAAAAATAAAAAAAAAAAAATACCAAGTCTACTGACACCTAGTCCATTCTGACTCACAGCGCCCCTAGAGGACAGAGCAGAACGGCCCTGTAGGGTTTGTAAGGATATAATCTTTACAGACACACCCTGTAATCTCTCTACTGCAATGCATCTGGTATTTTGAAACCACCAGGTCTTATGGTGAGCAGCCAAGGGCTTGACTCTCATGCCACCAGGTCCTTTTAATAACAATAAATAACAGGTGCGATCTAGTGAGTGTAAGAACCAGGCACTTGTGACAATACTTTCTTATTCAATTAAATAATCAAAACAAATCTGCGAATACTTATTGTGGAACAAATTCTTGATTGAAAGACAAGGAACCTAAAGCTGGAAGACCAAGCGGCTTCCCTGAGCTCACATATTTGGAAGCACAAAGCCTGAATACACCTGTCCTCATTTACCAATCATTTCATTATCTGGTCGTTCACATTTACAATCATAAGGAAAAAGTCCATTATCTGTACCTTAATGGGACATGTCTACAGTACGGAATGACAAGGTATAAGCAAAAGTAATGCTGACTGTGACAATTAACTTGATGTGTCAACCTGGCTGGACCATGATTCCCAGTGCACTGGCAACTACGTAACAATGGAATCCGGCAGTTACACAATGATGTAATCCCTCGCCAATTAGTGGTATGATGTGATTATCTTCCATTTTTTTTTTGGAGGGACATTGAATTTTATTTTAATTAGCTTTCCCAGAACACAATTTTATTATTAAAGACATTGGAAAGAACATCCTCCATTTTTACTCACCAACAATTTTTAGATCAGGACTTGTTCTTTTGAACCTAACCATATTAGAAAAGTGGCATTGTTATGTGCCTGTTGAGTCCAAAATGACTCATAGCTGACCCTCCTGTGAAGTTTTGGAGGCTGTAAATCACATGGGAGGAGACTGTTCATTCTCCTCCAATGGAGTGACCAGTAGATTCAAACCACACACCTTAGGGTTGGCTGTGCAACTCCTTACCACTAGGCCACTAGAGATCTCTGGGTAAGTGAGGAGTGTGTATAGAAATCTGGCTGTGTGCATGATTTTAAACACTCTATCCTGCACTCTCTCTACAATATTTTCCTGGGACCACTTAGATTTTAGACTCTCCAAACTGGTTTTTTGTTTGTTTTTTTAAATCACCCAACATTGTATCATAGAGACAAAGGCCTTTAAATTAGAAAAAAAAAAAAACAACAAAAAAGGTTCCATGTTAACAGTGGTAGGTGATCGTTATCTGCACGGATACAAAGCTTTGAAGTGTTTTGTAAGTACCTTCTTCAGGGGATATACATGAAGTGTGCTCAGGACTAGGGTGGAAACCTGGGAAACAGAACCCAAACTGATGATGTCAAGGTATGTTTAGTCTTTGCTCAGATGTGCTTCCAACACATTAGCAAAAGAGCCAAGGATCATCTAACATTATTTCTTTATTTAGAGTTCTTTTATGTGTACAAGCATAAAAACACTCCTTATTTAAGAAGCATTAAAAGTCATGCAGGACATGTTGCTAGATCCTTTCATCCAAGAATATGAAAGCACTTTACAGACACCCATCCTCTCATTAGGCCCATTTCAGAGACAGGTACAACCAAAGATTCCAGACCTGGGGAACTGAGAACCATTTCTACCATAACTGCTCAGATTTCCAATGGTCAAAGTGAATCTCTCACACGGGGACTGTAGGTGCTGAAAAGTCTTCCTATTTTACCTAGAAAGGATCTTTTGATTTAAAAAAGAACATAAAGGAATTTGAATGACTTTAGAGGCTAGTAGTAGGTAACAAAGGCCCTAAAAGTCCACCTTCTCCTGCTTTTTGGGTGTCATGTTCTACAGGGTTTTTTTTTTTTAGAAATTTAATTAATATTTTAACGAAAGTTTATAAAAAACTTGGATTTTTATTGTGAGTCGGAATCAACTCCACAGCAGAGGGGTTGGGATTTTGTTTTAGATTCTAACAGTCACCCCAAGGATCAATAAGCTCTACAATTCTTAGAGCCCCATGGTTTCACAAAAGGCCCTCCACAGAGATAATCACCTCTCAGTAGGTAGCTTTATTTCCTCAAGCAAAATTCCATCATTAAGAAACTTAAGATCCATGTTTCCCTACAGAAACCTTGAGAGCTAAACAAACGGCTTGCCATTCTGTGCTCACCATTAAGTGGATATATCCGTGGAGAGAACGGCGTGGAAGTTTGAGTCTAGAGCTCTCTCTGGGTAAGCTGTTAGTCTCTCATACACACATACTAAAAAAACACAAACAACCCCCCCCAAAAAAAAAAACCCAAATGAAGCAGTAAAACCTGGTATGTGATAAAAGTACCTGTTGAAAATAACTGCTGTTAAGAAAATGTTTTGAGGGGAGAGTAGAGATCAATCCTTTTATCCAATTGAAAAAAAAAAGAGGCAGTAAAATTGAAAAAGAAAAGAAACACGTGAGAATGCTTTAACTTGCATACCTGAGGTATGATTGACATTTTCTTCCTTAAATCATGAAGCCCAATTTCGGTTGTCAAGATCTTATCAATCCAAATTTTACCTTCGGGTTCTGACAGTCTAAAAAGGGCTGAGATGAGAGAACTTTTTCCAGCTCCTGTTCTTCCCACAATTCCAACCTACAAAGAGATCCAGCAAGGATTTAAAAATAGCATCAAGCAACGAACCAAAAAGACAACTTGAATTTTGAGGATGAAAGGTACACTCTATTCTATAAGCACTTCTCAGCCTGGGCACAACGGTCATTTTCAGGATAATTGCTTGCTTTGTTGGACATTTTGCACTATACAATTCTTTGCTGTCCTGTGCACTGCGGGATACAGAGAGAGCAGCACCTACTGCTTCTACTCATTAGGACCCACCACCAAAAATGCCCACAGACATGGTCAAATACCCCAGAGGAGCATAACTGGCCCTGCTGGAGAACCTCTGGTTTAAAGAAGAGTTAGGAGGTACAGAATCTATCAGCTGGCAGTAAAGAGTGATTATACTCCTAAGCAATCTATGAAAACCTAGTCTTTGTTTCAATCCTGGCTGGAAGACGCTGTCAAGTCGTGTACTCATAGCAACCCTATGAATAACAGACCTGAACTCTGTCCCATCCTGTGCTGTCATCATCTCTGACACTTGAACCCATTGTGGCAAAAACACTTGACTGTGTCAATCCATCTTGTTGGAGATCTTTACTCCTAGGCTTGGGGAACCATGGACCTCAGGGAATTAAGAACTATAAATGCTTCTTGGAGCATTTCACAGAGAGATCAATAATTTAAATCAGAGGCAGTGGTTGTTGTTACTGTTAAGTGCCATGGAGTCAAGTATGACTCATAGCGACCCCGTGAACAATAACTATAACTGTCATCATTTCTCTAATGTCCATTGAGTTTCCAAAGGTCTTTTGTTTAAGAAGTAGATGCCAGTACTGCTTTCAAGCCTATCTTAATCTACGAGTCCCTGTCCACCATGAGTAACTATTATAGCATTTGACATACTAGTGGCACAGTGTTCAGTATCACAGCAACTCCAAGTTACCTCAGTACAGCAAATTGACAAACCAGTGCTGTACCACTTAGAACAAGGTTCTTCCCAAACACAATTAACAGCCCTAGAGCCTAACCAACTTTTAAATACAAAAGCCCACCTACCAGGTCTTGATTGACTTAAACAAGAGGTTTCTAGTCCACAGCTGATGGTTAACTAAATTCCTGAGACCAATCAGCTTACACATGATTAAGAACGAAATAAAACAACCCAACAGTTTACACCTGACTTTCAACTAAATCAAGAGGACTAGCCTCCAGAATCCAACTGCTTCATACATACGAGGTACTATATATAAATTAATTATTCACTTTTCTAGGATGCTATAACTATGAATTATTCTGTGGTAGAGAAGCTGGACTCTATAAAGAGGAATGTGGCATCAGGATTAGAGGGAGACTCACCAATCATCTGCATTATGCAGATGATACAACCTTGCCTGCTAAAAGTGAAGAATCCTTGAAGCACTTGATGCAGAGAACCATGAATGTGGCCTTTGGTATGGATTGCATCTCAATGTCAAGAAAGCAAAGATTTTTATTTGTTTACCTCTGGATGGATAAGCAACATTATGATGGATGGAGATGAGAGTGAAACTCTCAACAGCTTTATTTTGCTTGGATCCACAATTAACACTCTTGGTACCAGCAGTCAGGAAATAAGGCAATAAGTAAAGATGACAGAAGAAGACACAGCCTTTGAGCTGTGGTGTTGGAGAAGAAAACTGAACATCCTATGACGGCCAAGAGAACGAACAGGTATGTCTTGGAGAGGGTGCAGCCAGAGTGCTCTTTGGAGGCAAGAATGGAGAGACTTTGCCTCACATACTTTGGACATGTTACTAGGAGAGACTATTCCTTGAAGAAGGACATGATGCTTGGAAAGGTGGCGGGTTGACAAAGGAGAGGAAGACCCTAGACCAGGTGGAATGACACAGTGACTGCTGAAATGGGCTCCTGTGTGCTAGGAACTGTGAGGACGAGACAAGTTAGAAAAGGGTTCAGATCTTTTGTTCATAGTGTCGCTATGAGTTGTACTTGACTTGACAGCACCTAACAACAAGAGAAACTACATCACTTAAAGATATTAAATACCTGGCTATGTATGTTCTGTCTTGAGAAGAAACATCTTACACTTTTAAAATGCTCATCTCAGTGTCTTAAAAGCCAGAATCCAAAATACACATTATGAGACAAACAATAGTGACATGTGCTTGTTATATGGAGCCTTTCATCTGAACGGTTCAAAAGGCATTTTATAAACCAATTAATACACACAATTGCCCCTTGGGAAATATATGTGTTAAGTATCATTCCTCTTATTAAAACAAAATGAGAAATTACATGATCTGATAATGAGATCAAAGAATCAATATAATGCCGATAAAATACTGGTCAGGAATGAAGAAGAAATTTTCAAACATATGCATTTACCCCTGTAGGCAGAGACCAGCCCTGTTACTGTCAAGCCTGCCCCAAATGTGTTTATGTTACTGGCAGTGGTGCAACAGACTGTAATCTAGGAAGGGCCAAAAATGTGCCTTCAATCACCTGCAAAGTAAATCCTGTTCGCCGAACAAACTTCCTGTTCTAAAGAGAGTACTGATATATGTTAGTAACTTCACATATTGCTCATGTGACATCTCCACATTTAAGTATTTAACTCCAGAAAATCAATCCACCATAACTCATAGTGACCCTATGAACGACAGATCTAGTCTCTGACCTACGCTAGGCCATCTCATCATCTGAGACACTTGAGTCCATCGCTACAGTCACTTTGTTTATCTATCTTGTTGAGGGTCTTCTTCCTCTCCTTCTCTCACTCTCCACTACTCTGACATGATGTCCTTTTCCAAGGACTAGTCCCTTCTAAGAACATACTCAAAATATATGAGAAGAAGTTTCACCATCCTTTCCTCCAAGGAGCACCCTGGCTGTATCCTCCCCAAGAACCTACTTATTTGGTCTCTTTTCAGTCCATGGCAAGAGCCACAATTCAAAGGCATCGATCTTCAGTCAGCTTTATTCACTAACTCTCAGATACACAGCAAGTAACCGAACAGATCACGAAGTGAATCAGGTGCACCTTAGTCTTTAAACTGGTACTCTTGCTTTTCTGCATTTTTGGAGAGCTCTCAGACTTTCTGAATATAACACATCTCTGGATTTCCTGATTGCTTTTACCAAGGTTGTTGACTGTGAACAGCATCCTCAAAAACATGATTCATTTTCATACATAATCATAAGATTTAAGAAAATGAACTTTAACTTTATTGTCTGTCCAGTTAGTTTTCACTTCATGTCAAGAACACACTTCTATTCTAGAGTTGTATAAAAGGAGTCCTGGTAGCTCAGTGACTAAAGCGCTCAGCCGAGAGTCACAGTTCTCCTGTACAAATTCGTCAGCCACTCTGCCGGGGAAAGAAGCGGCAGCCAGCTTCTTCTGATGTGCCGCCTCGGGAGCCCTAATGGGTTCTGTTCTCCACGATAGTTATGAATCAGAATCAACTCCACGGTAGTAGAAGTTTAATTTTTAATCAGAATCAACTCCATCATAGTAGAAGTTTAGTTTTTTGGGAGTTGTTTCAAGTAGCCTTGTCTGTACGAAGTTGCACTGGTAACTCAAATGTGGTGCCTGCTGGGTAGAAGTTATCAGCGGCACTGCAGGAGAAATAAAGATAAATCTCTGCCTCCCGCCCCATACCAATTTACCTTAACTGTGGACACATGGTATTGCACAGTATCAACAGCTGTGGGACCAATATAAAAGAGTGCTTTCCACACTTGTTTACAACTGCAGTGATGGTGGTGGGAGATTGTGATGTGACTGTGGCAAGGTGTAACCAGAGGAACCCTGGAGCTAGAGGCCACAGTTGAAGGTTTTGCTTGCTGAATGATTCAAAGAAAAGCTGACTTATAACTGCTCTGAGATAAAATGTGCTGGATGATTGCATTTGTGCTGCTGAACTGAACCTGGACTTACACTGTGAGATACTCTTTGTCTCCCCCACCCTCCAACCTGTTTCCCTAATAAACCCCACAACTGGGGGTGGGAGAAGGGGAGGAAGGATACTCTTCTGTGAGATTTACCACCTCAAAAACCCTGCTGTGAGCTGGTTCTGACTCAATGGAGATGAGGTCTTCTTCTTTTTGACTGTGTATTCTCTATGGTGTTGTCTGTCACCCAGGCATTCCCTAGAAGGCTGTGGTGATGGGCTCCAATGTCTCACAGATAAGAATGGTGCGGGCAGGACAGAGTTCAGACCTGTGCTATAAGTTGTACTCGGCTTGATGGCACCTAACAACATAAACAACAGAGAGCTGAGGACTTAAAGTCAACCTAGGGAACTTTAAAATCTATTGTCATGTTGTTCAAAACAAGATAGTCTGAACAGAGAAAATGGACATGTCCAAGGAATTTATAGCCATGAATACAACTGCAAAGAATCAGCCCCTAGTTTTCATGGGAGAAGGAGAAAGACCCCTCGGCTCATTAAGACTTACAGTCTCAGAAACACAATGGAGGGTCCCTGAGCTGGAATCTACGCCACACACCACATGCAGCTGCTGCTGTTATGTGCCCTTAAGACAGAGCTGACTCATCGCCGGCTGGGACTCCAGCAGGTTTTCGGAGGCTGTAAATCATATAGGAAGAGACCGCCCACCCTTCTCCTCCACAGCACCTGGTGAATTCAAACCACCTGCTTCTGGGTTGGCAGTGCAGCTCCTTACCAACCAGGGCCACACAGGGCAGACAATAGTTTATGCAGTGTGACTGGTTAAATTCCTTTCACATCCTATGATAATGACAGCTACCTTTTATCAAGAATTTGTGCTGATCTCTGTGCTAGGTGCTTCTTCTTACATGTCTTATCTTGCTTAATTTATACCAGTCTGGAGGTGTTGCTGTAAAATACTAAGAAGCTTTCTTCAACTTAGGGACGCCACATAAAGAGAATGGAATCCTGCCTGTTCTGTGTCATCCTCACAACGTCCACCTTGAGTAGGCTCAAGCCTACTGCTGCAGCCAGTTAGTCAATCCACTTTGTTGAGCGTCTTTCATTTCTTCAGTAACTCTCTAATTGTTCCAGCTTGATGTCCTTCTCCAGAGGTGGGCCCTCTTGATAACATACTCAAAGTCATGTGAGCCAAAGTTCCAACATCCTCACGTCTGAGATTATTTCTATTTTACAAAACAGAAAATTGTGTGGTAACAGTGGTTACAATGGGCTGGCAAACCATTCTGATGGCCTAGTACTGACAATCCCTGTCCAGACAGAAAGGAAGAAGTAGGGAAATGAGAGATTGATGTTGAGGGACTGCACAGATTGTTGACATTCAAAGCACGTTGAGAGATGAAAGAAGAGTAATATGGTAGGAAGGCAAGATAGCAGACGTTTGCAGCAAAGTGGGCACCTGCAGTCAACTGAACTAGAGGTCAGCAGCAAGAACTGGGCACAGAGCTGGAGCTGAGAAAGACGCAAAGTGAGTCACAGAAGAAGCAAGAACAAGCCAGAGAGACTGAACATCTGGCTTGGATTCGCAAGACCAAATCTTGATCCCACCAAAAAATGGCCTTCAACATTTATTGCTTGTTGACCTGTTAAACTTTAATACGGTGACTGGGGTAAGAGGGCATCTCATTGTGGTTTTAATTTGCATCTCTCTAATGGCCAGTAATTTTGAGCCTTTCTTCAAAGGTCTGTTGGTCATCTGAATGTCTTCCTGTGTGAAAAGTCTTTCCATGTCTTCTGTTCATTTTGTAACTGGGTTAGAAGTCTTATTCTTTTTCTTGCGGAGGCCCAGGAGTACTCTGTCAACTTTCATTATGGCATGTGGAGAGACGGGAACTTTCATACACTGCTGGTGGGACTGTCAAATAAATGGTACACCACTCTTGGAGGAGGTCTGATATTTCTTCAAAAAGGTGAACAGAAAAATTCCATTTGACCCAACTGTTCCACTGCTAGGACTATAACCCCACGGAAAACAGAACTGAGACACAAATGGAGATTTGTTCACCAATGTTCATAGCAGCGTTGTTCATAACAGCAAGAGACTGGAAACAGCTCAAATGTCCATCAACAAATGACTGGATTAAGAAATTGTGGTACAATTGCATGATGGAATACTATGCAGCACTTAGCATCAATGATTTTGAAAAAGAATATATATGATGGGAGAGGCTAGAAAGTAGTCTGCTGAGTGAATTAAATCAGTCTCATAAAGACAACTACAGCATGAGACCATTATTGTACTAGTAAGACGTGCATGGATACCTAACAAGAGAAGGGGAAGGAGGTGGGAGCTGGAGGAGGAGGGAGAGAAGTCATGGAGGCATGGAGTTTGGGGGGTGGAGGGAAGGGGTGAAGGAATTAGGAAAGATTCAATGGGGACTTGAAAGATGGGGTGGTAGTGAGCATAGATCTATAGTGCTTAATTCTTTAAAACAAAATGTATGGAAATGATTGCATAAGACAGTGTTAACAGGGAATATGTGAAGCACAAGGTATACAGATGAAATACAATGTATATGAATCTTGTATGCAAGCCAATATAATTTTTTTTAACTCTCTAAAAATAAAATAATAATGTAAAAAAAGCCTCTGCACATCCATGTTTATTGCGGCTTTGTTCACAATAGCAAGGCGTTAGAAACAATCTAAGTGCCCATCAACAAACGAATGGATAGAGAAGCTGTGGTATATTCACACAATGGAATACTATGCTGCATTGAAAACCAAGGAACTCATGCAATATTATGCAAATGGGTGACCCTGGAGGACATTATGCTGGTGAAATATCTCAATCACAAAAGGACAAATACTGCATAGTGCCACTGTGGTAAAACAGGACTGACCTCAGGGTTGGGGGGAGACTGGGAAAGATGGGATAAATAATGTATACTGCATTGAAACATGAAGGAGAGAACTGTTTAAAAGGGATATATGTTTAGGTATAATTGTCATGACAGGAGTCCAGAATGAAGGGTGCATAGTTGAGTGGAGCTGGGGGGAGGGATTGTAAAACAATGAAAGAATTTCTCTTTTACTTTTCAAAGAGAAGAATGTACTGGAGATGGGGGGGAGGGACGAGGGGCAGGGAGAAAAGTGCAACAATGCATGAATGGGAATCCAAGGTTTCTGTAAATTTTCATTAAATTTAAGAATAATAATAATAACAATAAAAAGAAACAATCACAGATCACAGAAAATATACACAAGTCTAAATACAAATAAATAAATTAATTTAAAAAAAAAGAAAAAAAGAAAAAAAGGCTTCAGATAATTGCTTCAACCTGGTGAACTCTGCAACTGGGACCAGGAGGAGCCGAGCCTGAACATAAACATCCTTACAGGTTCAAGAGAGGCTGGTAAGGGGACAAAGACTGATAAAAAAGGCAGAATGGAAAGTTGGGCAGAACTGTGGCAGAAGATTGTCTCCACAGAGAAGGGGCTCATAAATTCATAGACTCAGAACGAGCACCCAACTTTCAGCTTATAACAGTAACACCATTGGAGGATAGCAAGTGGCACAGGACCTTCTAGAAAGTCCCATTTTGCAACCAAGAGGTCGAGGCAAGTCATTTGCTCAACTGTAAATTGTCAAAGGAGAAGTCTGGGGCTGTCAATCATAAAAAATAGCCAACGGGAGAGCGATGGCTTAGAGAATGCAAATGTGTGCACACCTCATCTGTTCACACGTCAATGTGGAGGGCCTGGGACTCTCTTTCCACCCAGTCCTGGGTGATGCAGCAGCTGATCCAAGAGGCAAGTCTGAGCAGAGAGGACCTGGGAAGCTGGCAGGGAGAGGGCGGCAATCAGGACATGAGGGGAAGGGTTTCTAAGAAAATATTGTGGGGTGGCGGGGAGGAAAGGGAGAAAATGCAAGAAACTAATATTTTTGCACATTATAGCAAGGTCTAGTACACACCTGTAAAAATGTATTATCCAGGTAATAGCTCTGAGCAAGTAGGAAAAAAAAAAAAATAACCAACCCAAATCAATCTCACTCCAGAGCTGGAAAATGTCTTCAAATGGCCCAGCACTCACTAAAACGATCAAATCGACCACAAAATCATCTAAATGAAAAATGCAGCCTGTGTTTAGACTTTAGCCAGGAAGCCTAGAGTGGTATTTACCTCATTCTGACTCTTTATTTTTACCTGGTGTTTCTTCCATGAATTAGAAGACTGTTTAGTGCCTATTACATTTTCCTGTTACTGATAACTTCCAGAAATCCAGAGAGCAGAGGAAACAATTTAAAGGAAATAAAGCAGCATTTGTGCTCTGTCAGCACATTCCTGTGCCCTCTCTCAATCAATCCCACACCACGGGGTGTCCTGGTGGGTACAGGTGGAGGGAAGCAGCAACCTCGATACACATATGCAGAGAGTGCAATTATTTCACGACGATGCTGCCTGAATACAATCTCTAAATACACAAACAGGGGAAATGGGCCAGCGCCAGGGAGCCCACAAACAAATCAAAACTCAAGTCACTGTGGTTCTTATAATTCAGATCTCCAAATTCAATTTACCCTCCAACATTTTTAGAATCGCAGATGATCTGAGATTATTGCCCACCGATTTGGGGGTTTGTAAGATCAAAGAATACAAATCTAAATGCCAGGATGTATTTTCCAAGTTGTACGACAACGCTTCTTAGATAACTCGTATTTTATTGCTCCATGGGAAATTTCAGGCGCATGCAAATTAACAGGATTATGCTTACAATGTAAACACGCTGTCTGGGAGTAAGCAAGGATTCCTTACGGTGCTTTCAGGGACAGAAAGGGAAAGGCACTACTTTGCTCAAAGCTGCAGCTAACGTTTGCCCTAACCGTAGCTCTTATTTTCTTCTCAATCCACAATCAAACAGTGGAAATAATTAGGATTCAGCTTTTGCCAGGGGACCTACTGAAGCGTCTCCTTGGGTATCATCTGGACGTAAGTGGTACATTTATTCTTCCATGTCACAGGGTATCATTCATTAACTTACTACAGTCCACTAAATGGACCTGTGGGGGAACGAGAGTTTTAAAGAGCACTTCTTAACGTATTTAACACTTCTATCAAGATAATGAATGGGTTGTTTCCTGGGGGTATAGGGAGATGTGGTAGTAAGATACTGTGTCACAATCCCAAAGGCATCTAGTTCGAATCCATCAGCTGCTTCAGGAGAAAGATGGAAAATTTCTTGCAGTGAGATTTGCTTTATTTTTTTTAAGTTCGCCTAGAGGGTCAGCTATGTTCCGACTTGATGGCAAACAACAAAAACTAGACGTATGTCTTGCTATGTGTTTTCCGTCTTGCTAATTTCTTCTGTCTGCACATTACTCAACCACAGAGCAAACAGTCGCTCAGCACTGACTGTAGGCTACTTACCAGACCCTTCTCTGGGGAACAAATATGAACAGTGTGATGCTCTCTGATCCCAAGTGCCTCGGGCAGGGAGAGCTGCAGCCCCGTACGGACCAGCTGTGCCATGAAGGCCATCTTGAAAGAACATAAAGGACCATGTGGGAGATCAGGGGCTTTTACGGAGGCGGAGATACTTAAACTGACAGAAAAGGAGCACCTGTCACAGTCAGATAAAGGGAGGGCATAATAGTACCTCAGGAAGAGGGATGTGTGTTGGCCAAGAGCTACGGGTGCACGAGACATGAAGGAAACAGGGAGTCCTGAGTGTATGTGTGAGTCCAAGCCAGAATGGGAGGCAGCATCCTATTACATTAGCTGTTCTAGTTTTGTTCTTTCAAGAGCCTGGCTCATGTCAGCCAAGGGCTGCGAGTGAAGTGTGCGGGAACTCCGCTGGCCACCTCAGACACGGGCAGAATCAGCTCACAGACCCCCAGGCCCCCACCAGCATCATCCTCAGCCCTTCCGGGCATTCTGTTAACTGACTTTTGGCAAGTCTCTCAGTCCTGACCGCTAATGGTGCTGGGGGATCTGAGGGGACCAGAAGGGAGCTCACCAAGGTCATGGACTAGCAAAGAGGTGGCTACGAATCAGGGCTGTGTACCAGGAAAAGCAAACCAACAAAACCTAGTCAGAGGGTGAGGAGGAGGACAAGGATTAGACAACCAAGTAGAACAGTAAGGCTGTGAAAAAGCCGAGGGACAAGGGAGCAATGGATGACGTGGTGGAAACAAAGGAAGAATTTATTGGACTAGATATTGGAGAGAAAGTGACAGGAGCAGGGGAGAGTCTTGTCTGGCTTCTGCTGCTGATAGAACTGATTACAATCAGGTACCCTGTTCTTGTTGAAATGTGCTATCAAACTGGGACTGATTTCAGAGGCTGTAAATTGCATGGGCTGAGACTGTCCATCCTCCAGTGAAGCCGCTGGGGGACTTGTACTGAACGCCTTTCAGCTGACTCCTTACTGGACCTGCATATGGTTAATAAGCTATGTGCTTCACCAACAATTATGTAGAGTTAGTGAAAAAGATGAAGTCTTAACTCCTGCATCTGTGAATATGTTTGAAAGAAAGTGTCTTTTATTATGTTAATGAAGTCATGCTGGGGTAGGGTGGGTCCTAAATCTAATCTCTTCTGAAAGAGGCTCAGTGCGGAAAAAGAACACGGAAAAAGAACATGTAAGGCTCCATCTGGAAGGGAGGAGAGCTCAGGGCTAGGATCAAGGAAGGACCCGCTCTGAGAGCAGATATCTTCATTTGAATTTCTAGACCCAGAAACACAATACATTTCTATTCTCTCTGTTTCAGCAGCGACAGGAATCTAAGACACAGCATGAAGAGTGAGGAAAGAAGACGCCGATATTCTATTCCACATTAACTTACATTCTGATGCTAACTATTCCATTGCCACGAATAATTCCCAACAATTACTTGTATCACGGATCTAATTTATATCCATAAACTCAAAGTCAGTGCAGTCTACTCGGAAGTGACTCAGAGCGGACCCTCCAGAGGGTTTTCAAGAGGATGCAAACAGCGTGATGGAAGACTACTCGTCTTTCTCTCACAGAGTAGCCAACGGATTCAAACCACCAGTGTCTGACTTGGCAAGTACGAATCTTACTAGGCCACCCATGCACTGATTCGCATCCATGGTTGTTGTTATGTGCCGCAGAGTTGTTTGCGACTCATAGCGACCCCATGTACAACAGCCCTAAACCCTGCTCTATCCTGTGCCAGTCGCACTGCCTCTGACACTCCCATCCTGATTACCCCAGTCACTGAATCAATCCACCTCATAGAGGGTCTTCCCCTCCTGCGCCGTCAATCAGTCCACCTCATAGAGGTCTTCCCCTCCTGCGCTGTCCCTCCACTCTACCCTGCATGATGTCCCTCACCAAAGACCTCTCTCTCCTTACAAAATGTCCAAAGTATGTCAGATGAAGCCCCAGAATCCTTAACAGGAACCAAAATTTCTGGGGTTACATTCCAGAGTGAATCAACAAGCAAGCAAATGCAGTTTTCAATGGGTTGACATTTTCAAGAGGCAGGACAACTTTAAACAAACCTTCTCTCTTGATTTTACGAGAGCTGTCAGGTGCTTCAACACGAGCGGTCCATCTAAGCTGTATGTGAAGTTTACGTTGTCAAAGACAATGACACCTTCATGGGGCCATGTTGGTGGTGGCCGTTTGGGATATTCCCACGGTGCTTCTTTCTCGAGGTCAGTGTATTCAATCACCCTTTCTACTGAAATCATCTGGAAGAGATGGACACCCACACACGTTAGGGGGGGATGCTTTTTTGTTTGTTTTTGTTTTAATATATGTTTACTGATCTCTAAATTTTCTGCTAAGACATCTTTTCATTTGTTCGTTTATAATTACAGCATTCATTTTTTTCTTTTTTTAAATGAATTTTAATTAACATTTACAAAGATTTTGGATCTCCATTCATTCATTGTTGTACTTTTCTCCCTGCCCAACCCTCCCCCCTAGTTCGCTCCTCTCTTTGAAAAAGAAAAGAAAAATTCTTTCATTAGTATACAATCCCCTCTCCCCCCGCCCCCTACCCAGAGTACACTCCAGTATGCTTTTTAAAAGATGGCAAAACCACTCAACACCCTTCTTTCACCCACAGCTGGTTAAAGATAACTCAGGTCTCAGTTCTTCAGAGAAGAAAAGCAGGAGTTGTGACTAGTTTTACATACTTCTCCACTGTCTTATGACACTTTCACTCAATGGTTCCTTTCTTTGATACTACACTAAAATGAGAAGAATTAGATGGATGTGAAGATTTACCTGCTTTTCTCACCAGAAAAGAAAATAAAGAAATTTTATTAAAAGGACTTTTAGATGGGCAGGGAGAAAAGTGCAACAATGAATGATTGGAAACACTAAGTCTCTGTAAACTTTCATTAAAATTAATTTTAAAAAAAGTACTTCTAAATCTATTGTTAAAGAACATCCAAATAAATTGGATGATCAGTAATACTCAGTCTACTAGTTAGCCCGTTCCAAAGGGAAAGATTTCATTTCAACAGTCTTACCTCCTTTGAGGAGAAGGTGCTCATACGTGGAGGGAATCTGTACGACGACAGCCTGCCCACTACGAGCTGAGTCTGTCTCGCAGTAAAGCTGTGAGGCCACACATAACTGCCTCATGGGGCTTTCAAGCCAGTGATCTTTATGGGACCACAATGCCACCACCGTACCTTCCTCCCTAAGAGTCCACTGACCTTGCAGTTAGCACCTGAGAGCAGTAACCTCTGAACCCTACGGCTCCTTACGAGCTGATTTAAGCTTCCACCAACCATAAGGGACGTGGGCTTGGCATCTTGGACCACTACAGGATGGGAATGGCTGGTCCTACCAGAAAACGAAGGCACAAACTGAAGTCGCCTTGTGTTCTGTATGACACAGAGGAGACTAAGTGCTTTGGGGTGAGGGGGGAGAGGAGAAAGACTCCTATTAATTAAACAAACAACCTCAAAAATACAAAATTCTCCTTTTACTGAGAACGAGGAATTACCCCAAAGAAACAAAAATAAACAGACCTCTAAGAAATTAGCTTATATCCTCTGTAGTATTTCAGAGCCTCCCTCCTACAGAGACATTTATTATATTTGAAGACAGCTTGTGATGAATAGGAAACCTGCTGACATAGCACACATAAGACTGAGAAAAAGATGTATATATTTTATTTTACATTAACTTTAAACAGATGGGGGGAAGGATCTAAAAAACTCTGTTAGCTACGATGCAAAAATAACAGTTTTAATATTTTACATAAGAATTGCTTTTATGCCATTTAATGGCAAGGAGACTTGAAAAGGCTAAGAATGTTAAGATAAACATTACCATATTCTCAACTTCAGCGCTTTGTCTAACGCACCACTGGAACATTCCCATGAGTGTGAGGGCGTAGGACAAAGACAGGCCGACCTGCCCGGCATCCAGCGCTAAGAGGAGAAGAAGGGGTACACAGTCAGTCCCATTCCTAGCCCCCAAGTCTCACCCTTCTGTCATTTTACCAAAAGAATCGCTATAATGTTTAGACAATGTGCAGAGTCATATGAGAACAGTTGTAATATCTACTGATTCCAACTGTGAGAAGGTGGAAAAATCCACTGCCATCAAGTGGATTTTAATCCACAGTGAGCCTCCATCGGTTCTCTGAGGCCACACATCTTTACAGGAGACTGACATCCATCCTTCTGTTGCATCGTCACCGGTGGATTCAAACCCGCTGAACTTCTGGTTAGACAACGAAAGGAGCCACTGTGAATTCAAAGACTATCAAATTGAAAATGTAATGATTTCACTAATCTCAATGGGGAGCTCCAGTGGCCTAATGCTAAGGGGCTGGGTTGGCAACAGGAAGGTACTCAGTTCAAATCTGTCAAGTGCTCCATGGAGAACGATGGTTGTCAGTTAGTCTCCTCCCATGTGATTTACTGCTGCTACAAACCCCACTGGAGGGGCAGCTGTCAGCCGGTTAATGACGTGATGGTACAGAACAACAACAACAAGATCGACAGACATCTGAAAACCAGTATCATACACGAGAAGTCCTGGGGTGGGGGGTGGGGAAGGGCGGGGTGCAAACAGGCAGCACGCTTGGCTGCTGACAGCACAAAAGGTTGGAGGTCTGAGTCTACCTCCAGTGTTTCAGAAGAAAGGAGTCTCCAAAGAGCGAGCTGGGATCGACTTGTGGAAAATCAGTCACTGAAAAACGTCTCAGTCCACTTCTGCTCTGATAGCCAGGGGCCAGTGCCTTGCAGGGTTTTACCATACAGCACTGGTATGGACTGAGTACATGGAGAACAAGGCCATTATTTCAGGCATTTGTCTTTATGGTTCCAAGGGCCAATACCTAATTCCATTTTCTGATGGCTTAGTGGTGAGAAGCTGTGGTGCAAACCCAAAGGCCCACAGTGCAAACCCACCATGTGCTCTGGGGGAGAAGGAAGGGCAACCTCTTCCCGTGTAAGTAACAGCCTCTGAAAAAGCTGATGGAGGGTCAGCTATGAGTCGGTTCCAATTCAATGGCATCAACAACAACAGCAGCATATACAATATACTAGTCAGGCGCTGTTGAAAACAAGGAAAGGGTTCCACTAGCCAATACTTTTGAATCTCAACTACTCCTCTCACTGTGCCATTTGTCACCAAACATACTTCAGTGGAGTTACAGAGGGACCGTAAGGGGTGGAGAGTATATGCCACGCATGCCACCACCATCTGGAACCCGTGCTGCAGTGGTGGGAACACTTGTTTCTACGGAAAGTCTTTATCAATCCAGTGCCCGAGGCAACAGTTTGCACCTTTTGATAACTCAGGCCCTAAAAGTGGAAACCCTCCTGGGCCCCAATGCTTCACCATAGGCTTCATTCTCTCCCCACAACCTCCTGCACCACCAGGAATATTCAGAATGCCGCCCCCATCCATTCAAACACAGATAAAACGCCTGCTCTCATCTGGCCCCGCTGCTGAATCACATTCAACCTGACACCCTGTAAGCACTTTAATGCAATTCATTAGAACCCATCATTAGAACCAAACGGTATGTAATATTAGACAAGGTGGCAGGAGTTTAATTTAATAACTGCAAACACGGCTATAAATTGTAATCATACCATAAATAGTTACTGACATCTGTCCTTACTTTTTGCCAGGATCAGGGACCCAAAGGCAATGACGATGACAAAGATGGCACAGATGGCGTCCAGACGCACGGCGAACCATCGGGACGTCGTCAGAAATAAGAACCAAGCCTCTGGATGTTAGGAAACATAATAGGCATAATGAATGAGTAGAATAACCAAATTAACTGCATCGACCGTGGGAGAGCATTTCGCTCTCTGCTGAGCCGCAGAAGATCTTTACACAGAGTAGGGCTGCAATTTAACAGCTGGCGTGGGGCTGCACACCCACGGAACCCCGGGATTCCAGAGAGCTAAGTGGTACAAGGCAGGATATGGTACACATTACACGAAACGTACAGTGGCTTTGTGGGAAGCATGCGCTGGAAGATTCAACCCAGAGGTTATAAACAGAAACACGGGGAACAGCCTCCTGCCTGCATTTCTTGTAGGGCTAGGCCTCGGGGCCACACAGTTCACTGTCCCCACTAATCCAATAACACAGAAAGCAGCTGCCCATTTGTTTTTACCACCTTCCATACTTACCACAGTGCCTTGAAACACAGAGGCTATTCCTTAGGGACCAGTAATTGAATGACCATCTGACTAAGTGAATCTATATGTAGTGTTCAAAGCTGTACCATCTCCTCAGAACACAATAATAACTACAGAAACTGGTCAGGAATTTGTAAATGAAGAGAAAAGCCTGACATTTCTGAAAGGAACAAACTCCAGTCACAAGAAAATGTCAACTATTAGCTGCTGAGTCCATTCGAACTCCTATCAACCCTCCACTGGGCTTCTGAGGCTGTAACTCTAACAGGAAGAGAATGTTCATCTTTCTCCCACACAGTGTCTGGTGGATTTGAACCACTGACCTTTTAGCTAGCAGCCCAGCGTTATATGGCTCTGTTATCAAGGCTTCTTTACACATATCAAATGACTATGGAGTGTGGTAATCAGAAAATCTTTCATTTCCTCAGTCACTTCTTCAACTCTGAATGCTCTAAAATGGGCCTAGAACAGTTCCAAAGCTGTCATTGTTAATAAAGATTTATTGGAACACTGCCACGACCATTTGCTGACATGCTAGCTGTGCCCATTTTCACACAACAGAGATAAACTGATGCATCCAAGACACTACCTGATCATACCTAGAATGCCTCAAACATTTCACCTGCCCCCTTTTAAAAAGCATTTTCCATGCACTATAGGGAAAAATAAGGGTGGAGAGAGAGAAGGAGAAGGAGTAGTCTATAAGCTAGTCAGGGGAAGGAGAGCAGTGGTTTGAAGGGGAAAGAGGGGACAGGCAGCCACAAATCCAAGAGGAGAGACACCCAAGGGGAAGAGGGAGGTGTGCAGACCACAAGGTCACCTGAGGAGGGAGATCAAGCCTAGAGCGGCAGCATCATTCCTGCTGGGACATCAAACTCCAGATGTACAGACCTGAATGCAGATCCTGGTGTGCGTCAAAGAGCTCCTGGAACCTCTCTTCAGCTCTGTATGCCCTGATGGTCCACAGTCCCTGAAGAGAAGACGAGAGGTGGGAAAACACTGGACTTCGTGCTGAGAAGGAAACACATACACAAAAACAGAAAGCTCAGTGAGGTGAAACGGAATGAAGGCAGCAGCCTCCCAAGCTACGTTACACATGACCACTACCACATCCAGGGCTCCAAGCTGGCTGGCCAGCGGGGCATCTCAAGAAGAAACAGGAGAAGAATAGTCCCTCTGGGGTGAACACTCCATGTCCACCTTCAAACTCTGGCAAGAACTTCACTTCACTTTAATTATATAGAAATAATGGTCTCTGTTTAAATCTTTGACCAAATGCATATCTAGCTACATTTTTTATTTTGTGAACTCAAATTCAAGATCCTAGTCAAGCATGATCTCTCTACTACTATTCTGTGACAGCCATCTAGCCAGAAAGAACTACTTTTTAAAGTAAGGGAGCTCTGATGGCCTAATGGTAAAGAATTCTTCTGTAAACCCAAAGTTAAGTGGTTCAAATCCACTAGGTGATCTTAAGGAGAAAGAGAGGCAATTTCCTCCCATGTAAATTAACTGCTTCTGAAAACCAGGTGGAGGGTCAGCTATGGGTCAGTTCTGACTTGACAGTACATGACAAGAATAATTTTTTAATATGCAGCATTTTTTAAAAAAAACCAAAACCCAATTCTCTGTTAAGATCCTCACCACACTTAACTATAATAAGCTAGACATATGAATCTACCACCTGTCTGTCAGTTTATTATACTACAGTGGCTTGCACATGGCTGTGATGCAAGAAGCTATACCACTGATATTTCAAATGCCAACAGGGTCACCCTGATGATGAACAGGTTTCAGTGGATCTTCCAGACTAAGAACCGGAAGAGAGGCTTGACAATGGACTTCTCTGTCACTGTCAATTTGCCAGCAACTTAGCAGCGACACCCCAATGGGGGTAAGCATGACAGAGATACACCAATCTGGGAGAGGATCAGAGAGTCAATCCAGCTCAATTTTATTGGGATCTGCAGTGCACTTATATACACAGGAAGGCAGGATTGGGTGGGCTTGTAGACGTAGGGCATTCAGATTGGATAGGAGAACCTCAGCCTCGTGGGGACCACTCCCAGCTCAACAGACGCAGCAGCTGTCTTCCCAGGTGGTGAGCTTTCTCAAGCCAGTACAGCCAAACACAGGGGAGCTTTCTCTATCCCGTATTAAAGGCCGTTGGGAAGCTTGCACTTATCTGGAGCTTAGGCAATCTGTCCTGGCCAGAGGCCCTCCCTTCCTCCTCAACATTCCCCAACACTTCTCAAATGAGTCAATGTAAACCTTGAGGACCACACAGAATGATATTTGATATAATACTAGAAAATGAGTCTTCTAGGCTGGAAGGCACATAAGTATACATCAGTGTGGCCACATCAACAGAATTTAGCATATTGATGATCATTAAGATGGCAGAAGAATGTGCTAGAATTTGTTCTTCTGGCCACCGGTTCACCACAAGCTGGAATGATTTGACAGCACTTAACAGTCAGAGCTCTGGTGGCTTAGTGGTAAGGAATTGTGCTTCCAAAGCAAAGGTATGTGGTTCAAATCCACTGGCAGACAGATGGGCAATGTTCTACTGTGTGATTTACTGCCTCTGTAAACTTGCTGGAGGGTCGGCTATGAGTCGACGCGATGACAATAGTGAGAACAGCATTTATGTGTCTCTTTCCTTCATGCATTAATTCCTTGAGGGTTGTTTGTTGTTGTTATGTGCCGTCGAGTCGCTTGTGACTCATAGCAACCCTATGTACAACAGCCCTAAACCCTGCTCTATCCTGTGTCAATTGCACTGTCTCTGACACTCCCATCCCAATTATCCCAGTCACTGAATCAATCCACCTCATAGAGGGCCTTCCTCTCCTGTGCTGTCCCTCCACCCTCCCAAACATGATGTCCCTCTCTAAGGACCGGTCTCTCCTCACAACATGTCCAAAGTATGTTAGACGGAGCCTCAGAATCCTTGCCTCCAAGGAGCCACCCAGTTTAACCCTTTCCAGGACAAATCTGTTTTCCTAGCAGTCTACTGTACTCTCAATACTCTTCTCCAGCACCACAGCTCAAAGGCATCAATTCTCCTTCTAATCCTCCTTGGTCACTGTCCAACTCTCCGATGCATAACAAGTGATTGCGAAGACTATGGCCTGTATCAGATGCACCTTAGTCTCCAAAGAGACACCATTGCTCTTCAGTACTTTGGAAAGGTCCCTAACAGCAGCCTTTCCCATTGCAACACATCTTTTCATTTCCTGGCTACTGGTGCCAAGACTGTTGACTATGGAGCCAAGCAAACTAAAGCTGTGTACAATCTCAATCTCTTCACCATCCATCCTGATGCTGCCAATTGGTCCAGTGGTGAGAATCTTTGTCTTCTTGACATTGAGCCTCAATCCATATTGGAGGCTGCAGTCCTTGACACTCTGCAGCAGGCGCTTCAGGTCCTCCTCAGTTTCAGCAAGCAGGGTTGTGTCATCCGCATAACACAGATTGTTGATAAATCGTCCACCAATCTTGATCCCACATTTCTCCTCATAGAGCCCAGCCTCCTGGATAATCTGTTCTGCATATAGGTTGAAAAGGTATGGAGACAGGATGCATCCCTGGCATACGCCCTTCCCAATTTTGAACCATGCAGTGTTCCCTTGCTCTGTTTTGACAACTGCCTCCTGGTCCAAGTATAAGTTTTGCATTAGAACGATCAAGTGTTCTGGGATTCCCATTCTTCTCAGAGTCAGCCATAGTTTGTTATGATCTACACAGTCAAATGCCTTTGCATAGTCAATGAAACACAGACATTCCTCTGGTATTCCCTGCTTTCAGCCAAGATCCATCTAACATCAGCTACAATATCTCTAGTACCATGACCCCTTCTAAACCCAGCCTGGACTTCTGGTAGGTATAAAAATCTCTGTGTCCCAGTAACTCTACCTGTACACAACACATGATTATCACAGAGTCGAGTATAACTCCTAGTGAGCTACAGGTCACTGTGCCAGGCTCATCGTTCATTATCTCTGATGCATGTGAATCACTGTGTTAGTCCACCAGGCTGACAGTGATCTGAACTCACCACATTGCTCCACGAGAGAAAGAGTAGACAGCCTGCTTCTGTCAGGATTTATAGTCTTGGAAACTCTTTTGAGGCAATTCTGCTCTGTCTCATAGGACTGGCACCAAGTTAAGATTTGACTCAACATTATGGTTCCTTTGTGGAGGTGAAACAATAATGAAGCCCCTTGGGGTTTTCTGTTTGTTTTTTTTTTTAGCATGATATTTCATATGCCTGCTATTCCTATTTAATTAGTTCTTAGTATAAGTATTTTGAGAATCATGTTTAATACTTCCTTATCTTGAATAACATAACAAGTATGTTATTGGGATGGGAGTGTCACAGACAGTGCGACTGGCACAGGACAGAGTGGAGTTTAGGGCTGTTGTACATAGGGTCGCTATGAGTCGTAAGCGACTCGACGGCACATAACAAAACAACAACATCTTGAATAAATTTCTAAAACTTAAACTATTACCCTTTTATATATATATATATATATATATATACATATATATATATATATATACACACATATACATATATACATATATATATATTTTTTTTTCCCCCACTAGTTTATTTACAAAAATCTAACACAAATTTTCTGCCAAGAAAACAAACAGATTCATCCTGGAGAGGGTTAAACCAGGCTACTCCTTGGAGGCAAGGATTCTGGGGCTTCGTCTGACATACTCTGGACATGTTGTAAGGAGAGACAGGTCCTTGGAGAGGGACATCATGCTTGGTAGGGTGGAGGGACAGTGCAGGAGGGGAAGACCCTCTATAAGGTGGATTGATTCAGTGACTGGGATAATTGGGATGGGAGTGTCAGAGACAGTGCGATTGGCACAGGATAGAGCAGGGTTTAGGGCTGTTGTACATGGGGTCACTATGAGTCATAAACGACTCGACGGCACATAACAACAACAACAATACAAATTCAAACAAATTCTTTCAATTTCCCTCACCGCTCCACCCATCAAATTGTACAACCCAATGATTAATCCCCTCTTCCCCCTGTACATCCACATCCCTCTGCTTCCAGCCTCTCCCACCCCTCCTGGATCCTTATACTCCTTCTACAATAATGGGCTTATACAATATTTATCCTTGTGGGACTAAGTAAACTCACTCAGCCTAATGCTCTCCAGTCCCTCCCAAGTTAGGTAATAATTTACAAAGGTATTGCTCCTGTATGCTGCATAGTATTCCATTGTGTGAATGTGCCAGGCCACTGCTGAATATATCTGTCAGCTATTGCTTAGAGAAAGCAGAGGAACTGTCACTTATACAGTCCAATGGCCTAGATGGACAACAATCAACATATCACATCCAGTTATCTAGGGGGATGAGGAGAAGACATTTGTATTTCAGTCACTGTTCCAGTCAAACTCACTAACGGAAAACGCAAATGTTCTACGGAGGCTGTGCAAGAGTTCTTGGGATCTCCAGGTAAAAATCTTGTGCCTGATAAGATACTGGAAGCTTCAAGGGAGAGCTATTTAAGTATGGATAAGAGCCTTCATTACTTTTTGATTCTGGGGAATTTGACTATGATTTGTCTTGGTGTTTTTCTTTTGGAGTCTAGTCTGTTTGGAGTTTACTGAGCTTCTTAAATGTGGATTCCTCTTTTCTTCAGGATACCTGGGAATTTTCTTCTATCAGCATTTCCATCATTTTCTCAGTGGTTCCCAGTCCCCATCGTATTCTGGAATTCTGATCATAAGTATATTGTTCCTTTTGATGCTATCCCACATGATTCTAAAGTTTTCTTCATTCACCTCTCTGCTTCTTCTTCTACTACGTTCCTATTGAGATTCTTGTCTCTCATCTCTTCTGTGCTACTTTCTTTCTCCCTCTATCATGTTGGAAACATTTGTCATTTGGGATTGCATTTTCATGCATTTCTGTTATTTCTCGTACTTACTACGGCTGTACTCTCTGAATTGTGAAGAGTTTTTAAGTTTTTGCCCCTTTTAAACACCACTGATTCTCACCACTGGACCAACTGGCAGCTTTATAATAGATAGAGATTGAGGTTGTTAACAATTTCAGCTTGCTCAGGTCTACAAGCAACACTTTTGGCATTAGCAGTCAGGAAATTAAAAAATGAATTGCTCTGGGAAAATCACCAGTCAGGGAACTCTCTAGAGTACTGAGAAGCACCGATGTCAGTCTAGAGACTAAGGTGCGCCTGATTCAGGTGTTAGTCTTCACAATTACTTGCTATGCATCAGAGAGCTGGACAAGGACTAAGGATGACAGACGAAGAATTGATGACTATGAGTTGTGGTGCTGGAGAAGAGTACTGAACATGGACTGCCAAGAAAACAAATAGGTTATGTCCTGGAGATGGTGAAACCAAGTTTCTCCTTGGAGGCTAGAATTTTGAAGCTTCATCTCACATACTTTGGCCACATGGCCAGGAGGGACTGGTCCTTGGAGAAGGACATCACAGTTGGAAGGGTGGAGGGACAGCACAGGAGAGGAAGACCCTGGATAAGATGGATTGATACAGTAACTGGGACAATGTGGGTAGGTGTGTTGGAATCGGTGAGACTGAATAAGGACAGGGCAGGCTTCAGAATTGTTGTACGTCAGGTCTCTATGAGTCATAGGTGACTAGACTACACAGAACAACAACCACCACCTCTTAATCTTATTATTAAATTCTTTCTTCCATCTTTTGCAATTTCTTCTGTAGTTGTTCATGTTCTTCCTTGTCAATATTTCTTCTAGCTCTTTGTCTCTGGAGTATTTGCTTCAATTAAGGCTTCCTTCCTTTCTTCCATCATTTGTCCCTTCTTTCACTATCCGTTCATATAACTGTTTCATTGTACTTCTTCCACCTCCCTGTGTCTGAGGTATTCACTAGGTCTGTAGTATGATCTGCTTCTTTAGGAGAAGGCTTGTTTGGTTTTTCACAATGTTTGAAGCTGTCTGCTGCATTCTTGACAGTACATGAATTTTTTTTCTTGGTATGTGTTAGGTTGTTTCTACTGTGTCTGTGTAGGTTGTTGATAGTTCTTTATCTTTATGATGTTATTGATTAGTTGCAAACTTAAAGTATTCCCTTTATGGAGGAGGGCAACTTGCTATACCAGGAGTCCTTTCTGGTCTTGTGCAATGGGAAAGCTCACCTTTCTAAAGACCTTGAACTTCTTTCTGGTCTGCAGTGCAGCTGTGCAGGAATCTTGCTTGAGTGCTGTCTCCCTCTTCTAAGGTTTCTAACTGTCCTTAGTGGCCCACAGTGCGATCTGAGATGTTTCCTCCGACTGCTGCACTCCCTCTATCCAGGGTGGGGCAAGTGGGTGGTCCATAGGATGTCTACACAGCTGCCCTCTTTGGTCTTTCACAGCCTGGTGAGAATCTCTCCTGCTTGTGCTTGGATCACATCTTCTAAAGTTTTAATTGTCCTGCGTGCCCTGAGTGTTGCTGGAGTGCAGAGCAACCAGTGCATGGCTGTACTCTTCTTATTAAGGGTGGAAAAGGGGAGGGAGGGGCAGGTCCCTTCACTGCATCTTAAGAAAGCCAAAGAAAGACTTCTTGTCTCAACCCATATGGATGCAGAGTGGATCTACCCCAGACAAAAATCCAAGGTGTTCCTTCTGAGTCCACTTTTATTGAGTATACGTTAAGACCTCTTTTCAACCAAAACTGCTGAATGACTGCATTTTATAAGTGTCCTTAAATGATAGATGTCTGAAGCCTTGCTACATACACAACAGAACTGGTTGGAATCAATGATACACACACTGAGAAGTGTCTTGGGAATGCGGGCACAGCTTGGCCTCCACTGCCCAGCCTCCTAAGGAAACCTATTCACAAAACTAGACATCACAGTGGCTTAGATGGTCTGTTGTTGATGCAAATATTTTTTCTATAGTTTTTATAAAGCTGCTGCTCACTTACACAAACAAGATAAATGTACCTCTTCAACATCTCTTGAAAGAGAAACACACATACGCTATAACAAAAACTCTCTTGTCCTGTTGAACTAGTGTTTAGCAGATATTCAGAACTATGAAACCCACTATGCTTCTCTTCCTGGGCTGGTTTACAGAAAGCCATACTGAAGATCCTTTGTTGTACCTTTTCACAGGTGATATTTTCTGATGCAAATTTCTTCCTTTACTTCTTCCCTATCACCCTTAAGCCTTTGTTTAACAATACTACTTGCCTGGTGATCTTTCTTTTTAATAAGAAGGAAATGTTAGCATATGCATTTATAATGAGGTGCACTCTGAATGATTTCATCCTCTGTGATTATCTGGAGAATAGAGTGATCAATCATTCAATGCCTTTCCCATTATTCCAAAATTAGGAAGTTGACTGTACTTAATTGACTAATTGCATTCTAAACTGACTCCCTCTTCCCGTGTGCTCCCAGGGGCATTATTTTCAGGGGCCCCTCACAGGAGCAGACTGTGCGGGTGCACAAACAATGTGAACAAACGAATCAAACCCACCACCAGTGACTTGATTCCAACTCACAGCGACTCTTCCCAGGCTTTCTAAGGTTGTAAATTTTTACTGTAGGAAACATCTCATCTTTCTCTAGAAAAGCAACTGGTAGATTGCTACCACTAATTTTTCACTTAGTAACTCTTAAGCAGGTGGCACTGTACCCAAATATTTGTGACAATAAAGAGCAAAACTGGAAGTAACAATGCTTCATCCTTTCTGCATTATTTAATAACTGTAGCTTATTAGTTCTTCCCCTCGTATGTGAAAGCAATATAGTTTTGGAAAATTAATTCTGAAATGTGATTAGGTTCTTTGAAGCTTCCTTTCTTTTTCTTAATCCTTTCCCTGCCTTGCCATTTCTAGTATTTTGAGTGACAGGAAAATGCACCATTTTCCTTTTTCTGCTTAATTCTCACATGCGGTTGTTGCTATGTGACACCGAATTGGAAACAACTCATAGCTGAACCGCCAGGCTTTCGAGGCGTTACGTGCACAGCAGAGGTGTTACTTGTACAGCAGGAGACTGCCCGCTCCTGAGGAGCAGATGGTAGATACGAACCATCTGCTTCTGGGCTGGCAGAGCAACACCTTACCACTAGGCCACCAGAGCTCCAGTTTCACACAGCAAATATTTTCTTTGAAAAGTATTTCCAGAGCCCATTCTCGGTATAAGGCAGCGTGTCGTGAAAAAATAAACACATGACCTGTGTTCCTGGTGCCCACATTCAGGTGAAACCGTCTTCATTCCATTCATCTTTCATTTCTGCCCCATGCTAGGTCAGCACTGCGCCTGGCACCCCCAAGTTCCCTGTGCCCCGAGGTCCACACTGACTCAGGGATTACACAGGAGTCAATGGCCAAATAGGAACTTGACAACTTTTGAAAGGTGTCATCCTAGAACTTCAGAGGTCCCTGTAATAATGGCATAAAAAGCAGTCTGCATCGCCATGCCCATCTGAATCCCTTAATACTCACTTGTGGATTCCAGACGCTTGACATCTCTCGACGTTTCTAAGAAATACCGCCGGAGGATGAAGAAAACCACAGCAAGAGGCACTAAGGGTATCGCGATCCATGGGATGACGGCCACCGCCACGGCCACCACTCCGACCACCTGGAGGAATGTCTGAAACGAGAAAAGCAGAGGTCCCCTCATCACCGTGGTTGGGCAAGAATACACCTTAGCATGTGGCTTCACCGGGATTAAGCAACTTTGCTCAAAAGGATTTGTTGGAACAGCAAAATGAGAGACGGCCCCTAATGAGATTCACTGCATCCTTATGCTCTCTACATTAAGGCTAAGTGTTGAGTCTTTTGACCAATCAACATTAAGACGTGGTTAATATTCCACCCTGTTTTACATATAAGAAAAATGAGGCTTCCTATCGTTCCTGTTGCCATTGCTTAGAGATGGTCAAAGCTCAAAACGCATAGCCACCCTGAGGTTCAGGGCCATAGCTGACCCTCCAGTGACTTCCCCAGGCTCCAAATTGCCCAGGACTGTCCATCTCTATCTTGCAGAGCCCCCCAGTGGACTCCAGCAGCCAGAGGGGTTCAGCCTTTGAGTCAGTAGCCGAGCTTGTCTTACAGGCAGTAAAGCTCCAGATTATTAAGAGTTTGCAGACTTTACTAAGGAAGTTAGGGAGCAAATGTTATAAATGAGGAATAAAGGAGCCTTAGGTAAATGTGGGATAAAGCAGTTAATGTCAAATTCTGTGCTTAAGAGGAGGAAGAAAATATTAACCTTTATCTTCGAGAATGCAGATTCTTCTTTTCCTGGTTTTCTACCCACAGGTACTGAGGGCACACTCTGTATCTGGCCGCATACTAAATACATCACATATGTACAAATGGCTAAATGCTGGACTGCTAGACAAAAGTCTGGCAGTTTAAGTCCGCCCAGAGGTAACTTGGAAGAAAGACCTGGTTGTTAGGGACAGAATTTGGCCAGGGCTGAGGAGATCTCCACAAGACAGAGGGATCAGGGAGCGGCCAAGGAACGGATGACAAACACCAGACCCTAGCCAGGAACGCGGAACAAAGAACTGTGGTAAAAACCAGCCAGAAAAGACTAATTAGGCCAAAGCAGAAGGTATTACACCAGAGTAAAGGGCTGACAAGATAATAAACTTTCTAACCAAGGCTTGCTTTCTCCAAGCAAGCGCATATGCAGAAAAACAGGTAAAACGGACATTTTCCGTTTTTCTCGTTGTTGTTAGGTGCCATTGAGAACAATGCACAGTGATCCTTTGAAACAGATATGAAGTCTGTCCAGCCTTCTGCCAGCCTCACAATCTCTGGCACACTCAAGCCCATTTCCTCTCCTTCTCCACTCTCCCACCTTTCCAAGCATAAAGTCCTTCTCCAAGGAACAGCTTCTCTTAGCAACATGCCCGAAGTATGTGACACAGAGCCCCCATCCGAGCCTCCAAGGAGCCCTCTGGCTGCACCTTCTCCAAGACATACACGTTTGTTCTTTTGGCCGTCCATGACATATTCAGTACTCTTCTCCATTGATGTCAGAGACATCAATTTTTTTCTTCTGTTGAGAATACCATGGACTGCTAGGAAAACAAACTGATTTGTCCTGGAAAGGGTTAAACTGGGTGGCTCCCTGGAGGCAAGGATTCTGAGGCTCCGTCTAACATACTTTGGACATGTTGTGAGGAGAGACCGGTCCTTGGAGAAGGACATCATGCTTGGGAGGGTGGAGGGACGGCGCAGGAGGGGAAGGTCCTCTATGAGGTGGATTGATTCAGTGACTGGGATAATTGGGATGGTGGTGTCAGAGACAATGCGATTGGCACAGGACAGAGCGGAGTTTAGGGCTGTTGTACACAGGGTCGCTATGAGTCGCAGGCGACTCGACGGCACATAACAACAACAACAACATCATTATTCATTGTATAGCTTTTCATAGCATAGCAAGTGACTGAAAAGATCATGATCCGAATCAAGTGCACCACAGTCCTCAAACTAACACCATTGATCCTAAGAACTCTGGCAAGATCCCTGAACGCAGACTTTCCCAATCCAATGCATCTCCTGATCTCCTGACTGGGCTACCAAGTGCACTGACTGCGCTTCCAAGTAAAATGAAGTTGGTAACAGTGTCAATCTTTTTTTCCTCCATCTATTATGATGTCACCTATAGGTCCAGTGGTGAGAATTTTTATCTTTTTGACATTGAGATCTAATCCATATTGAAGGCTGCAGTGTTTGATCTTCTGTGACAAGAGCTTCAAGTTTTCACGTTCAGCATACAAGATTGTGTCATCTGCATACCAGAAGTTATTAATGCGTCTTCTGCAATCTTGATGCCACATTCTTCTTCACAGAATCCAGCTTCTCGAATAATCTGCTCAGCATCCAGACTGAATAGGTAAAACTCACTCCCACTGGCACCCTGACAGTTTACAATCACCATGAAGATTGCCAGGTTAGGACTCAGCAGATGCTGTAACACCCAGCACTTCATACTCCCCACACCCCTCACCCAAGAGACAGATGAATAGTGAGCACCAACACAAGCATATCATCCCTCTAATTTACTTCTATTTAATGAAGTCTTACAAAGACCAAGACCTTAAACCCCACGAGGTCCTCTCCACTCACAGAGGATGACCCATTCATCTCTCAAACATACTAAATCAACTCTAGTTCTTCATTTAAGTCCCTGACTTATCTTCATTCTTGTTAAGCTTTGCACTCCCTCTTCCCCGCCCCCTCCCCTCAGCCCCAAATCTCCTGCTGGCTTGATCTCATGGCCATAAAATCGACAGCAGGGAAGCCCCATCTCCTCTGGGCTCAATTTTTCAGCCAGGAAAGAAGCTACCTGAGTCTTGGCCTAGAGAACATGGTGATGTGTTTCTGAAAGGTCTCAGGCTGGAAAAGCCCGAGGAGAAGTTCTATCTGACTCGCATGTGGTCACCACGCCTTGAAGGCAACAAGCAATAGCCTCAAAAAGTAGCAGAATTACTGTCTCCACTTACAGAAGAGGACAGCAAAGCAGAGAGAAGTTCATCGTTGTTCACATTTGGACAGCATCAGATATGCAACTAAGGAGCCCACCCTGTCTGTCACTATGATACACTTAAGCTTGTCCCCTGGATACATCAAAGCATGGTTTGCGTGCAAATTTAACTAGCAAATTAATTTCCCATTTAATAACCTACATATCTTTTGTATTTATATTTATATATTTGAAAGATTTCTAGCTTATTTTAACTTAATTTGCTTTTAATTTCTCCCTCTAAATACCTTTACTTAAGGAATTTCAATGTTCATCAACATATCCAATTTTTAAAAAGAAAGAAGATGAATTTTTTTTAGAAGAAAAGTTTTGATATGGAGAAAAATGAACATGGCATTAAAGTTTTTCATTTTATCACTGAATTTCCCCCCTCATTAAGGTATTTTCAATGTTCTGTTTAACAAGATAATAATAACAATAGCAGATACCGTTTATTAGAAGTTAACACTACATAAGCCACTGTGCTAACCGTTCCATGAATAACTTTCATTCAGTAAGGCAACCATTACCCAGATTTTACACATGAAGGGAAAGACTATCTGAGGAATTAAATATCCACCTAAGGAAAGGTGCAGACGTACAGGGTGGGGGAAAGGGGGTGAATTCAGGTCTGTCTGTTTCTAAAGCCCGGGCTCACACACAGTGCTGCAATGCTAAACCTTTTAACAGGAGCTTAGTGCTAGTTTTCATAAAGCCAAATACTCCCTACACTCACAATGAACCTGGCCTAAAAAGATGGCAGGGAGAACAGGAATGCAAGTACTGGGTGAAGATGATATACATTTTTGTCTTTATCAAGGCAAAACCATGAGATCAGGGTCTAATGAGTGTACTTAGTGTCAAGGTGCTATGAAAACACGGTGCTAGCTTCCGGGATCGGGTGAACGGTGGGACGGACACAGAGACCAGCAGCGTGCAGCCCGAGACTTCTGCAGAGACATCTGAGACTCACAGAAAACCATGACTTCCAAATACAAGGCACAATATATTCAAACTGTAAGGGAAACCTTACGACAATTGTACTTGTTACGTACCATCAAGTCAGAACCAACTCATAACTGGCCTTCCAGCAGCTTTTCAGAGCAGTTAGTGGTATAGGAGGAGAACGCCCATCTTTCCCCTGAAGAGCAACTAGCTGATTAGAACCTCTTTCCTTTGGACTGGCAGCGGCGCTCCTTACCACTAAGCCACCAGAGCTCTCTCATGAGGAATTAATTGTGGTAAAAGTCAACCTTTCCTGCTCTGTTGGCCTACTGGCAAGAAGCTGCACTGCAATCCCAGAGGTGCGTGGTTCGAATCCACCAGATGCTCTGCTGGAGAAGGAGGGACAATCTCCTCCTGTCAGATCTGATTTCATGGTGTATATACAAAAAAAAAATAAAAAGAAATGATAATAATTTAAAAAGTCGACCTTTCCCTTGGGAGATGAGCATTTGCTTGAGTGCTGCAATGATACTGAACAAATTGTAGAGGAGATTCCAAACTAAGCTGAGCCAAGGGAAGAGAGGCCAGGGAAGCTACTTGTAAAAATCATAACCTGTGGATCTGCGGTTCATCTGATCTGCAAACAACGGTGGGGCTGGCTCAGATCAAGTTCATGGGTCCTGGAAGTCAGGACAGACTTGGTAGCTGGTGATAATAAGAAGGAACGTATTTCTGAACCTGCTGTTGTTGCTGTTAAGTGTCACAGAGTAGAGTATGACTCACAGTGACCCTAAAATAAACAGACCTGAACCCTGTCCTATCAGTACCATTCTCATCGTCTCTGACACACGTGAGCCCACTGCTGCAGTCATTTGTGTCAATCTGTCTGGTTGGGACCCTCCTTTTTTTTACCAACCCTCCATCTTTCTTTCTTTTTTACTTTTTAAATTTAATGAACGTTTACAGAGATTTTGGATTTCCACTCATTCATTGTTGCATTTCTCTCCCTCCCACCCAATTCACTCTTCTCTTTGAAAAGTAAAAGAAAAATTCTTTCATAACCCTCCATCTTTCTAAGCACGAGGCACTTTTCTAAGGATGATGTCCCTTTTCAAGGAATAGCCTCTCCTCGCCTCGTGTCCAAAGTATGAGAAACAAAGCTGTGGCATCTTTGCCTCCAAGGAGCACTCTGGCTGTACTTTCTCCAACACATATTTGTTTGTTCTTTTTGGCAGGCTTACTGCAACAGGAAAACTGAAAGAACGGCGTGAATAATAAGTGTACACATTAATCACAGCCAGGAGCCGTTCTGACCAAGGGTTAAGTTGCCTCGCTGCGTCCAGCAGGCTGTTCTGCAGCTTCCAGCAGCCCCTGCACCCCCCCATCCCCTGTATCCTGTGCTGAGCACGGCTGGGCAGGGCCACCCCTGCAGTGTGCCCGGGCACTGGGGCTCCCGGGGAAGGATTAGTCCAGTAATACTTTACAGAGACAGCCCTTATCAACACAGAGCTCTTCCAAATCAGTTTTCTCAGAGGATCCTTGGAAACATATTGTGAACGAGGAAAGTAAGTACTGTCATTTCTATTCATAGATAAGGAGAGCGAGGCTCAGTAGACTAAGTGGCTGTCCTAAATTCTCCAGGAAGGGACTGTGTGTGTTATGGACAAAGCCAGGGAGCAGCGTGGACTCAGGGAAGCCAAGCACCACTGAGGCAGGCAGGGTCTGATACACTGAGCTGCTAAACCCAGAGGATCATGGGGGAAGAAGGAAAAGCATCTGGAAATGTGACATCATGGGCAGCATGAATCAAGGTGAATTACCCTGATATACGCTTTAGACAAGCACACGAAATGCTTAAAGAGGAGTCAGACGTTCTTCAGTGTTAATTTTATTTGCCTATGTCCAAGAGAATGAAAAGATGGCTGTGTCTTAGAGAGGGTGCAGCCAGAGTGCTCTTTGGAGGTAAGAATGATGAGGCTTTGTCTCACGTACTTTGGGCATGTTGCTAAGAGGGGCTGTTCCTTGGAGAGACATGATTCTGGGAAGAATGGAGGGTTGGCGAAGGAGAGGAAGACCCTCAACCAGGTGGATTGACATGGTGACTGCTGCAATGGGCTCTTGTGTGTCAGGAAGTGTGAGGATGGCGCAGGATAGAACAGAGTTCAGATCTGTTCATAGGGTCCCTATGAGTTGTACTGGACTCGATGGCATTTAACAAAAACAACAACGTGTCCTAAAAAAAAAATAAATAATAATACATATGTGGAGTTCCCAGATGAAAGAATTAAGCATCCAATTACGAGAAAGTTTGACAGTTCAAACCCACTGAGACCCACCCAGGAGGCAGGGAGAACCTTCCAGGGCAGACAGACAGAGTACAACATTGCACTTCGACTGAACGCAGACATCTAGCTTCGAAAGCTGCTAACAGCTCCTCACCCCAAACGATGCCACACCCTTTGGCCAATGTTACTGCACCTCAGTCGTGTCATGGGGAATGGTAATCTGTATGGCAAGAAAACATCTCGACTTGGAAGCAACTGTCCCAAACCCTGATACCCAACGATCTGCAGAGAATCATCTTCTTGAAGGGTTGCATGAAAGCTAGTGACCCATCTGTGGCCTATCTGATGAGAATCTGATGCAAATCCTACAAATCTGCACGAACAAATGCAAATGCAATTCTTGGAAGAAGTCTTTCCCTGAGAACACATGTTGACGTTCCCTAATTGGGAGGAATCAGATCGTTTTCAGAGCATGACAGACTAGATCCAGGGGTGTAGCCAGAGAATTCATTTAACCTAGGAGTGTGCTGACTGACATGGTTTTAGAACAATCTTCTTGAGTGCTAACAAGGAAGGTTAGGTCTTTATGCCTACTCTGAATTTTGGTAAAATTGGGATAATACTAACGGTGCTCAGAAAGAGTTATGCAAAAGAAATAATTCTTCTTACTTTAGTACTGCCCTATAATGTGAGTCAGATGTGTAGAGGAGAGGTAATACAATGTTAGATTTAGAAAGTTAAACAATTTAAAGAAAATCATGAGCCTTGAACCCCAAGAGATGGCTCCTTCTGACCAGTAAGCATGGTTAGAGCAGGTGTGATTATTTGCCAGACATGGTAACATGTCCCATGCATTAGATCAGCATGGCTTTTAGCTGGGTGATGCATCTAACGCCTCTCTTGTTCCAGGAAGCACTCTCCAAAGACTGTCAGCAAACCTCAAGCCTACTACTCCAAGGTCTTGGCCTCTCCAGCAATCTTCTCAACTTTATCAATGCCAGCCAACAGCATTTCCTCAAGGCTAGCTGCTTTTCAGCGAAGCACTACTGCTCTGAAATGACTAAGCATTTCTGTACTATGAAGGCCAAAAAAGAAAGAGTCTTGCGGCCCAGTGACTAGGTGCTCAGTTATTAACTGAACGGTCCATGGTTTGAACTCATAAGCTGTTTCTGCAGGAGAAAGCTGGGGCGTTCTGCTTCTGCGAAGACTATAGCCTTGGAAACATATAGGCCAGTTCTATTTTATTTAATCACAGGAAATTAAACTGTGTCCAAAAATGTACGCAAGTTCCTTCAACTCTGTTCATGTGTTCCTCCATAATGGTGACACCAAATGAGGCCAGACACCTAATTATTGAAATCTGTACATCTGATGATTTGATTCATTGCAAAGAACTTTGAGCTGTGATGCTAGAGAAGAGTACTGAGTATTCCACGGACTGCCAAAAGAACAGACAGACAGATCTTGAGAAAGATGCAGCCAGAGTGCTCCTTGGAGGCAGAGATGACAAAATTTCACCTTGCATAGTTCAGGTAAGTTGCTAGGAGAAGCTATTACTTGGAGAGGGACCTCATGCTTTGAAAGGCAGAGGGATGGTGAAAGAAAGGAAGAACCCCAACCCCTGGATCTACACAGTGACTGCAGCAATGTGTTCCAATATGTCAGAGATAGAGGATAGGGCAAAGTTCAGATCTGTTGTTTCTAGAGTTGGTATGAGCTGTGCTCAACTCAACAGCATCTAACAACAACAAGAAGACAGATACAATAGTTAAGAAGCTATTTTAGTTAAAAAACCTGAGACAAAAGAGTAGAGAATGAAGACAAAACAAAATTTCTTAAAAAAAAATCTATATATTGATTCTTTTTTTTTCTTTCTATGTCACAATGTTGGGATATATTATAAACATTAATATGTCCAGAGTGAAGGCTGTATAGTGGAGTGGACTTGTGGGGTGGGGGACTGTATAACAGTAAAGAGTTTTTCTTTCTTTTCAAGGAGAAGAGTGAATTGGGGGAAGGGGGTGGGCAGGGAGAAAAGTGCAACAATGAACGACTGGAAATCTGAAGTCTCTGTAAATTTTCATTAAAATTATTTTAAAAAAACAAAAAAAT
>NW_006399754.1:16773589-16775582 GCF_000299155.1 Elephantulus edwardii | reverse complement strand
GTATCTGGTCTCTCCCATGATGTTACCAATTCTAGAACCCTAACTCATACAGCAGGTTTAAGCATAAACAGGGTGTTGTCAAATATTTGCCAATACAACATACTGAGGTGTTATTGTTTATCAGTGTAGTCGAGAAAACCAAACAAAACAAAACAAAACAAAAAGTCACAAGAAAGATGAGTTCTAAGCTCAGGATGACAATGCCTTAAAAACTCAAACCCAACTGCCATTAAGCCACCTCCCCACACACAGACCCGCCAGCAACAGTCCATCTCTGTCCCCTTCTGAGCACCTGGTAGATTCCAAGCACCCACCTTATGACACGTTACACACTATGCCACTCATGTTCCTTGAAGGGGACATTTAAACAAAAACCAAACGAGCTAAATGTAACTTTAATATGTACATAAACCCTCTGAATAAAAAAAAAAAATCAAGGTGAATATTTCCCAGGATTGCATTTGAAGAGCAATAAAAACGTAAACATTTCCCCCCGAGAAGATTCGCTCTGGCATTAATAATGCATTTTAGTATGACAGATATTAAATGTTCTTTGTAGAAGCACAGCTTTCAATACAAGGACCTGCTTGCCTGCTTGGCCCTGAACTACCCAGGGCGCACATTCCTGGAGGAATTGGGAGGTATCTACCCACACCATTACTGCCCACACTGTACTTTCAAACAAATTCCATGGGATTCTGCTCTTGCTAGTCTTTGTGAAGCTTGTGCCAAAGAACATGTTTCCTATAAACAGAAGTAAAAATGTACTCTTATTTTATGCAAATAAATATGTCATCCATACTTTTGGCTCACTTTACTGGTTGTTTGAACTCTCTCATACTCATATTAGGAACAAAATGAAACATGTATTTAATCATTAAGGGCCACTGAAAAAGAAGACAGCTTTTTACTATTTGTTTACAGTATTAAAAAGAAAATCAGGATCATTACGACTGCTCACACCTCAAAGGAACCGGCACGCTTTTAATTCTACTGTCAGTCAGATTCCTTGAACAATCCGGTTCTAAACTGTGATAAGTGCAAATCATCTAGATTGCCTTAAACTACTGATGTTGCAGGAGATACGACTTATGAGCAATAAACAAAGCAAGATTCACTTCTTGGCAAGAAAACATGGCAAGATTTTCTTCAGAATTAGAGGGAGGCAGCTAATGCATACTTTTTTTTTTTTTTAAAATGAGCAAGCTGTTTACTGGTGTGGGTGTAGGTAAAATTCTTCAGCCTATTTATTTTGGAAACAGATGAGATAAAAATTTATCTCTACATTAAGTGACTGCTATCATATAGGTTACACTGCTGGCTAATCCAAGATTATCCTGGAAGTGCTAAAATTTTGAAGAGGCAATATAAAACTCCAAATGAATGAAGGCTGACACAAGCCCATCCATGATTGTCCTCATTATATAACATCCAACTAGCGAACAAATGCAAGTGAAGGGACACACAGGGATAGTGCTAAATGTTTTCTCTGCAGCGTCACATGAGTCTGCAGGTGGGAAGGACACACCAAAACAGCACCTTGAATGTCTCGTGAACTTAGCGGTCAGCTCTGGTCCCATGTTGATTCTCTTTACAGGACCCACCTTGGCAAGGTCCCTGCTTTTTCACCTTTGACTTTAACACACCCCAGCTCCCTCAGTTAAGCCAGGACATTATGGAACGATGGTGTATCATATTTACCAGAAAGATCTACACAAACTGTAGAAGGAAGTTTTTCTAAATGTCTACTTTCCTTGGGGTTCACCAATCGTGCCTGGTTCTGTTCTCATTTGGCTGCCTCTGGTCTTTTCACATCCAGGCCAGATCAAGCCCTGTGTCACCTTTGACTTCACTTGATAATTCCAGGAAAGAAGAATTCTTAGAAAGACATCAAAACAATTACTAAAGATAAAGGGTCAATTTATCCAAAAGATACTTTATAATGTAAATACATACATGAATGTGTGTATATATTATATATATATGTGTGTGT
>NW_006399754.1:16764576-16773486 GCF_000299155.1 Elephantulus edwardii | reverse complement strand
ATACATATATATAATTTCAAAACAAATAAAGCAAGATCTGACAAAATTACAATTTAAGCCATGAATTCCAAAGGGAACACTGGTGGGTAAAGGCTGTCTGTGCTTTCAGGTGATTCAAATCCATCAGTTGCTCCAGGGATGGTGGGTAAACTCCTCCTGTACGATTTACAGCTTCTGACCACTTGACAGTGAATCAGCTACGAGTTGGTTCCGACTTCACACCAACCAATCTCAGTAACTGACAGCATGTTGTTGTGGTGTGCTGTCAAGTGAGAAATGACCCATAGCTGACCGTCTAACAGGTTTTCAGAGGTCATATATTACACAGAGACTGCCCATCCTTCTCCTGCACTCACAGCCCAGGCTAATAAAAAACGTAAGAAAATTTAAACATCATTAACAAAGTTCACCTAATTAAAAAAAGAAATAGTACTGCACTTAACAAAAGTATAATATAAATTCTTTCCAACTATACACAGATGTGAAGGGAGCGCTGGTGGCCTAACGTGTAGAGAACTGCACTGCTAATGCAATGTATGAGGCTGGTGGTTCAAATCCCCCACTGGCTCTGTGGGAGGAAGAGGAGCAGCCTGCCGTGGCATTTAGAGTTCCAACAGGAAGGCAGTGACTTTGACTTTCTGACACATAGTATGAGGTCCTAAAGCAAGTATCAGAGGAGAAAAAGTATAGCAAGCATATTCTGACTTAAGTTGATTTAACAAGAAATAATTCACAAATATGATTAAATGTTTGGAAATGAAACAATATACTTCTAAAGAACACATGACTCAAAGAGAAAAGGGAAATTACAAAGTATAAATTACACTGAAATTACAAAGTCCTTCGATATGAAAATAACTTTAAAAATGGATGAATACAAAGTCATGCTTAGAGGTAAATTTTGAGCAGTACACACAGCTTTTAAGAAAAGCTTAAAATAAAAAAAGCTTAAAATCAACAGCTTAGATATCTATCTTGATAGTTAAACAAAGGCATATCAAATGAAAGTATATGAAAGAATGGGAATAAAATACAAGTACAAACCGATTCAATAAAAAAACTCATTTCTAAGGAATAAACTTCCAAATACAAAGCTAATAAATATTAGTTCTATGAAAACACTGATTTGAAGTGTTTTCAAAAGCTGAACAAGAGATCTTACAGGCATCAAGTAGAAAATATAACAACCTTTCTGCCCTAAAGTTAAAAATTTTTGATGTAACAATAAATTTCTTGAAGAAATAGCTTACTAAAACAGAACATAAGAAGAAAGAGAAGATATAAATTATTTTATAAGATTTTAAAATGGAAATACATCATTTTAAAACATTCCCCATAAAATAGCCAGGCCTCAGGTCTATTCAAAGTACATTTGATTCAAAAAAGTTTTACCAAGCTGTACCTGAAACTTGAGTGCAACATGTCCTTGATATAAAAGACAGAAAGGAAACTACAAGCCAACCTGTGTCAGAATATATACAAAAATCCTAAAGAAGATAAAAAGAGCTAATCTAACAATACAAAAAAATATAGTAATTCATAACCAAACTAATTCATTCCACAAAGGCAAGGCTGCTTGACAATAAATCAATGTTCTTACCATGTTAACGATAAGTCAATTTGACAGTAAGTCAACTAATGAATCAATACTACCTACAAAGATCAAATGATCATCTCCATTACTGTAGCAAAAGCATCTGATAAACTATAACAATAATGGATAATTAAAAAAAACCAAACCACCAAAAACAAAAGCAACTCAACTTCTCTCTGGCTGCCAGAACTACAAAGGTATTTGCTTAATCTGATACAGTGCCTTGACTAAAACCAAGAAACATAACTTTACAGTGTTTAACGCTGGGCTATTAGAAGTTGTCTCGTTAAGATGAGGAAAAAGACTCAGAAGTCTGCTTTCATTATTTCTATTCAGAGTTTAGTGGAAGCCCTAGTCACTGTAAGAAAAGAAAAAATGATAAATGCGTATGAAAAGGAAAATAGAATTTGTACACAAGGATTATGTTTGCGTATAGAGGAAATCCAAAGGAATCTGTAATTATCATTAACTATGAACGAGACATTTTAATCACATTTTAAGCACTTTTCCTATCCCTTCACTCTGCAGTTCCTTTTTTTGGGGTAACACAGTAGGTAGAGAGAGGACCACAGATGAAATTAAATCAACATATGCTGCAAAGGTACTCAAAGTAGGTGGGCACACACAGGCTTTGTCTCTCCACTCACAAGGCTTCGTTTCATCATCACCGGAGATGCTCGGAAAACTGCAAGAAGGGAGACCGTCATGAAAGGCCACAATCGTTTGGCAATGGACTTGGTCCAGTGATGCCAATGTGTATCTAATGTTCTGTGCTGCAGAATACCACCAGGCTTGATAAAAAATGAAGTCTCTGTATTTTTTCCTTCCTTTTCTTTTAGGTCTTAATTAGTTTCTCTGGTGAAACTACAAAGATTATCATTGGTGCACACATGCCGGGGCAGACAAATTGGAACACCGGTTGCCAGCTCAGGTCGCTGGGGAGGGTCCCCGGTGATTAACTCCCACTAGGACAATGTTGATGTTGCCAGCGCTCCTTCCCCGAGTACATTAACCATCAGGCTGGGGAAATGCCCCATCTTCTCATCTCTCATGAATAAAAGAAAGGAAAAGCAATGGATGGATCGTAGGAGTGGGCCTGGGTGAATCCCACCACCTTGATCTCAGAAGCCTGAGGCTGAAGTGCTTCGACGTTATTTCTAGGAACCCAGCATCAAGTCCCCCTCTCTTTGGACAACATAACCCACTGTAACTTGGCAGCTTGGATGAATCCTGAATGTGGGGGCCAGCATCTTCACAGAACGTCCTACCCTGGCAAACACTCAGACTAAAACTCCTCTGTCGGTTTGCAAAGCCAGAAAAGAAATGTGATTCCATGAAAATGGGTGCGTTTACTTTTCTAAAGAGTCTGTAAAACAGATCTTTTAAAGGAGGGTCAGGCTAACCTGACTAACAGGCCCTTTTGTCCCAGGAAGACTGGCGGGCAGGGGGTGGGGGAAGGGATCAACAAACCATGGCAATCTCGAAATGACAAAGTCATTGTGAAGTGACCGATGCCGGAATGCTCTCTACACACTGGCCCTGACATCTCCACACAATGAAATGCAAGGGTCAGTGGGACTGAGACAAGCAAAGGCAGTTCCACTCTTTTGCTTCTATAAAAGCAAGTGACCCAAGTCTATTATCCTGCCGTCTTAGGCTGGCTTTGTTCTCAATATCCAGATGCAACCGCTTTTTCTCCTCCAGCCCGCACCCCACCCCCCCAAGAGAGAAATGACTGGGGACACCTCCTCCTCCGCGTTCTCTTTCTCTGGGGCATTTTCCCTTCATAAAGCGGCAGTCAATGTGTTTTGTGTGCGGTGAGGAGGGGATGATACACGGAGAGGTGGTCCCCACCACCGCTGGCATTGGTGGCTCAAGTAGCCTCAGGATTAGCCCTTTGTGTCTGATGAAAGGGTATGAAAAGTCAGTTATTTAAGTTCAGTCAAGCTGTTGATTTTGGGAGGGGGGAGCAGGGCAAGGGCTATGAGGAAGAAAGGTTTTGGAATTCTGTCTTCCTCAACAAATTCCAGGGCTTTGCTGAAGGGAGTTGTGTGCAAACCCCCAGGCGTGGGAGTCCTAAATTTAAAAATAAAATTTAGGGGGGGAAAAAAAGGCATATGCTCAAATACAACTGCTGGCCTCTCCTTCATCTGAATTTGCTTGGCCTTAGAAAAACTCGCGGGAAGTAGTAATTTTAATTATGAGAATTCTAGATAATTGAGCCTCCTTACACAAAGTTCCCGGTGGCCTTAAAAGTTTCAGGTATATGCTAATTATATTAATTATATGAGATGTTCAGAATATTCCAAGCTCAACAGTGTATATTTAAAAAAAAAACAACGCTGAGGCTAATGTGACTTGCAGAAAATGTGCATGCAAATCTACAGGATAACGACCTAGAATAATAGAAGCTGCACTGCAATCTGCAAGGCACACGGTTCGAGGCCACCACCTGCTCCAGAGGAGGATGGGCAATCTCCTCCTATGTGATTAACTGCCTCTGAAAACCGGCTGGAGGGTCATCTACGGTCGGTTCCGACTCTATAGTAATTAACAACAATATAGGCTGGATAATTTGTCTTTGGTAGTTACCTTAATGTAATTTAATTTCTTTAACCAACTTTCTCTCCCACATAAAATGATATGAAGTATTTTTCAATAAACTCATTGCCTTCAAGCTGATTCCAAAGCATAGCAAACTTACAAGAGAGGGTAGACAGTGGCCACAAAATAGAGCCCAACACTGCAAAGACAGAGGATGGTGTCAAACTGGGCAGGGTTTCCTTCCGTTGCAGACAAGGTCATTATCAGTTGCAATTACCCTGACCTGCACCTCACAAAGAGGAACGCTACAGCTTCCTCCCATGGGGTGGCTGGTAGGTTCAAAGGACCTGGTCTTTCAATGAATAGCTAAACATTTAATCACTTTGCTGTCAGACTCTTTATTTTCTAAATAATTATCCATGATGATTTCATTTTACTTGGGTCCACAAGCAACTAATACCGATGAAAACAGCAGTCACAAAATTAGGCATTGGGGAAGTGCGTTGTCAGGGACCTCTCCCAAGTGCTAAAGAGTAAGGTGCGCCTGAGCCAAGCCCTGGGCTTTTCAATTGCTTCTGATGCATCTGAAAGTCAGACAATGATTAAGGATGAACCTTTGAGTTGTGGAGTTGGCAAACAGTACAGAATATCCCAGGGTCTGTCAATAGAACAAGTCTTTCTCGGAGGACGTGCAACCAGGGTGCTCCTTAGAGGCAAGGAGAGTGAAACTCTGTCTCACATACGTTGGGGACGCTATTAAGAGAGGTACGTGCTGGGGAAAAGCCATCATGCTAGGGTACGTGTGGGTAAGAAAGAGAAGACCCTTGATAAGATGGGGTCAAAAGTCCTGGGGAAAAAGACGTCATGCTGGGGAATATGTAGATAAGAGAAAAAGGAAGACCCTCACCAAGACAGGCACAAGCATATCTGAGATGGGAGGCTGGGGCAGGTCTGGGGAAAGATTCTGAACTGTTACCCATACAACGATATGAGTTGTAGTCAACTTGATGGCACCCAACACCCACATCTGGAGCTTATTATGTGCTCAGACATTGTGCTAAGACTTCTGGTCTGTCCACTTGCCGTACAGAGGTAACTCGTGGTCGCTGTGAAGCTGAACACCGTGACACTGATGTGTCAGATGTGATAATGGTTACCCATGGTGGACAGTGTTTGGTGGAGCTCCCTGATTACAACAAGCTTGGAAGCAGGTTTTGGCGTTCACTTCTGAAATGGCTTGCCTCCGGATGCACGTGGAGAAACAATGAAAGTCATACAAGAGTTCAGGTCTTTCGTTCATAGGGTCTCTATGAGTCGTCAATGACTCAACGGCACCTATCAACAACAACAACAGTGTTTTATACTCTCATCTCTTCTGAAGCAGGTGCCATATTCTCCCTTAGAGAGTCTGACTTTGTGAGGACAGACACAGTAAAGGGGCACAGCTGAGATCTGAACTTAGGGAATTCCAGGCCTCCCTCTCTCACTTCCACCACTACACTATCCTTTAATATGATGTAGACTCTAAGTGATACGAGCTCTGGTGGCCCAGTGGTAAGAGCTGTGCTGCAATCTCAAAGGCACACAGTTCAAATCCAACAGCTGCTCTGTAGGAGAAAGATAGATAACCTCCTCCTGTGCGATTAACTGCTTCTGAAAACCTGCTGGAGGGTCAGCTATGCTTCAGTTCCAACTCAACAGTACACGGCAACAGAAGTGATACTGTTAATGTATTTACAGTGGCACACTCAATCACTCAATCCTCCACTTCGCAAATATAAACTAAAAGGTTTTCCAGAAGAATCAAGAATGTTAGCGAAAACCCTTTGCGAAATTTAGACCTTGAGGGCTGAACCAGACCAAAGAAGGTAGTTATTTTTTCACGCTGACTTCCTTTTTCCTTCGGATCTGGGAAGAGCTCCAGGTTTGATTAACAATGGAACTCCGATGGGATACAGAGCCTATCTCGAAGCTATCACGACTTAATCAACTTCTGTGATGATTTACAAGAACATGAATGGCTGCTCCTGTGGTGGAAATAGATCTCACGACAGACGGGCTATAACGCAAACCAGATTACCCTGCAGTGAGGACCCACTCTTCACAGTCAATTAGTCACAATTAGGAGGAACAAGTCACCCTGTCTGGATGTCCCAAATTAGCAGCTATTCCAGTCTTCCTTAATCAATGAACTGCCACCCCTCTTCCCCTCTGTGCCCTCCTGTGTGACACCCCAAGTCTAAACTTGCTAGCTGAGGACAGAGGTCCCGTTAGGATCTGTCCGCTTCCACTCTGGGCCTCACAAACTCTCTCTTGACTTTCACAACCCAACAGCTGTATCCAACAATGTCCCCCAAAACTGTCTACGCTCTCCTGGACTTCCAGAAGCATCTGCCGGCTCCGCTCTGCATATGTTTCAGGAAATCACCAGGAAGCCACCTTCCCCCAGCAAGAAAGAGAGTACACAAGACAGCTGCTGCCATGTGAACAGGCAGGTAGCCCCACGGGAACAAGAGATACAAAGCCTTCCATTTTTATGGTGTTGTTATGTGCTGTCGAGTCGCTTGCGACTCATAGCGACCCTATGTACAACAGCCCTAAACTCCGCTCTGTCCTGTGCCAATCGCACTGTCTCTGACACTCCCATCCCAATTATCCCATTTTTATAGTAACTTAAAAATACATACATGTTGGAGTTTCTTACTGTCTGTCTGCCCTACAGCACCTCCACGATGGAGTGTCTATGACTTCTAAGACACTAGTAAAGCTCTGAGTACAAAATTCCTCTATATTTTCACAATTCTTCTACCTTCTGTTTACTGTTACCTCATCAATAACTACTTTGTTAACCTTTGTTTAAAGTGACATATTAAGTCTCTTCAAACCATTTGACTTGTCACATCAACAACTCTTTCACTTTGCAGTCCTATTCTACAGCTGAAAGAAGAATTAATGTTTCTGAGATGTGGTGCTGGAGAAGAGTACTGAATATCCCATGGACGGCCAAAAGAACAAACAGCTATGTCCTGGAGAAGGTGCAGCCCGAGTGCTCCTTGGAGGCAAAGGTGATAAAGCTTCATCTCACACACTTGGCTCATGTTGCTAGGAGAAGCTACTCCTTGGAGAGGAACACCATGCTTGGAAAGCTGGAGGGTCGTTGAAGGAGAAGATGATGGTCAACGAGGTGGACTGACATAGTGACTGCAGAAATGGGTCCATGTGCATCAGAGATTGTGAGGATGACACAGGCCAGGGTTCAGAGCTAGTTCAGAGGTTCCCTATGAGTCGGACTTGCTATGAGTTGTACTTGACAACACCCAACAGTAACGTCCTACCATTGAGACCCTAAGAATCGCAACTGTAAAGCTACCACAATGTGCACAAACAGCAGAAACAGGCTGTAGAAGAATCTTGGCTTCTAGGGGAGTATAACAAGGCTAACATTGGCCCTGGAGAGTGTGGGCACACTAGAACGGGAATGGTCTCTCCCAGCAACATGTCCAAAGTAGGAGAAACGAAGCCTTGTCATTTGTGCCTCCAAGGAGCACTCTGGCTGCACTTTCCCCAAGACACGTCTGTTTGTTTTTTCGTAGTTCATGGGATACGCAGGGCTTTTCTCCAACACTGAAAACTAAGTACTAGCAGTTATTCGAGAGGGTCGAGATCAAGTCTAGGGTAAGTATATTAAGTATCAGCTTCATTCAAAGATGTGTGTAGTTTTTTATGTTTTTTTGTTTTGTTTTGTTTTTTTAAAAAGCTGCTCCGGAGTCAATTCTGCCTTCATGGTTACTTCATGTGTGTTGAAAAGAGAAATGCTGTGGGTTTTTAGAAATAAACCTCCAAGTAATTCTGCAAAGGAGGCTCTGGGTACATTGAAAATTTCAGCTTTTGGTTCACAGTCAAATGAGCTAATAGTTTTCTTCTTCCAGACAATCCCAGTCACATATCACTTACCTCAATTTACAGTTAAGGCTCACATGACATTCTTCGAAAGAAGTATTTATGAACAGATAAAATAAAGCACTGGTGAGCTCTGTTGTCCAAGTTTTGTTTTCAATCAAATGTATCAGAACAGACACGTCCAGAGCATGACCACTTGTTCGACTGTCCACGGAGGACCACAGTGACCACCCTAACTTGTCAGGGATCCCACTGCTCCTGCAAATGCGAAGAGTGCAAACAGAGTGGCTGCTTCTGCAGCCCCGTGGGCTGTGCCGAGTGTGCCCAGGGCTGCCTCTGCAAAGGGGCATAGGAGCCGGGCAGCTGCTGCAGGCGAAACAGGACAGTCCTGCAATGTTAGAGCAACTCGCACAAATCTGACGTGTTTGGGGTTTTCTGTTTGTTTTTCATACAACTCTGACCCTTCTGCTTTATTTGTTTTTTCTACAAAATATGAGTGACAAGAATAGAAATTAATAACTTAAAAAATGTATCAAAACACACATCTTTACAGGAAGACATGCTGCCTCTTACAAAATTAAATCTAGGGGGATTGGGAATCCTTTACTGAGAATTATCTGAGAGTAGCAATACACTAGTATCATCTTATTAAATTATAAAGAAGGAAGCGCTTTATATAATAGGTATACGTTCATAACATGAAATTTATGCATTATAATATTGAAAAATTTAACTTTCTTATACTGATGTCTCAGATCGATTACATCTGTGGAAAAAACCGCTGGAGAAGCTCAATATCAGCTGTGAAAACTAGGCCAGGAGCTGATTGTGGAACAGACCACCAACTACTCATATGCAAATTCAAGCTGAAG
>NW_006399754.1:16743906-16762731 GCF_000299155.1 Elephantulus edwardii | reverse complement strand
GCAGGAGAGGAAGGCCCTCTATGAGGTGGATTGATTCAGTGACTGGGATAATTGGGATGGGAGTGTCAGAGACAGTGCGATTGGCACAGGACAAAGCGGAGTTTAGGGCTGTTGTACATAGGGTCGCTATGAGTCGCAAACAACTCAACGGCTCATAACAACAACACAACAACACACTTATGTCATCTTTACAAGGAGATCTGGTGGCACAATGTTTAAACCCTCACTTGCTAACAGCAAGGTCAGGATTTGAACCTCCCTGTGCCTACATGGAAGAAAAGATCTAGTGATCTGCTCTTATACGGACTGTTCTTAGGTGCCATTGAGTCAGAACCAAGTCAGAACCAAATCACAGCTGACCCTCCAGTATGTTTTCAGATGCTGCAAATCAGACAGGAGGAAGAGTGTTCATCTTTCTTCCCTGGAATAGTTGCGTGGATTTGAACCAACTGCCTTTGTGTTGGCAGAGCAACTCCTTACCCACTAGGCCACCGGCCATACCTTCTGGTAAATGTTCAGCCTAGGAAATCCTATGATCAGGTTCTTCTCTCAACTGGAGGGTCGCTGCGATTTGGAATCAACGTGATGACACATAACAAGATGTCATTTTAGATAAAGAAGGATTTTCTATTAACAGCATTTGAAAAATGTAAACTCAAAAGCAATAATGTAAAGTCAGGCTTTGATTTCTAAACCCAAACTTAGAAAATGTGCCTTTGCTTTTCTAACAGTCATGACTACTTCCTTGTTTAAACAAGATTACTTTACAGAGCTACATAAATCATAAGACAAAGAAAGGAGAATTTAAAAAAGTAAGTAAATATAGACAGTGTTCTCTTACTTCCTGAGGCTAACAGCTGAAACAAAGTCACAATTTCATTTGGTCTAAAAACCAGGCTTATCAAAAAGCCAGAAAAAAATCTTTAAAATAGGGCTCCCAGACATGGTAACTTTCTGATATTGTAGTACAAATATCAGCAGCTTGAATTCAATCTTTCCTTATTTAAAATAGTGACCGATTTCAATAATAAATGCATATGCAGATATACACAGTTTTTATTTATAACATTTGCTGGATAGACAAGTTGTATTGTGAAAATATTTTAATCTGCAGCCTTCAGGCCTGGTTTTAATGGTTTCTGGTGAAGCACTGATCTGTCCACTTGCTGTACAGAGGTAACTCATGATTGCTGTGAGGCTGAACACTGTGACACTGATGTGTCAAATGTGATAATGGTGGCCCATGGTGGACAGTGTTTGGTGGAGATCCCTGATTAAAACAAACTTGGAAGCAGGAGTGGTATCTGCTTCGGAAATAGCTTGTCTCCGAAAACCCTATGAACTTGGAGAAACGATGAAAGTTATACAAGTGTTCAGCTCTTTCGTTCACAGGGTCGCTATGAGTTGTCTACGACTTGACAACACGTAATAACAACAAGAAAGTATATTATGGTAAACTGTGCCATTTCTACACAAGCCATTTTAAAAGGAAAAACAAAAGGCAAATGTTGCCATTTCATGAAGTATGTTTACATCTACAGTGGCGTGGAATCATTATATGAGCATGCACATGACTTGCAAGGAGGACAGGTCAGCTACTGGGACCTCTGTCTCTAAGGACAAAACAAACGAACAAAGCCGACAGTCAGAAAAACCAATTTATGCAGCAGAGCCTCTGCCTCACAGGTAGCAGTCGTTAGATGTCAACCATCAACGCTATTATTCACAGGTAACTGGAACAAAGACTTGGGTGCCTTACCACCAGAGAAGTCCTGCTTCAGAGCAACGCCAGTGGAAAAAAGGAATGAATTTAGCTTGGCTAAAACAATGCGCAAAATCCTTATTTTGTACATTATCATGACAGGGTGACCATTGACATTGGCAGGGGTGCTCCGGAGTGGTCAGGTGCATGCTAACCTCCACCGCTGTGGAGCTGGCCTTGAGGTGATCCTACAGGAAAGAGCTGAACTGCACACCACAGGCTGGAACTGCTGACAGAAGCCACCTGCCCCATCTGTCTCCTGAGTGGTGACTGGTGGTTTCTGAACTGCTGACCTGTCAGCAGCACAGTGCTTTAACAGCTGCACAACCAGAGATCCCCTTTCCCGCGCCTGTGGACTGATGCAGCACCGTCTGCAGGGCCTATGGAGAAGCGAAGTGTTAAGCGGCTTTAGATTACGAACGTGCACTACAGATTACGAACGTGCGCTACAGAGTACAGTCCTGGGCTCTTCCCTTTATGGGGAAAGGTAGAGTCACTGGATTATTTAAGGGGGTGGGGGGAGAGCAACCTCAAAGCTATAAAGCAACACCAATCAAATTATTCTGATTTTTTCCACCTGTCATGTACGATGTTGCTCCTCTGAACATTCCAGCGATTTCTCCTGCATCAAGAATGAATCTGAACAGCCCGTGCCTTTATCTCAAATCCTCCCTCCACCTCTCTGTCATTTGCTTTCCAGTGAACAGACCACACTGTGGTCTTGAACTTTTGGACCTTCTTCCTCCCCTTGTGCTTCCTTCTTGCCAACTCAAGCGCTATCTGTACCTTTACCGCTCCCACTAAATCAGTACCCTGGGTCACTCACAGAACACGTCATTTCCCAAACACATGGGAAGTCTACCTGACATTCTCCACTCCTGTGGTTGGCTAGCTTTTTATCTGTCTCCTACAATGTAAGCTCCTAGGATCCGATAAGTCTTCACTGTTCTGCACCTCAGCACCTGGCGATACCGGGCCAGTCACAGAAGAAATGCTCCCTAAGTACTGATTGATGCATTGGCTGTAAGTGGGGTTTTAAAGGAGACAAAACCCAAACCAACCTACACCTCTGAGCAGACTCTGGATCAAGGTGAGCCTCTACTGAGTTCTGAGGGTCCAACTCTGACCTGAACCAACAACCGGTCAGTTAACAACACACGCGCATGGCACTCCGCCACCAATGCTCCTGTTCATAAGACACATTAAATGTGCCCAGCACAGTCCTTGCTGGCCTGTTGCGGCTCTGTGACAGAAACGGGGCTGTAGAGAGAAGCTTCCCTGAAGTGGAGGAGGACAAAACAGCTCTGTGGAAGAAAGACCTGGCATTCTCCTCCCAGAAAGATGACAATCTAGAAAATTCCAAGGGCAGTTCTACTCAGAGTCAGAACGGACTCAGTGGAACAACAGGAGGAACTTTCATTAAAAAACCTAAAGAAAAGATTTGAAGAGGGCCAGAATGTTCACTATATACCTTTAACCACACCACGTACACAAAGAATGGGAAAGCAACAAAGGCCTTAGAACTTTTCGTCTGAGAAATTAAATAAAGGACTTTGCTGTTTATTGTTTAGTCTGAAACAACCCACAGCTGACCCTCCAGTGGATTTTCAGAGGCAATTCATCATATGAGAAGAGATTATTCATCTTTCTCTCTCCAATCAGCTGGTGGATTTGAACTAGGTACCTTTGGATGTATGAGAAGAAGCATGGAATTAGAATTGGTGGAAGATCCATCAACAATTTGCGTTATGCAGATGACACGACCCTGCTTGCTGAAACTGAGGAGGACCTGAAGTGCTTGCTGCAGAGGGTCAAGGACTGCAGCCTCCAATATGGAATGAGGCTCAATGTCATGAAGACAAAGATTCTCACCACTGGACCAACTGGCAGCATCATGATAAATGGTGAAGATATTGAGATTGTTAACAGCTTTCGTTTGTTTGGCTCCATAGTCAACAGTCTTGGCACCAGCAGCCAGGAAATTAAAAGACGTATTATGGTAGGAAATTCTGCTGTTAGAGACCTCTCCAAAGTACTGAAGAGCAACGGTGTCTCTCTGGAGACTAAGGTGCATCTGATACAGGCCATGGTCTTTGCAATCACTTGCTACGCATCAGAGAGATGGACAATGACTAGGAAGGATAGAAGGAGAATTGATGCCTTTGAGCTGTGGTGCTGGAGAAGAGTACTGAATGTACCATGGACTGCTAGGAAAACCAACAGGTTCACCCTGGAAAGAGTTAAAGTGGGTTGCTCCTTGGAGGCAAGGATGCTGAGGCTTCGTCTGACATACTTTGGACATGTTGTAAGGAGGGACCAGTCCTTGGAGAGGGATGTCATGCTTGGTAGGGTGGACAGTGCAGGAGGGGAAGGTCCTCTATGAGGTGGATTGATTCAGTGACTGGGGTAATCAGGGCAGGTGTTTTGGAGACAGTGAGGATGGTACAAGACAGAGTAGGGTTTGGGGCTGTTGTACATAGGGTTGCTAGGAGTCGCAAGGGACTTGACGGCACTTAACAACAACAACCTTGGGTTGCCAGAACAACTCCTTACTACTGGGCCACCAGACCTCCCTAAATAAAGGACTACAGGATCTAAATTTTACTGTTTGCATATGTTCCTTTATAAAAGAAATCATATGTCAAAGAAAAAAAACAAATCTAGTTAGATGTATATTCTTAAGTATAATCATATTGTGAGAAAAGGGTGTGAGCTCCTCAAATTATGGCTGCTTCGAGCCAGTCTTTGGGGAAGCCATAATCTTATTATACCTTAAAGAGTCTCGCCCTTCTATGACACAGAAAGTCTCTGGTTCAGGGAAGAAAGCATAATTAAGGACCAAAACAGCAAGCACACAGGTATTTTAAAACAAAGAAATCGCAAACGTATCTGTTGAACTAAGAGGATCAAGGCAGACTAATCTATACACCACAATCTTCATAAGGCAAAGAAATAAGAAACAAAGGGTTCCTCTTTTTAAGAAACTTTAAAAACCCAACTCCTATGAGATCTTGTTACGTGAATGAGGCGAAATGAGTTAAGCAAAAGTACACTACAACAATGTCGAAGCATTGATAATAAAAATGTAAATGACCAAGTGTGATGGTAGGATTTTTTTTCCTTTTTTTTTTTTATTAATTTAGTTTGTTTATTTTTCATTTCAATGAACATCTACAGAGATTTTGGAATTCCATTCATTCATTGTTGCACCCTTCTCCCCGCACAAACCCCTCCCCCCTCCCCCCCTTTGCTCCTCTCCTTGAAAAGCAAAAGTAGAACTCCCCCATTGGTACACAATCCCCCCGCACCTCCCCAAACCCTACCCCCTACCCCCAAATATAATCCACTCTGCAACCCTCACTGTGTACTCCTACGATAAAAATAATGCCCTAAAATATAATACTTTTAGACTATTCTCTCCCCCATAGACTTCAATGCCGTAAATATATTTCATCCAGTTTTTCTCAGTCTTACTGGTAGGATTTTTAAGAATGACTTTCTTTATCCACTGCCTTGGGCCTGAACACGTGGCCAGGTGGGAATGCGTAAGATGGATCTCTGCCTCTCCACCTGCCTTCGGGGGTGGGGGGGTGGTCTCCAGGTGTCTCAACCTGGACATGGGGCTCGCCGTATATCAGCATTTTGAACATCATCAACTGTAAGGTCGACATGGGAGAGCTAACCGGACCGGAGGGAGACTGTGGCAAGGTGTAGCCTGACAGGGCCAGGGCCAGAGCCTCAACACCAGGAAAGAAGATACGGAGAAAGCAGGGTGCGTCCTCCGGGGCCAGAGGTGTCCTGCTGTCCAGTGCGAAGCTGCCAGGATTAACTGAGGGATTGTGACGTGCTGTCAACACGGCTTGGGACTGCTACTTGCTGAACGTGGACTTCCACTGCATGATATCCTTTGCCGTCCCCTTCCCAACCTGCTTCCCTAATAAACCCCACAACTGTGACTACAAGAGATATTGAGTGGTCGTGTGACCCAGTGACTAGTAGAAGTAGATGCAGGAGGGTTGGGGACCACGTCTGACCTTACAGGGATCAATTTATACTGTTGGGGGAACATTGTTTTTGTTTCCTCATTAAGTTGTTTTACTGTGGGTGGTGTTGAGGAGGACAGTTTCCTTTGTGGAGTTGGCAAAGGTCAAAGTCAGTTGTCCCCGTGCTGTAATTGCTCCTTTTATATCAAGTATCAAATCAAAGTGTGTCAAATATGCCGAGAGAGAGAAGAACGCTCACGGTGCCTCCCCCTGTGTCTTTCCTACGTCACCTCTAGCTAGTAACAGGGAGAGGTGTGGATCCCAGGGTGAGCTCAGCTTCCGTCCAACAGCACCTCAGCATCAGAACCCATTTCTCCCCTTCTCTGCGGGCAGCTTTTCTCCTTACGAAAGCTTTGCCAACCTCCTGGACCAAGTTCCCATTTTACCTTCCACAAGCAATCAGCAAATCTGTGTAACATTCTCAGTAGGATGAATTTGTGGCCATTCCCTACCCCTCAGAGCGCAGGGCCTCGTGTCTTCCCCATCTGTCAAAAGCCGTGGGGAGCTCTGGTGGCAAGAAGCTGCCCTTCCCAAAGGTAGTTCATGGCCCCCAGCTGCTCCCTGGAAGAAGGATGGGCAGTCTCCTCCCATATGATTAACTGCTTCTGAAAACCTGCTGGAGGGTCAGTTGTGAGTAGGTTCTCAGGGTCAGTTGTGGGTAGACTCCACAGTATGCGACAACAACCTATCATTATGGGAGGGGACTCATTCAACACAGCATATATATCAATCCCTTCAGAAAGCTAGAAAACCAAACTACATAGCAACACGTAGCAAACTACATAGCAACAATACCCCCTCTCTGTTTTTAGCTCCTGCTCATTCCTTCACATCACCCAGTAGGACTGAAACTTTTTCCTCTATTACGTTTTACTTCACATTTTACAGGAGCTCTGGTGAGGCGACAGTCAAAGCATTGGACTGTTCACTGAAACGCTGGCGGTCTGACTGCAGGATACCAAGATGCGTCGTCCACTTCCCTAAAGATGCGCCGTCCGAGAAACCCTACGGGCAGGGCTATTCTGTGCCACTAGGTGGCTGTGGCCCAGAAGAAGCAACTTGATGCCAGTGGGTTTGGCCTTTGGTGAGTTTCTATGGAAGAGGAGTCTTGGTGGCGCAGGGGTTAAGGGACCCAGCTGCTAACTGCAAGTTTGGTGGTTTGAATCTTCCTGCTACTCCGAAGGATGTGGATGTGGCAGTCTGCTTTCGTAAACATCTCCAGCCTTGGCGACTGTGCGGTCAGTCCAACTCCGTCCTGTCACACAATCTCTATGGACTGATCACAGTGGGTGGGCCTCCCCATCCCACTTCCACGTGAGTTAACCCACGGCTGTCCTTCGGTTTCCTCAGCACTGGTTTTCCTCCTCCCTTCCTTGCTCTTCATTCACTGTCCTCTTAACTCAGTTTTCTCAAGCTCCGCTTTCTCTTTAAACAGTCTCATATTAAGGACAAATACTGCATAAAACCGTTACTGTAAAAATAGAAGGCTGACTAGCAGGGTGTGTTCAAGGGTCTAAGGTGGGAAGGGAAAGGGCAGAGAGGTTAAGGATGGGGGGACTCATGGGGGTCGCAGAGTTTGATGATTAGAGAGAAGGGGTAAAGGGATTAGCAAAGAGCCAGTGGGGAGCTGACACGATGGCATCACAGTGGGCATAGACTGATGCTTGATTTTATAAAACACAATGCATGAGAATGATCGTCTCAAACACACTGTGAATGAAGAAATGTATTTAATGCAATGTGTATGCAAAAAACACAATGTATAAAATATTTGTATGCAAACCAATATAAAATAAAAATGCATTTCAAAACCATTGAGGTTTTCATGAAGTTCTGCCTTGGTCCCTAAAACTGTTTCACTCTTTCTAGGCAATCAAAGTTCAACTTTACAATATCAACTGCTGAGAACACTTCAATCTCTTTTTTACCCACGGTTTCTCTCTCTCTCCTTTTTAATCTTTTTATTACTTTGTGTGTGTGTACCATCAAATCAGATCTGACTGGTACAGGAGGAGATTTTCCCTCCTTCTCAAGCAAAGCCTCTGGTGGATTCAAAGTGTTTACCTCTGGGATTGCAGTGCAGCTTCTTGCCATTAGGCCACCTGAGCTCCCTTCTTCATGGTCTCTTTTAAAGAGCGGACTTTATCTCCAACGATTTACAATCTGCCAATCCATAAACTTTCATTAGATAACTGAACTATGTAAGTGGCTGTGATGTCACGATTTATTGTTCCAAATGCCTTTGCTGGCCATCGGCTTTGACTTTCACCACATGACTGGGTGGGGGGAACCATGAACCCAGGTGTGCACAAATGACTTGGGAGAGCTGCTCCACAGAGCCAGGACCAGGGCCGGGAGGCTTCGCCCAAGCTGGCTGGAGGACTAGGGGAAACAAACTTAGCAGGACTGAGAGTTTTGTAACACTGGTCTAAACCTCAAGCTTGGATGTGAAAGGGCCCTTGACCATGCTTGAGAAGATGTCCTGACTGACTGAAGAACTGTATGCTGCTGGAAACTTGCATTGTAACCTGTTAACCTAATAAATCCATTCCATGCTTAACATTTCTACAACCCCAGCACAGTGCAGAAGTCCAATGAAAGCGTGTTGTGAAAACAGATCAAAGCCATGTTGTTATTGTTATGTGCCGTCGAGTCGCTCGCGACTCATAGTACAACAGTCCTAAACTCTGTTCTGTCTTGTGCCAATCACACTGTCTCTGACACTCCCATTCCAATTATCCCAGTCACTGAATCAATCCACCTCATAGAGGGCCTTCCCCTCCTGCGCTGTCCCTCCACCCTCCCAAGCATGATGTCCTTCTCCAAGAACCGGTCTCTTCTTACAACATGTCCAAAGTATTTTAGACGGAGCCTCAGAATCCTGCCTCCAAGGAGCCACCCGGTTTAACCCTCTCCGGGACAAATCTGTTTTCCTAGCAGTCCATAGTATTCTCAATACTCTTCTCCAGCAACCCCGTTGAAAGACATCAATCCTCCTTCTGTTCTCCTTGGTCACTGTCCAACTCTCTGATGCATAACAAGTGATTGTGAAGACCATGGCCTGTATCAGACGCACCTTAGTCTCCAGAGAGACACCACTGCTCTTCAGTACTCTGTAGAGGTCTCTAATAGCAGACTTTCCTATGGCAATGCGTCTTTTAATTTCCTGGCTACTGGTGCCAAGAGTGTTGACTGTGGAATCAAGCAGACTAAAGCTGTGAACAATCTCAATCTCTTCATCTGATGCTGCTAATTGGCCCAGTGTTGAGAATCTTTGTCTTCTTGACATTGAACCTCCTCAATACATATAGGCTATAGTCCTTGACCCTCTGCAGCAGGTGCTTCAGGTCCTCCTCAGTTTCAGCAAGCAGGGTTGTGTGTCATCTGCATAACGCAGATTGTTGATAAATCGCAGACTGTTGATAAATCGTCTACCCATCTTGACCCCGCCCCCATATCTCCTCATAGAGCCCAGCCTCCCAGATAATCTGTTCTGCATACAGGTTGAAAAGGTATGGAGATAGGACACATCCCTGGCGTACGCCCTTCCCAATTTTGAACCATGCAGTGTTGACCTGCTCTGTTCTGATGACTGCCTCCTGGCCCAAGTATACGTTTCGCATTAGAAGATCAAAGCCATATTATAGAAAAAAGAAACACTGAAAAAAAATGACAAATTCACACTTCACAGACTTGTAATTGACATCATATTTTGTTTTTGGAAGAAATTTCAGTTTGCTATACTGACTCTTGTTCATGCAGGGGGAAAAAACCCAATGACCACTGCCATCATTCCACCTCAACGGTGACTGTCCTCCGGTTTTTGCGGCTCTGAGTCTTAATGTGAACAGACCACCTTGTTTTGAAGCAATATTTTCACAAAACCACCTATCTGCCCATCAGATATTATAAATGTGAGACATGAACATGCATTTCTACATACACAATGTATCTATTAACTAAATAAATCATTGTTTTAAGAAAATAAAAAGATGAGAATTATGCTACAAGGATTTGTGATTTGTTATCACTAGTCAATCAAACATCAAATGGAAATTTTAATTATTGCCTCGTTATTTTTGTTTTCCTGATGCCCCACCTCCGTCAATTTTTCTTTTTCTCCGTCTTAATCCAAACAAATGAAAGCAGAATTCCTTTCAAGGAATTTCCTAATCATTCATTTCTTACATCTGAGGTCTAGGTGACTTTATATGACTTCTATTTCAGTTCTTATTTTCATAAAGATACTTAGTATTAACCTGTATGACCAGCCAGATTCTAGCTTGATTGAGGATTTGGGCTGCTATGATTTTTGAAAAATAAACAAAACATGTTTAAACAACACTTTGATAAGCTTTGTGGGCTCTGCCAACCCTTGACTAACTTAGGTGATAAGCCCAGGCTAAAGCCTGAGGGTTTACCAAAAACCAGGTAACCTGTATACAGCTGTATTTTTTTTTTAAAAAGAAAATGTATTTCCTACTATATGCTGCTGTTTTTGTTATGTACCATCAAGTCAAAATCAAAATCGAGGGTCATAGCCTGACCCTCCAGTGCATTTTCAGAGGCTGCAAGTACTATCTATCTTTCTCCCTCCGAGCACCTGGTGGATTAGAACCACCTGCCTTTGTCTCGGCAGTGCACCTCCTTACCCATGAGGTCACTAGAGCTTCTTACCTATTAGAAATTATTGTTGTTGTTATGTGCCTTCAAGTTGAGTACGACTCACAGCTACTCCATGAAAACAGATCAGAACTCTGTCCTATCCTGTTCGCTCCTTAACATTCTGGACATCTGAGCCCGTTTCCACAGACACCGTACAGAACCATCTCGTTGAGGGTCTCTCTCACTGATCCTCCATCTTTCCAAGCATGATGCCCCTTTCCAAGGAACAGCCGCTCCTAATACCAAAATGTCCAGAATACGTAAGACAAAGCATCACATCCTTTCTCACACACACACACACACACACACACACACACAGTCAAGACGAGTACAACAGCTCATAGTGATCCGGTGAACAACAGCACTGAACCCTAACCCTGTCTTATACTGTGCCATCCTCCTCATCTCTGACACACTAGAGCCCACTGCTGCAGTCAGTCCATCCCATTGGAAGTCTGTCTTCCTCTCCTTCACTGTCCCTCTATCTTTCCAAGCATGATGTCCCTTTCCGAGGAATAGCCTTGCCTAGTTACAAGTATGAGAGACAAAGCACTACAACTGAAAGGCTGCCATCCGTTTTCACTGTCTAGCTCTCTGATGCGTAGCAGTTGATGAAAAAGATCATCGCCTGAATCGTACAAACTTTGGTCTTCAAAGTGACTTGGAGAGGTCCCTGGCAGTGGACTTGCCCAATACGTCTCCTCATTTCCTGACTGCTGGAACCAAAGGGTGTTGATTTTGGATCGGTCCAAGCAAGATGAAATCACTAATAGGTACAATCCTTCTTCTATCTGTCATGATGTTGTTTGTTGGTCCCAACTACCTAGTCAGTCCAAAACTGATCTGTTCATTTACAACTACTCCACATCCCTGTCAACTTTACTTTCAAAGCCACACGTCATGATCCTTCACTGTCCTCTGTTTCTCTCATGCTAATTAGAATTTTCAAATGCGTGAATTACACACATTTCCACGGCTGTGTTAGCCATACGCATTGGCAGGAACAGCTAACAATACAAAATACTTTTTAAAAACACACCAAAACCCGTGAATGCTTACACAGACATAACTCTTTTGCAGGTAAATAACTCTCACCTGGCCAATTAATTTACTCTTTGCTCAACTTTTTAAACAGAGTCATTATCTCGGTCATGTGATCAATAAAGCAGTAACATGTGAGCCTGATTTCTTGTTTAATGACTTGCTTAGACAGGACTGATGATTCCAAGCTTGACAGCACCAATGGAGGGGCCCGTTTTGAAGACTCTTTCCTCAACTCCTTAGGATTCGTTTCAAGTGGAAACACAATTTCTAAATGGTCCACATTTCTTAACTATTACGTATAAGTCAACGAAACCACCATTATCAAACAGAAAAGAGCGAGCAAATAAACATGCTTTGGATTCAAAAGTTCACACGGATGCGTGTAATTACAGCATTTATTGCTACAGCAATTAGGTTTTAATTCTCCATATAAAGTCTGTTCACATGCCTCTATTTTCAATAAAAATCAATAGTGATACTACCGTCTCTTAATCTTCTGGAAAGTGAAACACTTGATTTCCTACTCACAAAGGTCTTCTCACCTCTGGATTTAGATTTGCATTCAATTTGTTTCTATAAATTTCTTCAAATTCTTTCAGGCCCAGAGCATCAAATGGTATGCAGGAAGGATCTTTCCCGCAAGACAACAAAGGTAACTTCCTAACAAGGAAATTTCCACAGCTTCCCCCCCTTCCGCCCCCACCCCACTGATATAGTCATGGTAAGTTTGCGAAAGCTTTTATTAGGAGATTACTTGAGGAGCGGGAGAGCTCAAAGAGCTGTGCTGATTTTTGCCCACTGGATCTGCTGAGATGTTAGCAAATGCCCAGTTGCGGTCATGTTGATTTGGGTGCATGGTGACCCTGTGTTGGAAGAGATCACCAAGCCTTTCCTCTGAAGCATCCCAAGGTGGACAAAACCGTCTAAACTATAAATCAGACTGCAGGGCGTGAGATGTCAGTTAAAACAACGGGTCTCCTAGTGTCAGCAGCAAGTTTTTTAAAGACATTAAAAAACAAAGGAATCCCTTTCTGCGAAGATGGTGCCGAAAGCGAAGAAGGAAGCCCCTGCCCCTCCCAAAGCAAAGGCATTAAAGGCCAATATGGCATCCTGAAGGGCATCCACAGCCAAAAAAAAGATCCACACGTCACCCACCTTCCGGCGGCCTAAGATGCTGAGACTCCGAGGGCAGCTCAAATACCCCCGGAAGAGCGCCCCCAGGAGAAACAAGCTTGACCACTATGCCATCGTCAAGTTCCCCTGACCACTGAGTCAGCCATGAAGAAGATAGAAGATAACAACACACTTGTGTTCATTGTGGATGTCAAGGCCAACAAGCACCAAATTAAACAAGCTGTAAAGAAGCTCTATGACATTGATGTGGCCAAGGTCAACACTTTGATTAGTCCTGATGGAGAGAAGAAGGCCTATGTTCGACTTGCTCCTGACTATATGATGCTTTGGATGTTGCCAACAAAATTGGGATCATCTAAACTGAGTCCAGCTGGCTAATTCTAAATACAAATTTTTCTCACATACCAAAAAAAAAGAAAAAAAGAAAAAGCAACACAAACCCAAAAAAACCCAAAGGCAGATGGTAACTGTCCTACTCTCTCGGTTCAGAAAGGGGTCAACAAACCCTTTCGAAGCATCACTGAGATGGACAAATGACCTGAGAAGTCACTGCTATGTCAGATCCGCATGAGAAGACGTTGTTCTCAGGAATTACACTCATCCTGCCTGCATGTACAGAGAGAGCTTCATGGCCAACTGGTAAGAAGCTGCGCTGCAATCCCAAAGGCTCACAGCTCTAATCCACCATCTGCTCCTCAGGATGAAGACGGGCCATCTCCTGGGGGGTTTCCTGCTCTTGAAAACCCAACAGAAGGGCAGCCATGGGTCGGTTCCGACTCAATGGCTCAATGGGACTCTACAACAACCTGTATGGTTTACCTGGTTTTGAAAAGTTACCTAATTTGAGGGGAGGGGGGAGGTGGAATTAAGAAAGGAATGTCAAGGTAGAGAAAACTTCCTTGAAGTATACTCTGTCTCCCCAAGAGGGAAAAATGCAACTTGATGGAAACACTTAAGCAAAGTCACAGAGCAACACAAGGTGACTGTCATTCTGACCTCACTGTGCTTTAATTCAGGAGCCGATTTAGAAATATTGCAAGCAACTCCCTTCCCTCAGCTCAGCCAGCAAAGCTAATAGGCTTCTAATTAATTTCCAGAAGATTGCTGTTATAACTAACAGCTTTTAAACATTTGGTTGATTGGGGAAAATGAATTGAATATAGTGTATTTGATTTGGAAAATTAGTTTTCATTCTAGGTGCTTGCCATCATAATGTTTATTTTTAAGTTTACATGATTCCATTAAGAGTCTCAGAACACCACTGAGTTGTTTTAATCCTTGACAGAGCCAAAATCTACTTTTAAAAAAAAAAATACCATTTTTTTTTTGGTTGGCCTTTATTTGAGAGCAGGTTAAATTCATTTTTTGTGGTTTTAATAAAAAAAAAATAATCTTTGCTGGCTAATATAGCAACAGGCCAAAATACTTCAAAATGATCCAGCGATACCTCATTCAAAAGGCTGCCCAGCAAATGCAAATCCCCTCAAGAAAAGCTTCCGCACACAAAGTAAGACAAACCAGTTCCTGCATTGTTTATTAAGTTTCACTTGATTCCTCCAGACAACCGTTTAAACAATGAATGTTGGGAACTGTCCCTCAAAGGATCAACAACAATGGCAGGGATCAGGGCTTTTATATTTAGCTAATACTATTTTTAAAAGGAGAAAATATTTCTTCCTGAAGGGATTATGGGAAGTCTTATTAAAGACACCTGCAAACAAAACCAGTGACAATAGATCTTTATCATAATTGATAACTGAGTTATCCTTTATAGAAAACTCCTTTCTTGGAGACAATAACACTAAGATTTACCTTTGCTATTGAATTCAAGAAATCAGCTAATTGGGCCTACTAGCATTCAACAATAAATCTGACTGAGATTAAAAGAGAGGATTAAAAGGGTGAGGGGGGAAGGCCCTTGTCTCTATGGTTGAATAGAGGACAGCAAGACTAGCATTTTCTCTCTTCACGCTGCTAAAACTAAAACCAAGCACAATCCATCCTTGCCTTCATTCGTGACGCAGAAATGGGTGGGCTTCCACGTACTGTATTATGCTCCCTGTCCACTGAGCGCACGGTGGGCCACCCTAGCTTTGGAAACTCAAACTCTGCCCCATTTACAGTTTCCAAGAATGAAAATCCACAGCTCACGCTTCTCAAAACATCTGACACTCACTGTCCAATTTTTATGTAAGGTCACCTGCCTTCTTTGCAAAAAAGGCACTTTTAGTGGAAAAGACTGCTTCTACGGTATCAACTATAATTAATATAAATTATATACACAGTTAAACCTAGTAGAATACATTCACAGAATAAGTTTGGGGAGGAGAGAACAACAGAGAACAGCACTAGGTCGGTTTGCCGTAAAAACAGCCTGAAAGTCTCAGCTTACGTCACACGTGAGTAAACCATGGCCAGCCTCACAGTGGGCTGCGTGTGATTCACACTCAGGTCATCACTGCTGTATTTTTGAGCAGCTAACAAGAATCCCTGGAATTATTTTAAGCTGGGAGTGATTTTTCTAACATTGCTAAATTTCCAATTTTGGCGCCTTTTAGAACACAGAGTTCTCAGAAGATTGTAAGTCTTACTCCAGAAACAAGTGAACCTTACACACCAACCAAAAACAGAAACCGAGCCTCTTGGCCCCAAATGACATACCTCTTGTAGCCTTTCTATTTCCTGGCTTTCTAGCTAGTCCACTCACTGCTTGGCTACTATAATCTGTCATCCAGAGAAAGCGAAAAAGGTTCAAATCCAAAAAGTGTTAGTAACTGCAACTGAGCTTTTTAGAATATGTAAAACTTTGGATTGGATGCATTTTGTTTCCAAAATAAACAAGCAGAATGGAGAAGAGTCTTCCAGCTTGAATCACTGGGAAGTAGAGCAAATGAAACAACAGAAAGAAAAAAAAAATACCATATGAGCAACACTTCTGAACACCTCACGTTCATAGACAATACAAACGCTCTACAAGAAGATATTTCTGGGAGATTGTTGGTCTTCTATTTTTTTTCTCTCCCTATTTTTTTAAAAGACAGCTTAAGACTTAAAACAAGCAACGTGTGAAAAGAAAAACTGAATAGAAAAACAAAACAGACATTTTCTGAGGTGACTTTGATCCTGTCCTCAAATTATTGGCTTAAACATGCTTGCCTGTAAAGGCTTTGTATCTCCAATCATTGCTCTCTATTGTCCTTGTTAGCACAAAGTATTATTTTCACCTTACTATTACTAATCTTTTCTTTGTAAGTAACCACACCTGTCTTTAACCAGGGGGAAGAGAAAAAAAAAAAAGCGGTGCCGTAAATATTTGTCCTTTGTGGTAATACAATGCATAATTTGGTTAATCTAGGCTATCTTTCCGTGAGAGGTGATTGTTTCTGTATTATGAAATGTGTTCACAGTAAATGAAATCCACGCCAGATCCCTGGGAGGCAGCCTGGGAGCCATTCACAAAGCAGGTCCCTGCTGCAAACAAAAAAACGTTGACATGACTGGATGGCCCCTCCTACCCAGCAGGTATTACTCATGTTAACTTAGCTCCAAATAGTAACCACACCTTTCTTTTACAAACATGCCCTTTTATGATGGCAAAATGACACAGTAAGTTCCTCTCCCCACCATGGAAATGGTTAGGAACTTCAATGTTCCTTTTGAGAATCTGACACGGCCCTTAACATTACCTGGATGAAATCGAGAAACGTCAGAGGCAACAAGTCATCCATATGTCCGATGTCTTTGGAGAAACGATTTAAAATTCTTCCTGCAAGAACAGGATATGAGGAATTACTCATTTCCCCAGACAGACCCTTTAAGAGAAACAACTCACAAACAAATCAAAACAATATTTTAAATGCATATGTATTTAATATATTATGCATTCATAAGAAATACGCTGATGTCAACGGTAAAGAAAAAGAAAATAGGATAGTACCTAAGAGAAGTAAAAATATCACCAAATGGCAATGGGTGGGAGGTGGAATTTGGCCTTGACTTTCAAAGGACTGGGGGGGAGGGGAGATGAGAGAGGGACTGTGACACAGGATCAACAAAGATTGTTTTAAGTTCCCTTTACAGAACCAGTTGCAGGCTTCAATCCAACTGCAAAGTAGGAAGATGGACAATTGCAAAATATAAAAATTAATCCTAATTGTTATAACAATCTTGCCTTAATTATCAGAATCAGTTTTACTTAATGAATTCTTAGGAGTAGGCACACCTCTTTTTATTGTACGTCACTTCATCACACGTCCAAAAACTTTTTTACTCCAAGCTGAAGGTCTAGGGCAGATATGGCTCTAGCAAGTCTATTAGCACCATTTCCCCACAGCAATGAGTCGGTAGCTTCAACTCTCTGTGTCACATGATGGTCATTCATGAAATATTTCAAATCTTTTCATAATTCTATTGCACATTAACAGACATTAATGAGATAGTGTAAGCATAATTTTGTTTTTTGGTTTTTTTAATAGTAAAAAGTAAAGATAGATTTTGCTAGAAAGTTACATCCCAAAGGGACGGACCTCCATTCCTGAAAGGAAATATGGAAGAGAGGCCCATAAGCATAACTTTTATATGCACTGGAATGGGAAATAACTATAAAAAAAATTGTAGGCTTCACATTACTGGAATATTCATTTTGCCTGTGGAGATCTAGAAGCAAACCTGTAGGGTCTCCAGGGTATGCACTGACCTGTAATATCTTTGTTTTCTAGTGTGAATTATAGAAGCTGGGATAATGGGAAATCCTGTCCCTTCCAAGTTGAAAGTTTATTACTGGTATAAGTCATCATTTTATGTTGTTCCAATGATGGCAACACAGGCTTATTTGTAAACATCCACGGAAAGACAGATGTGAGCAGAAAATAGAAATGCAAATGCATATACTGTTTAATGATTAGAAGTATTTCCTATCATTGATTTTTACCACCGATCTCAGCTAGGACACCAGCAAATGGGAGACCATAATCGCTTTAAAACAGAAGACTTGAATTAGATTCCAAGACAAAGTCATTTTTTGAATGGTGTTTTTATTTTTAAATTAAGCTATATTTAAAACCAAACCCCAAATCCCATCTATTTTTGGGCTTGGCAACACCAGGGAAGCGTGTTTGGCAAGTCCTCTGGGTGAGTTTTCTAATCGTTGTCCAGGACACCACACCACAAAGCGTCTGTCTGTCCATTTTCCTTCCAAGGTTTGGGAGAAGTGACTTCCTCCCACACCCCCCATACCAAGCCACAACCGGACTGTGAGTTGAGTGGTCAGGGGCTGGGGCCTGAACTTCCACAGCCAAGGGAACTACTATCTCTGAAGGCCCAGCTCACGGGGCCTGATAGGGCAGCACCTCATGCGGTGTGACCACACATTAGCCAGCCCAGTGCTTGGCCAGCCCACGCTATTACCAGCTGGGCCTCAATTTCCTGACTCAGGTGTAGGAAACATAGACTCTAGAAAGTGTCTTTTAGTGACACCTTTGGCATGTCCTGTGACAACTTTTTTGAGCCTCTAATAATACCCACTTTACAGGGTTATTCTGAAGATTAAATGAGCTCAAGCACATGAAAGAACTCAGTCACGATGCCAGGCATGTAACAGGTGCTCTAAGAGGAGAGAGATCGTTATTATTAACCACAGACTCTGCATCATGTCACCGAGAATAATCTATCACCTATGACAAAAAGTCCAACTTGTTAAGTGCAGATTCTGATTCAGCTCTGGGGTGGAGCTTGGGATTCTGCATTTATAACACGCTCCTTGGTAATTGCTCCTCAGATCGACTTACTGAAGGTGAGACATCACCTAATTATTTCCTCACTTATGCTTTAAGATGGGTACATTTTCCACAGATTTTGTAATCTATCAGACCATTTTTTAACCATCTATCAGTACCAAAAGAATGAAAACACATGTTATGTAGTATTAAAGGCTCATCAAAAGGAAAACGTGCTAATGGTGTAATTAAGAGTTTTGTTACTGCTTTACTAAAAGTTAAAAAAAAAAATTCTAAATACAATTCAGCTTTTGAAATGTTAAAGGTAATTTTGAATTCTTTTTTTTAAAAAGAAGAAATGGCTACACAAAAACCATCCTTTCACCATTTACAAGATCCCGTGGTTGGCGAAGAGGACAAATGCCAGGAAAACACACACACACACACACACACACACACACAC
>NW_006399754.1:16683449-16743806 GCF_000299155.1 Elephantulus edwardii | reverse complement strand
CCGACGAAATTCATCATCCCGTAGAACTAGCAGTTAGCCGAGCGTTGAAACCACGAGATCAGGAGATTGAACAGCCACTTCCTTGTTCTAAGCAGTACTTGAGAAGGAATAGTGTTCGTGGAATATTTTTATCTGGCTTTGTAGTAGATATAGATTGTAAGATGCAGAGTTGTGATTTCAAGTTCAAGGTCTCTAGTTATAAAGTTTTCTCAAAGGTCACCAAATAAAATCCTTATAAAGAATCCCTCCGTACACATGCTATGCAATGCCCCTTCATCCAAGCAACATCTGGCTTCTGCCTGAGCATCTCCTGGGATGTTGGCGGGTTTACTTTTTACCCCAGGGGGCACCGAATCCACTTTCAGACCCTTCTGTCAGAATAAGCTTTCTTACATTAATCTGAATCCTGGCCTATCCAACGCTTGCCGCTCACTCGGCCCTCAGAACCACATGGAGTGAACATAATTTCTCTTGGCATGCCAGCTCCTCGGAGAGTTGAAGGGAGTTAATCATATCCTTTCCAGATTTCTCACAAATAACTATCCCATGGTGTCTCAATTACCCCTCACAGGACACAGTATCGTGTCCTGACCACTGCCTTCTGAATGTACCGCAGAAGGTCAAAGTCTGCCAATACCTGGAGCTCAGGACCAAAGTCAATATCCAAGATGCACTCTGACAATTTCAGGGTTAAGCACTATCTCCCAGTTCAGCACAGCATAATTCCCACTGCAAAGTCACAATCCCAGCCATTCCTCTCACAGCTGATCATATTTTGGACCCGTGTTCAATGAAAATCGACATCATTCTCATCCTCTATCATATGACAGAGATCTCAGGGAACAAAGGGGTAAGAAGTAGAAACAACTTAAGAGTGTATTACTGTTTATCACTAAAAACTACTTTTAATTGGTATGTGTGGTATTAGCCTAAAAGTTGACACCCCCCCCCCCTTTTTTTTAGCTATTACAGCCTCTGGTCTCCGGCTTCCTTAACTGCAGACACACAATCTTACAAGTCAGCATGGTCTTGCAAATCATCAGTCGCTGTGAGACTTGGATAAGATAGAGTGCTTCCCACACTGGGCAGCAAGACTTGAGGTGAACAAGGCGTGTGGCAACAACACCCTGGTGAGGGTGAGACCCTAGTGGTGGAGAGACTGTAGCACTGCTGTGGACAAACGGACGCAAGGTGTGACCTGAGGCTTCTTGCATTTGTGCTGGCCACAGTTAAAGGTGTGGCTGTTCTTGCCAGATGTTTGAAGGAGAAGCTGACTCATAATGCTCTGAGGTAAACCTTGCTGGCAGATTTGGATTTGACCGCTGTACTGAAACCAGAGCCTGGACTTACTGAAGAATTGTGCCTTGGAACTGCTGGGCTAAAGCCTGGACTGGTATTGTGAGATATTCTTTGCCACTCCTACTCTCACACTTCCTTCCCTAATAAACTCCATTGTTGGTGGCGTTCATCTGTGAGTCAGCAATGAATAAACGAACGTCTGTTGCTGGGGTCCCAGAGGCATCACAGGGCTGGGATACAGGCTGTTCATCTACCTTCTGCTTTGGGGCAGTGAGGGACCATGTTATGCTTACTCCCTCTGGCCCCTTCAAAGAAATACTCACGGACCCAAGCCTCTATGTCTTATTTTCTGCTCCTACTTAAACAGTGTGTATACATAATTTTGAAACAACAGCAAGAACCCAAAATATACGCAGAATAAAAAGAAATGTTTGTAGGTATAAATGCGTAATGTTTTTGTTGTTAGGGGCTGTCGAGCAGAATAACTCACAGCGACCCTATGAACAACGATCTGAATCCTTTGCTATCTTTATCATCTCTGACGTACGTGAACTCATTGCTCTAGTCACTGTGTCAATCCTCCTTGTTTAGGGTCTTCCTTCCTTTCCCTGACTGTCATCTTTCCAAGCATGATGTCCTTTTCCAAGGACATCTGAGCAACATGCCCAAACTATGTCACAGGAAGCTTTGCCATCCTTGCCCATATGGGGCATTCTGGCTGCACTTCTCCAGAATATATATTTGGGGTTTTTTTTTTTCAGTTCAGATATTCAGTCCTCTTCTTCCACACCACAACTCAAACGCATCAAATTTTCTTTTATCATTTATGTGTTTAGGTATGTATGTACAAAGTGCATGCATATATATGTATAGGTGTGTGTACGTACACACACACACACACATAAATGTAATAAAGACACAGTGGACCTATTTATGGAGACTTCTTGGACACAGCATTGTAGGACTGGCTTCCTAGGTTTGAAGGATTAGGACAATGCAGGCATTCTCAGCGATATTGCATGTTCAGCTCCAGATCACTACCAAAGAGCAAAATCCTGATAAATGAGTCATGTGGATATTTGTTTCCCAGTGCAGAAAGTTTACACTTGTTAAGTGTGCAACAGAACTGCACTAGAACTAGTGTCTAAGATAGTGCCATTCTTTTAATGATTTTGTAAAAACATTAAATTCTATTTCAGAGCAAACAAATCCATCTAGTTGTCTAGTTGTCCATCTAGTTTGATCTTGGAAACACCAGGGAAATGTGTTTCATCTATCCTGAGTCCAGAAGCCCTGTATGGTGCCCAACTATCATTAGAACAAAAAAATGCCCATGAGCACTACAAACGATGAACCCTGAAACCACGGAGCAAAGTGTGGCCCACCACCTTCAATTCCTAAAGAAAATAAACAAAAAAACACTATCAAGACTTACTATATAATGACCAGAGTTTTCTGCCCTGAGATACTCTCCAAAGTAGGCCCTGCGGTGTGGATTTATCTCTCAGATGAATAAAAGACTGGCTCCCAAAATGAAGAACTCAGTATGTGTCTAACTTCTCTGTACACTTTTGTTAAAGTGACAATTAAAATTTAAAAAAAAAATTTAAATAACAAAGCAAAAGTCATCTACAAGATACTGAATCATTAAGATCCTCACGACCTTTGCCAGTAACTTCCATTTCTGCCTCCCTTCTCAGGAAAGCACGAGTTTATCTTCTGCTTTTATTGTTTGTCCTCTCTACGTATTTTATATAAATGGAATCATAGAACGTGTGTTCTTAGGGTCTAGGCTTTTCATTTAGTATCTATTTCAAAGGTTCATTCACTCCTTTTGAACACAATTCTTTACCACAGAAATGGTATTAAGCACCATCAACAAAATCAGACCATGCTTGACCCTGAGGTGGCTACATTTAGCGAAGTCTTCTTGAGACACTGACATTATTAACCTCTCAATCACCTGTTATGCATCAGAGAGATGGACAATGACTAAGGAGGATAGAAGGAGAATTGATGCCTTTGAGCTGTGGTGCTGGAGAAGAGTATTGAGAGTACCATGGACTGCTAGGAAAACAAACAGATTTGTCCTGGAGAGGGTTAAACCGGGTGGCTCCTTGGAGGCAAGGATTCTGAGGCTCCGTCTAACATACTTTGGACATGTTGTGAGGAGAGACCGGTCCTTGGAGAAGGACATCATGCTTGGGAGGATGCAGGGACAGCGCAGGAGAGGAAGGCCCTCTATGAGGTGGATTGATTCAGTGACTGGGATAATCGGGATGGGAGTGTCGGAGACAGAGCGATTGGCACAGGACAAAGCGGAGTTTAGGGCTGTTGTACATAGGGTCACTATGAGTCGCAAACGACTCGACGGCACATAACAACAACAACAACAACAACATGTACCCCACAGGAAGCTCTGGTGGCCTAGTGATAAGAAGCTGCACTGCAATCCGAAAGACACACAGTTCAAATCCACCAGCTGCTCTGTGGGAGAAGGATAGGCAGTTTCTTCCCCAGCAATTAACTGCCTCTGGAAACCAGTGGGAGGATCATTTCCAACTCAACAACAACAACAACACATATTCCACATTTAACCTTTTGAAAGGTACTAGAACCTAACTGTTTTGATTAAGAGCTGACCTTTTAAGCTTGATTTCCCTGAAGACAGTTGTAAAACCTAAATGCTAAGTTTGGTCCAGGATAACTATCAAGTGGACAGTGTACTCTTACTTGCCCTTGGTTGATGGAAGGTAGAGAGAAATGGAGGTGGGAGAAGTTGAAGAAGCCCTGTCTTGGTAAGAAGTGGCATCCAAATACATACAACCTACCCAGAGGAACTCAGAGGGAAATTCCAGTCCGTGCCCCAGCACGATGGGCAGACTGACTTAAACAGAACCAATCTCCAGGTGGAACACAGAGGCTGTTCTTCGAGCTGAAAATGATCACTGTCTGCATGATGCTTCAGAATTGTGTTGTGAGAGCTATGCAGGAAGCTGACCCAGCCCGACACTAGGCATCACTCTACACCAATTAATTCATGCTAGACTAACATAAGTGAAGAGAGTTCTGGTGGCTTAGTGTAAAGAACTGTGCTGCCAACCCAAAGGTATGTGGTTTGAATCCACCAGCTGCTCTGCAGGAAAATGATGGGCAATCTCTTCTCGGGCAATTTACTCCTCTGAAAGCCCACTAGAGGATCAGTTCTGAGTCAGTTCCTACTCGCTGGTACACAACAACAATGCAGGACCTAGCAATAATAAGAGCTTCTTGAGGAGTGTATAGGGAGAGTAATAATGTCAGTGTCCCCAGAAGACTTCACTAACTGTAGCCACCTCAAGGTCAAGCATGGTCTGATTTTGTTGATGGTGCTTAACAGCAAGAAGGACCTGTAAGCAGTCTAACAGCTCAAAACATTTTCTTCATCCTCCTGTCAGGATGGTAAGACTTCACCTCAGGCTCTCTAAGCATGTCACCTGTAAAATCCAATGCCTGCAGAAGCACATCACCATTGTAAAGGAGAGGGTCAGTGAAAAAGAGGGAGCCCCTCGATGAGATGGGCCGACACTGTTACAATAAGAATAGAGTCAAGAACACTGGTGCTTGGGAGCATGGCATGGGATCAGGCAGTCTTCTGTTCTGTTGTACGGAGGGTCACTATGTAGACACAGTTGTCTGCAACTATGTGCTGACACAATGGCAGCAAATAATGACAAACTGCATCGCTAGCACGGTGCTGTTCACAGAATCCCATGACCTATGTAAGTGGTAAGAATTAGAGCACTTTTCATAAGGTGTCACTGAGCTGTTACAGTGACTGCCAAGAACTATGCCCCTGAACATTATCCAGAAACAACTGAACAAGTACATCAATAGAAAACTACCGGTGGGCTGCCCTCGGCCCCCTGCCCGGGGCGAGCCATCGCGGCCCCCTGCCCGGGGCGGGCTGCCCTCGGCCCCCTGCCCGGGGTGAGCCGTCGCGGCCCTCTGCCTGGGGCAGGCTGCCCTTGGCCCCCTGCCCGGGGCGAGCCGTCGTGGCCCTTTGCCCAGGGCGGGCTGCCCTCGGCCCCCTGCCCGGGGCGAGCCGTCGTGGCCCTCTGCCCGGGGCGGGCTGCCCTCGGCCCCTGGCTCGGGGCGAACCGTCGCGGCCCTCAGGAGCAAGAAGGCAAGCAGCTGTAACCCAAGACCACCAGTAAGGTGATAAAGCATCTTCCCTTCCCCCCTTTATATCTACGCCCCTGTTCAGCATGAAGAAGCCAGAGAGTCGGCATCCAATTCCCAAATCAATAAGACAGTTGGCTTAATTACTATTGGAAAATGCTTGTCATTCCTCTGTAGCATCTGGTCCCCACTGGACCCTCATCATTTCCTTCACCTGCTCCCCCACCGACCAAACTGTGCAGCTCTGCAACTGCATCCTGGCCCATCCTCACCCTTCTGCCCCCAACCCTCACCTCCTTGTACCCCCAATATGTTTTTAAAAAAAAAATATTAAAAAAAAAATAGAAAACTACCAGAAGTACAGGCTGGGTTTAGAAGAGGCCATGGCACTAGGGACATCCTTCCTCATTTCAGACTGAATGCAGTTCAGTTGACTGAACGCAGAGAGTACTAGAGGAATTTCTGTGTTTCATTCACTACACAAAGACATTTAACTGTGTGGATCATGACAAACTGCAACTAACTTTGAGAAGAATAGGAATCCCAGAACATCTGACTGTGCTTACGCAAAACCTACACTTGAACGAGGAGGCAGTCGTCAGAACAGAGCAGGGAAACACTACATGGTTCAAAATGAGGAAAGGAGTAGGCTAGGAATTCATCCTATCTCCATACTGTTTCAATCGACACGTGGAATATATCATCTGAGAGGCTGGGCTTTATGAGAAGTACTGTGGTTATCAGGATTGGAGGAAGACTTATCAACAACTTGTGTTGTGCAGATGACACAATCTTGCTCACTGAAACTAAGGCGGACCTGAAGCATCTTCTGTAGAAAGTCAAGGACTGCAGCCTTGAATATAGATTGAAGCTTAACCTCAACAAAGCAAAGACTCTCATGACTGGGCCAGTTGGCAACACTATGATAGAGGGAGAAGAGATTGAAATTGTTAAGAATTTCAGCTTGTTCAGAAACACAATCAGCATCCTGGTACCAGGAGCCAGCTAATCAACAGATGAACTGCACTGGGAAAGTCTGCTATCAGGAACCTCTCCAGACTGCTGAAGTGCCAAATGTTAGTCTAGAGACTCAGTTGTGCCTGATCCAGGCCATAGTCTTCTCAATACTTACTACGTGTCAGAGAGCTGGACAATGAATAAGGATGACAGAAGAATTGATGCATTTGAGTTGTGGTGTTGGAGAAGGGTCTTGAACATACCATGGACTGCCAAGAAAACACATAGGTCTGTCCTGGAGAGGGTGAAACCAAGTTTCTCCCTAGAGGCTAGGATTTTGAAGCTCTGTCTCACATACTTTGGTCACAGGGCCAGGAGGGACCGTCCTTGGAGAAGGACTTAATGCTCACAAGGGTGGAAAACAGACCATGAACCTCCAAGAGACAAACAGGTCTCTTTCTAGTGAGGGTCAAACCAACCTGCTCTCTGGAGACAAGGATTCTGAAGCTCCACCTCACATACTATGGGCATGTGGACAGGGGAGACCGATCCTTGGAGAAGGACATCATGCTTGGAAGGGTGGAGGGACAAGGCAGAAGAGTAAGGCCTTGGATGAGATGGACCAACACAGTGATGGGGGTGACAGGATAGGATTGGAGACAGTGATACTGGACAGGATGGGCCAGAGTTCAGAGCTATTGTGCACAAGGTCGCTAAGAGTCGCAGGTGACTTGTCGGCACATCACAATAACAATGAAGGCAATATAGATGTAAGGAGGCTGAGGTGGCCTAAATGGTAAGAAGCTGCACTGCCAACCTTGAAGGCAAGCAGTTCAAATCCACCCGTTTCCCTCACAGGATCTAGATGGATCCTCCTATGAGACTTATGGCCTCTTTAAACCTGCCGGAAGGTCAACTCTCAATTGGTTCAGACTCGACGGCACATAACACTATCACCACCACCAAAGCATGTGCATGAAAAATATAATGTAGAAACTATATAATGATACTCCCCCCCATGATCTGATAATCAAATACTCGCCGGAGGATTAAGGGTGGAATGTAACACCCCTTAATCCCATCTGACAGATGCAAGGAAGTTTCCTTAGGGTGCGGCTATGACACCTTTTCCCTCAATAGAGATTAAAGGGGAGGAGAGAGGAGAGTGAAGAGTGAGGGGACACTTCAGTACCACCAACAAAGAACTGCCAGGGACAGAGACGGACCTTTTAAACTCGTTTCTGTTCAAGGAAGATTCTTGATACCAGAGATGGTGAAGACACACAGACTCTCAAAGACTGCCAGGGTTAAAGATTCTGAGGGACACAGGACTTTCCTCCGGAACCAAGAGAAAGGATCTTGCGTGGGGAAGCCAGGGTGCTCCCTGGAGGGTGGTGAGACGCAAGGGCCCTGAAACGTCATCTCACTCACGCTGGGTGTGCTGTCAGAGGGAGACGGTCCTTGGGAAAAGCCATCATGCTGGGAAAGAGGGAGGGTCTGGGGAAGACGCTGGGAAAGAGGACTGGCACAGTGCCCACACCCACGGCGCTCGGTGCATCAGAGACGGTGGTGAGCCCGGAAAGGGCAGGGGTCAGCCCCGTTCGTCAGGTTGCTGGCAGGTGTAGTGAACTCAACACCTAACAATAGCAACCTGTCACTCCCAACTTGTCAGATTTTGCTTTAGACCTCTTCTGAAACATTCAGTAAGAAAACTGTCACATCATTTTCAACATCTCTATATCTCCTAGGATTAGCAATGGTCATTTGGTAACTTTCCACTTAAAATGATTTTCCCCCCTTTATCTATCAAAGATACTGAGATTTCAGGAAAAATAATGGGGGGGGGGAGATGTAAGAGTGGTACTGTCAGAGGGACCCGCCCCTGCCCTCCTGTTCTCCACTCTCCATCTACGAGGTATGTCCCCAGTTTGCTGCCCTGCTCCACCTCTCCAGATCTCAGCTTTCTCCTGCAGAACGCTCTTGTTAATAAGACAGCAGAATGAGAAGCATCAGAAATCTGTCTTCATTTGAATTCTTTCTCTCTATTAGACAAGGTCACTGTAACTTTGCTGGCCCTCTCAGTAACTTCCCCAGGCCTGGGAGCCATGCCAAGTGGACCAAAGGTGACCAGGGGAGTTAACCCACTGGTTAGCAATCGAACCCTCTAGATTTCCTCCTCGCAAGATAATTAATTCCTAGGAGAAGCAAGAAAATGGAGCAACAGTGCCACTCAAAGCAAAGATGATAGAGAGGCGAAGGCGTCCGAGACCTGGTGATTTTCTGCTCCAATAATGCTCAGCAGTTGGCAGTGTTTTCAGCTCCATTAGTTACCCTCCTCCCTCAATGAGCCCCTCCTTATCTGAGCAAACTTGGAGAGATTCTACCCCTAGACACACAAAAAGCCTTGGCCAAACCTCTATCACTCTCTCAGTAAGGTGTCAGGTTACGAAAATCAGTTGGGGTAATGATAAATTATAGTTCTAATTACAGTCAAATGTACACTCATTATTTCTTTAAGGGATTTCCCCCCTTAATCATCTTTGCAGCTCCTTTCTCATACAGATTGCAGACTTCTAACCTCCTAAACAAAAAAACTGCTATTGCTGTTAGCTGCCAGCAGTCAGCTCTGGCTCCTGTGACCCTGACACAGAACACAGTTAAGAGGATCTCTGCTCCTGCGCCGTCTTCAATGGCTTGTTAGAGCCCAGAACCAAAAGACAGAGATTTTAAACATGTCGTGTCTTCAGGGTGAGGCCTGTAATCAGTCATACAACGAGATGCATACACTTGCTTTCTGTTTTTGACATGGTGATATGGAGCACCAATTGGCAATATTAGCTCTCCCTCAAATCACAATGTTGTTTTTGTGTACCACAGAGTCGGAACCGACCCATAACTGACCCTCTGACAGGTTTTCAGAGGCAGTTAATCACAGGAGACGAGGCTGTCCATCCTCCTCCCAGGGTTCCCTGGCAGGCTCGAAACTCAGATCTTCGGGATTGCAGTGCAGCTTCTTGCCACCAGGTGACCAGAGCTCCAAATTAGAATAAAAGGTTAAATAAATGTATTTTGTCTTGAAGAATAGTAGCTAACACTAAGCATCAATAGCTTAACGGTTCTTAAATCTGGAACTCTTCAGAGTTGGATGGATTGATTACTCAGGATGGATGCCATTTCTCCAGCCACCCAATCTCTCTTCATCGCGACATTTACAGCGGACACCGTTTGCTACTATCCATTACGTGGTTCTTGCTGCCATCATTACCTGTAAAGGTGAAGCCTGAGGAAACTGTGCAACTACTAAGAAACTGAAATCGTGCCCCCAAATAATAAGACTCAATATACTCTCAGTAAAGTCTCAACCATTTTCAGGTTTCATTCATACCTATTGGTATTCTGAGCTCTCTCATTTGGTAATGTCAACTCACTTTTTTACAGCTTGGATATATTTTCTGTCTCTGCCAAAGTATAGATATTTATTAGTTTAAAAGTTTTAAGGTATTTTATTCTTGAAAACATTATTATTAACAAAATGGTAATTATTATCATTACTTTATTATTGAAAATATTTACTGGTTTGCTAGGTAATCATAGGAACTTGAGACTATAGACATTAGACACTCTTTATGCCAGGAATTCATCTATATGACAGACAGGCCTAAAAGGTAAATATTACCACCAAAGAGGTATAGTCTCCTTAGAAATGACCAACCATCTGAGTTAAAAGGGCAGCAAGTGACTAGAGACAAAACTCAAAAAGCAGAAATGGATGGGAAAGAAGGACGAATGGAAAATGGAAAACAAAGGGTGGAAGGAGGGAGATGCAGTTAAGGTCCCAAAATAAAATGAGTATGAACTGCTGACTGGAAAACAAATTTGCTCTATAAGTTTTAACCCAAATCACAATAAAAAGTGAAAGGAAAAAATAGCCTATGAAGACAAGCTTGTCATGTGCACAAATAAATCTCTTCTGGGTTTCCAATGACTAATCAAAGATGCTATGCACCGTCAAGGTGGAATCAATCCATAGCTGACCCTCCAGGGGGGTTTTCAGAGGCTGTAACTACAGGGAGAAGGTCGTTGGGGGATCTGAACGTATACCACAGTGCTGTCGGTATCATTTCTCACTGCGAAGCCACCAGAGCATTAAAGCAGAATATATAATCCACTGCTACCAACTCAATGCCTACTCACTGCGTTTCTGACTCCCTGGTTTGGAGCTGTGAATCTCAAAGGAACAAAGTGCCTCATTTTTTCCTTCTGTGGAGCAACTAATGGATTTGAACAAGTGATGTTTAGGTTAACAGCCCAACACACAGCATACAACATCACCCAGGCTCCTGAAAGCAGAATGCAGGCAAGGTCCATCTATTCACTTGGTTATTTCCCCACTGCCTGGAATAATGCCTATGATGGAGAAAATATACAATGATGACTAAAATGTTTCCACTAGAAATAACAAAGGATTTCTTTACAAATTTCAATCTCTATTTCCAAAGCTTCTAAGTCATAATTGATACACTGGTGGTTTTGGTTTGTTTTTCAGATTTGGGGACATCCAAATCACAATATGAAGTGTTCGTCATGCCTGTCACTCACTTTCCTGTCTCATTAATGAGTTAAATTTTTTTCCCCCTGGTCTGGGGTCTTAAAACAGCATTTTAAATTTCCTTTTGTGGACTGAGCTTTACTGTAGGAATTGACAGGCGCTGGCTTTCTGACAGGAAAACGATCTAGAAACTGAAGTATGTTTGAGTCCTTCACGGAGGACAAGCATATTTTCCTTGGACAGTTTTCAGAAGGAGCCCCTTCCAGGCCAGTCCACCCTGTTTTGATCTAGAAGCTCTGATAAATTCTGCCCACCGTGGGTGACCCGGTGAGTATATGAAATAATGGTAACACAGCGTTCAAAGTCATGACAAAAGGGTAGTCACCACAATGTAACTAAGAATGGGTGGTAGGTTGTCCACAGAAAATGCCCCAAAGATTCTTTTTTTGTCAGTGCAAAGACAAGATAAGTACACCAACAGGGGCTGGCCTCTCCTTTTCCTGCTACTCCTGAGGACTCATGAAGACAAGATAGTTGAGCAAGCAGCTGTTAACCAAAAAGTCAGCAGTTCAAACCTACCCCTCACTCCACCAGAGCTCGGCCTGGTGGTCCACTTGCTTAAAAAGCATACCCGAGGAAAGCCCACGGGCCTGATCTACACCAGGACTCGGAAACAACTCCGTGACCTAGCCACCCCTCCACGCTGCCTGCTTGGTGACACATCCGCACAAGCATGACAGTGCTTCTAGGTGAAAGGACCAGGCACACTCCTTCGTGGGGAGAAAGGCCACAGGAAACCCACCAGACTGAAGAGTCCTGGTGGAAGAGGCGGCAGGTGGGCACCTGAAACTTTGTGGTTTTTACCTCTCCTGTGAGTTAAGACAGAATCAAGACTGGGGGAATAATAATCCACACGGGACTGAAGGTTCTCCTACAGTGACGTGAAAGAATGCCTTTCCAAAATAATGAACATTGCACTTTCAAAGTCTAACCATCGACAAAGGAGCTTGATAATGCAAATAGCTACCTGCTTGGATAACTGGGAAAGGCAGCTCCATGAGAGAAATACCTGGCAATCAGTTTCCATAAAAATGACCAACCCAAGTCTGGTGCTTCTTCAGAAAGTTGGAAACAGAAATAAGATTTGGCCCAGCTATCCCAGTACTAGGAATATACCCCAAAGATATCAGAGCTGTGAGACAAACAGATGTACGTACCCTCATACTTAATTGCAGCATTACTCACAATAGCAAAGAGATGGAAGCAGCCCAGCAACAACTGAACAGAGAGAGAAACTATGGTACATTCACACAATGGAATACTATACAGCACTGAACAATACTGAATTAAATAAGCACCACACAACATGGATGATTCTGGAAAACATTATGCTGAGTGAAATACCTCGCTCACAAAGGGACAAATGGTACATAAGACCATCATTGTGGCAGGAGGATCAAGGTGGTGGGAAGGGAGAAGAGCAGGCAGAGAATGGATAGATAATGAGCACTGCACTGGAACGAGTGAATGGACTGACACTGTGAAAGCAATGGAAATTAGAAACCATGTGTAGGACAATTAATAAGCCTTACCAGGAGAACTGGGTGGGGGAGGGAGAAAAATGTGCATGAATATTAATTCATAATTTTTAATTTTTTTTAAAAAACTACAGCGCAAGGAGCTTTACAAAGTTCTACTTTTTCCTGTAGGGTCATTATGAACTGGAATCAATTCAACACCACCTAACAGCAGCAGTAACTTTTGCCTTTTCTTACACTGGGGCATGCTAGTTCCAAGGCTCTGTTGCTTAAGACATCAGAGCAAATAAGCATCAAAAGACTATGCAGAGCTCAGAGATATTCCAGGCCACTGATATAGAGTGAATATTGCCTTAAAACCATTTACACTATACTGCACTCTGTGAAGTATGCAATTGTTGTCACTGTGAACCACTGAGTTGGAACCAGTTCAATCTGCTGACCCTCCAGTGGGTCTTCAGAGGCAATACATTTAATGGGAGGAGACTGTCCATCTTTCTGCTGCACACCTGCAGTTTGGTGGGTCCGAACCACGTATTTTTGCCTTGGCAGCACAAATACTTACCACTAAGCCACCAGAAATAGGCATAACATTATGAACAAATGAGAAATCGTTCTCTGTTGGTATGTAAAGTGTCTGGGTCCTAGTGGGCTGGCTGGACACCTCTTGCTGGGAGCCAATGAGAATCTGAAGCAGTATTCAGACCTGTGGCCTTTCTTCTAAGTGGCATAGCCCTGGTCTGTCCATTTGCTGTATGGAGGTAACTCGTGGTTACTGTGATGCTGAACACTGTGACCCTTATGTGTCAAATGTGACAATGGTTACCCATGGTGGACAGTGTTTGCTGGAGCTCCCCGATTAAAACAATCTTGGAAGCAGGAGTGGCATCCACTTCCGAAATAGCTTGCCCAGCAAACCCTATGAACCTGGAGAAAGGATGAAAATTATACAAATGTTCAGGTCTTTTGTTCATAGGGTCGCCTACGATTTGGCGGCATTTAACAACAACAACAGCATAAAGAGAGATCAGTTGGCCTAGTGGACAGAAAGTGATGCTACTGAGCCAAAGCTGGGTGACTTTAATCCACGACTCTCAGGCCTGTTTTTAACTGTTTTTGGTGAAACATTGTTCTAGGTCGTGTAACCCTGGTATGTCCACTTGCCGTACAGCGGTAACTCGCGGTTGCTGTGAAGCTGAACACTGTGACACTGATGTGTCAAATGTGAGAATGGTTATCTATGATGAACAATGTTTGGTGGAGCTCCACAATTAAAACAAGCTTGGAAGCAGGAGTGGCATCCACTTCCATAATAGCTTGCCTCCGGAAACCCTATGAACCTGGAGAGAGGATGAAAGTGATACAAGTGTTCAGGTCTTTCGTTCATAGGGTCGCTATGAGTCGCCTATGACTTGACAGCACTTAACAACAAACAACAACAACTGTCTGAGAAGGCTGAACCCATAGTAACTAGCAACTGCTAGTCGGGGCCGTCTGTCTGGCCAAAGTGTGCTATTATTGGTGCTGTTAGCAGCTACTTGGACACAGAGTGCCTTAACAGAAGGAAGTGCTCCCAGGTCCTTGATGGTGGTTGACTTCACGGCTGTGACCATGGCATCTTCCAACCCAGAGGGATCAGAATTTAGTGTGAGGGTGTCAGTGGCTGGTTTTCAGAAGTTGACCAGCAGGCCATGCTTCCTACTATGTGTTGGTCTGCACGCTCTGCTGAGACATGTCCACCACAGGTGACTCTGCTGGTATCTGACCAGTGGCACAGCTTCCAGGATCAGAGTGACACCCAAACCCTCACAGCACAACAAAGCGACAGCGGGTAATGCCTGTTACGCTGGGTGCTAACTGCTTTGGCTATCACTTCTGGTTAGAAGTGTTTCAGGCATTCTCTCTTGGCTAACCGCAATTAAAACATTTAAACTAGCCCCACCTCAAAATTAAATTCCTTAAGTTACTACGGACTGAAGGACTGTATTAATGAACGAACAAACGAATTAAACAATGAGGACATATGGTCTAACAAAAAGCATAATTGATTAGGATAAGTCCAAGGGCCCGAGTTCCACCCTAACCCAGGCCTTAACATGCCGTGTGACCCAGGGCAAGCCAAGTGACTTCACTGACAGGAAGCGGCGTGGGGGATTAATTCTGAAGGAGTGGATACAGCTCACAAATTGCCCCAGGAAACCACTTTGCTGCCACAGCCATGAATGCGTTGCCAAGACTGGTGAAGTGATCATTATTCAGTGTTATCTTCCACATTCAAAAGTAAAACATCCAGGAAGATGGGACAGATCAGTGCACTGAAGGATCTGAGATCTTCCGTTCAGGAGTGGGGCTGCTCCACGTTCCATGGTGTTAGGGACATGCAGACCATGTGACAAGAGGCAGACCATGTGACAAGAGGCAGAAGAAGGATCTCAAGGCTGGCGGCTCTTCAGCCCTGCTGTGTCTGATGAGAACTAGGAGGCTTCTCACCGGAAAGCGGCCCCGCACAGATCCCACAGATGTCAGGGGATGCAGAGGTCATGAGCCACAGGAAGTGATGTGACCTGGGAGGTGCGGGGGGGAGGAGGGGGGTCCTGGCCACGAACCTCATATTCCAAGACAACATGGAGCTTCCAATCACAGACCTCTCTCACCAAAGGAACACAGGCCTCCCACACTGCCAGCTAGTTACTGTCAAGACAAGTCCGATTTTCAAGACATTTTCTCTGCCCAAACCTCAAATGCTCTTTTTAATGGCAAAAAAGGTGACTACATGTATGTCTATTTGATATTCCCATAAAGAAAACGAAAATGTGAGGGCAAAAACAGAGGTGGAAGTATTCATGTCTCCCCTCCAAGCGGAGTTTCCACAGAAGCGGCAGCACCTTTAACTATTTATAAAGCACTTGTCTAAGAAAACGTACAAGGGCACTTCCACAAAAGCAGGCACCAGATTCAAGACCTGAGATTCCCCCTGATAGGAAATTACCACTCAGCACGCGAGATCCACCCTTTCTATCTACAATCCGCACACAAGCGTGTGTAATGTTCAGAAATAGGACAGCAAGCTGTCTGGTGTGAGAACGTGATTAAACTTGAAGACAATGGGCCCTCCCACTACCCACCCTATGTAAAGTAAGCTAAGGTGTGTTGGAAATGGATCAACCAACACCCAGGGCTCATCGTCAGTTCTATCGCCACGAATCATTTTAATATCTGGCAACTGGCAGCAGATGTTACACAAAGTTGGCGGAGCTGCGTTAAACGTAAACGCCTGGACTTTACCAGGGAAGACAGAGGGAAGCACCCCACTCAAACGCAGAGAAAAAAAAAATCTGCAATCAGCTACTGTATTACTTCTTTGAAAGATTCAAAGAACATTCGTAAGAACCAGGAAAGCTGCTGTCACTGTTGGACTTCTACTTGCCCCAACTGAGTACCCAAGTTTCCTCTCAAGTCAGGCCTTCGGTTTTTCCTTACATGGCATCCTAACCTATTCAGAGACTCAGCAATCTATATGGCCTGGCTTCTGCTCCCCATCGTGCCATAATAGATACCAGTCATCTAATTTCTAAATCCAACAGGGCCAGCTATGCTCCAAATTGGATTCTTCTCACTTTCTCTGTAGCACTGAACACTTCTAACATTAACAACTCTCTATGTGAAATAGTCATGTATGATGGTTTCTTGGGTGAATACGGGTGTTGTTCGTTGTTGCTGGGTTGTTTTTTCCTTTTCTTTCACTATCTTCATTTGTATTCTTTTCTTATTTCATAAACACATGTGCCTCCCTCCTGAATGGTCTCCCCTGTAGGAAAACTATCCTTTCAAGATGATCCCACAACCCCTCAGGAGGTCACCCATCTTAGAAGGCCAACTGCTTTTCAGCCTGAACCAGGTGGCTTTGTGCTCCTTCGCTCTTCATGGTCAAGGCTTCAGGCAACTCGTGGTCTCACCAGAGAGACATCTCCAATGTGCATTAAATGAGAAAGTGTCTCAGTTCTCAATTGAAGAAAATCTTTTAAATCTTTAATTGTTGTTGTTGTTGTTATGTGCCATAGAGTTGTTTGTGACTCACAGCGACCCTATGTACAACATCCCTAAACTCTGCTCTGTCCTGTGCCAATTGCACTGTCTCTGATACACCCATCCTGATTACCCCAGACATTGAATCAATCCACCTCATAGAGGGCCTTCCCCTCCTGCGCTGTCCCTCCACCCTCTCAAGCATGATGTCCTTCTCCAAGGACTGGTCCCTCCTTACAACATGTCCACAGTATGTTAGACGAAGCCTCAGAATCCTTGCCTCCAAGGAGTAGCCTGGTTTAACCCTCTCTAGGATAGATCTGTTTGTTTTCCTAGCAGTCCATGGTATATTCAATACTCTTCTCCAGCACCACAGCTCAAAGGCATCAATTATCTATCCTTCTATCCTCCCTAGTCATTATTAAATCTTTAATACCCATGTTTAGAATTTTTAATATATTCCAATAAATTACAGAAAAATTAATTTTAATGTAAGAAATATAAGGATTACAGATTTAAGATGTCAAGTCTGAGTTGTCACGGAAGTTTTCATATACTTAAAAATGAGTTCGAACCCAGCTCCGGTAGGTGTTTTGATACCAGTGAACCTTGGGGCACCACAGTCATCGGCCTCATCAGGAATGTGATGCTGTTATGGCCCAGGCTCACTTCAACAGCGCCATGTGTGTTACTCCATCAAATAACTTAATCAGAACACAAACTCTTCTCAGATTTCTCCAAGGTAATTAAATAACAACTGAATACCAATTAATCACAGTCAAACAACAGTCTGTCAGAAAGTAATTACACATGCACTGAGGGCTATTTAATGGTCAAATACTTGGCTGTATCTTGGTTAAACAATGATTCATTAAACCTCCTTGGCCACACAATGGCTAGGCTAAACTTGAAGTGAAAGAATCGAAACTCTTTTGTGCTCCCGTAAAAAGACATCAAACCGACGTGTGTGATGGTCTTTTCTTCCTCAGTTCGCAGCCGGCTCAAGTGCACAATTCAGAATGCGTTCAGCTGCTCGGACCACACGGGCATCTGCGAGCAACAAAGTTACTTACGCAATTCTTTTCTTTCCTCTTGAAAAAGGAAAGAGCCGGACAGTTGACCACACCTACAGAAAATGTTTAGTCACTCTGAGCAGGGGAAGAAAGCGAGCCTTGGACGAAGCCTTCACCCCCACCACAAAGCCAAGGGGTGGTCATTTCTCTGCAACCACCTTTTAATCATACAACTTGTCAGTCCAGCAAAAACCAATTCACGCTTTTGTCGCCCTGCATCTACCTACTGTATCAACTTGGTTCCTGTAAATGACATGCCCTTTTACAACAAAACTCATCTATAAAAATCAAGAGATCCATTTGAAACCTGGCAGATAATCCCCAAAGATTAGGAATCTTAGTTCCCAGGGGGCCTCCCAATTTTCTTCAAGTTCACTTCTCCTCTCGAAGAAAAAATAAAGGAAGACGACAGAGCTCTTCATTGACGTATTTTACACATTTTAGCCAATGGTGGAGGTATAATCCCTTTCTTAGTGCAACTGATGTTGCTCTCCATAAACCACGCCTTTGTATGTTGATTCGCACCTGAATTAGAGGCATCACCACTGGTTACAACATGCTTTACGGTGTTATTTTGCAGATATAGCTGATGATTCTATTTGTTTACCTTTAGAGATGGAGTTCTGGCATCACTTTGTCAAATGCTGTGCTGTCACAAGTTTTAGTATGCATTTTCAAAAATCTTCAATTTTCCATTTCTTCATATAAGAAGAAAATATTTACTAGGTAACAGTTTCAGAAAAAGAAGAATTTTTTTTATTATTATTTTATTTTTTGTGTGTGTGAGTGTACCGTCAAATCGGATCTGACTGGTGCAGGAGGAGATTGTCCCTCCTTCCCCGGCAGAGCATCTGGTGGATTTGAACCGTGTGGCTCTGGGATTGCAGTGCAGCTTCTTGCCACTAGGCCACCAGAGCTCCCCAAGAATTTTTTTTTTTAACACAAGAGTACCAAAACAATTCAAATAGATTATCATATTCATCCAAAAGTTAAAGACCTATATACTGAAAAAGATTTAAAGTAAAACTTTACATTAATCTCATTTCTTTAGTCCTCAGCCATTACATAGCCAGTTCTTTGTTTCTAACTGAGTATGAATGAGTGTGAGAAGGGTGGAATGCCAATAAAATACAGCAGGCACATTTTATAAAAGGGCATGTGTACCACTCACTGTTTCTTATGAAAACAAAGCTTCTTGGAAAACTAAGTGACAAAATGTATTTTCACTCTGCTCATAAACTGGGATCAATTTTACGGCGTCTAGTTGAGATCCAACTTAACATTCTGGCTAAATATTACACTTCTAACAGAGTGAGTAAAGGAAGATCTGCATGACTGCAAAGGGGCCGTGGGTGCACTGGAATGCAAAGGGAAAGGTGGGTGGTTCGACCCTATCTGTGGCTCTGCAGGAGACTGGCTACATACAGTGTTGGAAACTAGATGTAGCAGTTCTACTCAGTTATCAGGTCAATATGGGTTGCAACTAACTCAATGGTAGTGGATTTACATTGTTTCAAAAGCTGTGTATGAAGGGAGCTCTGGTGGCCTAGTGGCAAGAAGCTGTGTTGCAATCCGGAAGGCGCACAGTTCAAATCCACTAGATGCTCAGCTGGAAAAGGAGGGCAGTCTCCTCCTGTGTCAGTCAGATCTGACTCAACAGTATACAACAAATTTAAAAAAATAAATACACACACAAAAAAGACTGTATGAATCGAAAACTGCAGAGACTTAAAACCAATAGAAAAATAGCGGGGAGAAAAGTGCAACAATGAATGAATGGAAATCCAAGGCCTCTGTAAACTTTCATTAAAATTAATTTTTTTTAAATAGAAAAAAATAAAGAACTGACTTTAATTACATCTATTAAGCCATTTTTTCTGATTTCTGCTGTAAAGTCCACATTCTGCTGTACACGACGCCACAGTCACTGATAACAGTTCCGCATGCCATCTATTTCTCTGTTAAACTATGACACATAATGATGTGGCGAAGGGGAAAAGTCACACCGACTTTATATATATAAACACACCGTGGCAAAACAAATTTTCCTGCAAATATAAGCAGTTTTACAGTCTATCAAAGCAGTGCCAAAAAGTAGATTTATTCGCATTAAGTGCTGACAGGAACGAAACATTTCAGCAGTAAATAAAGTACATTGTAGCCCAATCGTCAAATCAATAAAGTCATTAAAAATAGACTGCATTCTTCAAGGAAATGGTGAGTTTAAAAGAGGGGGGAAAAAATCTTTGGTTGCAACAGAAAATGTATCTCCAACACAGCTGACAATTACTGATCTGGCCTGTCTGTTCAGTGCTCCTACAAAGAAATGTCTTTGGGTCTCTTATCTCTTTTCATGTGTATTTAGCCATGTAAACTCCCATACAGCATTTCCAGCTTCCCTACAGGCATCCCATAAATACAAACAAGAAAATATGCCCTGCTTTTTCTCTCCTTCGTCGAGGCCCCAAACTGACAGAGTATTATCACTTTTTCAGACTCTTGCAAATCGGCACAGTACTGTCGGGCAGAAATGTGCTGAGATTCTAATATCCATTTATCTAAACGGCCAGCATGTGACACAATTCAGGTGAGGTGCTCGCTACCTAAATTAATTTACTGCTTGAAAGGGACTCCTGATGCCACGCCTGTCAAAAGGAATGCAGAGAAGGAGCTGAGAGACGGTAAACAAATCTTAATAACACCGTTTGCCTTTGATCTCATCTTCAAGTGGGGGACTTTTAAAAGGCGCTGTGGTGATGCAGTGCTTCAAGCACCTCACCACTGATCAAACGACTGGCACTTGGCCAGCTGCTTCGTGGGACAAAGACCCGGCAGTCCGCTCCTGGGGAGACCGCATCTGGGAAACCACCCGGCACAGTCAGTGCTACACTGTCCTCGTGGGTCGACCGTGAGTCAGAACTGCTCTGCCATTGACAGGTCTGGGTTCTGCTGTTGTTGCTTTTGGTGAGGTTTAAACAAGAGGTGGCACGCCAAGGAAAGGTGATGGTGGGAGTCGAGCCATGAAAGTAGCCGTGTTCCATGTGCAGGGCCTGCCAGGTTCCCCACTCCATTGCCCAACTGCTCTTGGGGACCTAGAACTCCCTGTTCCTTAACAGCTAGAACCTGAAATCATTCCGTATGATTTACTGACTCAACAGAATAAAGGATTCAAACTTGACAGGTCTCCTTCACTCGGCATTCACTGTACCTGCTACACCCACCATCTGCTGGCCTCATTATTCAAATGTTCAAGTCCAATCAAATCCTTAACACTCAGTGTGCTATGGAAAAAGAGAAGGATAAGGTATGGTGTCAAATCCTTCTGTCCCCGTCTTAGGAGGACGACAGAGGGAGCAACACGTATGGGGACCCAGGGCTCAAGAATCCCAGCTAGCACCCCAAAACAGGAGAGCTAATGTCCTCTCTTAAGGTGGGACAGTTCCTTGTACGTGCTAGAAAGACCAGCGCAATCACTTACTTAAATCCTAACCTAGGAGTTACTGTGAGGTCATTTTGCAATGTGGTCGACACTTGCCATTTGTCTTAATAATGTGAGTGGACCTCCCTCACTTGAAGGGCTTGTGGGCAAAAACCAAAGTTTCCCAGGGAAGAAGGAATTCTGCCTCAAGACCTTAAAATAGGCATGTTGTTCAAGTTTTCCATGTGACGGCTGTTCCTTCAACCTTGATTCAAAGCTCCAACATCACTCTCGCCGAGTTTCCAAGCTGTCAGCCTGGGCTACTGAGTTTGGACTTTCCAGGCACCATGAATGTGTCAGCCAATTCCAGAGAGAGAGAGAGAGTGAGTGTGTGAGTGTGTGTGTGTCCCCGCATCCTATTGGTCTGTTCTCTGCAGCCTCCTGAACGGCACAGAAAGCTAAGGAGAGCTGAGGGAAGCTGACCAAGAATGTCGAGGAGGAGATGGTGAAGCACAGTAAGCTTGTCGGTGGATGGCAGGGGATGCTGGTGAGGAAGCAGGAACACAGCATTGCAGCCAGGAACAAAGAGGAAAAAAAATAGAAAAGATCCTTCAGAAAATGATCAAGCAATTTACTTTCTAAAAAATGTTCACCCAAATCAATTCTCTTGACACTTCCGTTTCCCACTCTATAACACCTTCCTTATAAAATCTTTAAGTGGAAACTATAAAAGATCAATATAAATGCATTCAGTCCCACTGGGTCACATGGCAAAAATCAAAACAGCTATTGACTCAACAAAGTCTCCCGTTCTCTACAGTTTCAATTCAGAGGAGAGCATCACTAGAACCTAATAAAAAAATACCAAAGCCGGTCATCAGCAAAAAAGTCATTGCAAAAGTGCAATTCAGAGTCTCATGCAGGAACCGACCATTCTTACTCTCCAGAAGCTTATATAACCAAAGAGGCAGAAGCTCAACAAATGAACAGGCAAGATGAAAAAAAAAAAAGAAAAGAAACAAAATATCTAAATACAAGACCAAGTAGGAGCATCCTCTGTTCTTCTAAAATACTTCTTTCCTTGAATGAAAAGCAGATACTGATATAATTGGACAGAGGAGTTGGAAATGGCCCCACACACAAACCTTTCTGTGATGTAACAGGAAGTTCACAGACAAAACTGGTCTGTGGTTCTATAGTTCATACCCAGTGTGTTTTGTGAGACTGATAACATTCCACACTCTCTTGTTTACTGTTTTCCATTACTCAGAAGGATAACACCACATCTGGATAATCCTTGGCGGGAAGGGGGGACTAGGAATATGTGCTATGGGACGTGGTTCTGGGAGTCATTTAAGTGAGAAAAGGCACTAAATGTTTGGAAGGTTAGAAGAGAAGGGTGCTCTGAGCAAGGAGAGTGTGTCTGAGAGAAAAAGGTGTGTAAGGGTGTTGGGGTCTTGGATAGTAGACAATCACAGGGCACATTTATCAAGGATTACTCATTTCTAGAATTTCTGTAAGTGCTCTGGTAACTATCTTAAAACAGAAAGCTCTGTGACCCCAGGGGTTCACATCACTAAAGACAGTGAACGGCAGAAGGACATGCTTTAACATATATGTTTAAAAGTCCATATGTAAAATATGGAGCTGTGGTGGAGTAGTGTGTAATGTGCTGGCTGTAACAGAAAGGTCAGCAGTTCAAATCCACTGTCAGCTCCACAGGGGAAACATGCACAGTCTCCTCCCATAGGGATTTATAGCCTCTGAGACCCAGACAGCAGGGTTTTTGAAATGTCAGCATGGCTTTTGTGTCGGAAGGTCTTTGAAAACTTCTGAGTAAACCCTGATGACCTGGATCAGGCAAGGATTGCCAATTCTCTCACTTCATTTCCCACCTCATCCCTCACCGCTTGGTACCAGGGCTTGATTCTAAGCAATTCATCACTTTTAAAAGTCTTTTTAGTTTTGTTTATATCACGTTTAAATTAGAGCCTTAGGCTAAAGGCTCAAAATAAAAGAGGGTAAGTGATGAAAAAACAACACCAAAAAACAAAAACAAAACCAAAAAACAAAACACCAAACCCCAAAAAACCCAACATAAAAACTATAATTTCACAAATGTCAGGGCCACTCAAGTTCTTCCTCTGACGCGTGCCATTCATAATCAAATGTAATCATCACTAGGTTGGTTCTGATTCAGAGTGACCCCATGGACAATAGACAACACCACTGCCCAGCCCTGGTGCCACAGTGGTTGTTGTATCTGAGCCCACAGCTGTACACACTCACTGAACATTTTCCCGTTGTGGGTCGTTTTCACTTTCACTGGTGAAATCCTAATACCTGTAATTCTCAAACAGAAAATGAGTGTGTGGCAGACACTAAAGAGCAATGGAAGGAAGGGGAAGGTGACACATGCTCGAGGTCACGTCATATTTACTAGAGATAAAACCCGCCGACGTCTGCACGGGTAATTGCACAGGGGTGCCTGTAAACAGCAGTTTAACGACCTCTCATCTCAGGACTTAAGGTAGAAAATACATACGTGTGTGTTTGTGTGTATTTTCTTTGTTAATGTCCAACTGGTTTTTAGGACGGAAATAGTTACAAATATCAGGTCCCCAAAATACTTTAAAATAAAATTCCCTAATATAATTCTGATCTACATTTTAACAATATGTTTAGCAAAAATAAATCCATTTTTTCCCCCACAATATATTTTTAAAATGTAAGTTATCTAACTTACTGGGGTTTTCTTTTGGACTTTAGTATAAAGCTAAAAAGTATAAAAAAAGTATTTATATAAAGTATTTCATATAAAGCTCATTACAGTGGAAAAGGATTAATTTCGTTAATATTTAAGGGATGCACAAGACTTTTATTAAAAGTATCACAGACTGACGGAAGAACAAGCAAACCAGTCTTAGAAGAAATATCACCAGAATGCACTTGAGAGATGAGAAGGACAAGATTAATTTGTGCTTCTGAGCAGGGAAGACTCATAAAAAAAAAACACACAAAAATACTCAACTCCTTCCCGTCAAGTTGGAGCAGAGGAACAGCTGACCCTCCACAGTGATTCCATGGTGCTGGGTTGCACAAGACAATATTGTCCGGTGCTGCACGGCAGGAAGACACGCTGTGCCCCCAGTTCTTTGGGGGAAACACTGCTGTTTAACTACACCAAGCAGGACCCCTTAAGCTCAAGTGGAAGGGATCAGGACATCTCAAATTGGGTGGAGATGCCAGTTTTGAAAGAGAAAAACAGGCTTCCGGGCTTCCCATTCAGGTACTTTGGGGGAAACACTGCTGTCTAGCTAGATCATGCCAAGAAAGGAACACAAATATATAGGTCCTTCTCAAAACACTGCCATATTCTGGGTCACCATCTAGTTACAATGACCTAACATGTACTAAGAAAAGACTCACATACTGTCAAGAAAGCAGCAGTCTGCCTCAGTCCTTGTGAAGAAACAAAATAACCTGTCTCCTAAAAAAGCGGACCCAATGAATAAGCCAGATAGAGAGAACCAGAGGAAACATGTTGATGTGGAGTTCTTTGAACAGCTACAGAAGAAGATGCAAATGATGGAAGAAACAATTAAGAGAGCAAATTGCCCAGTGACAACAATCCAGAAGAAATAGATTGATTAGGAGCAACCTGAGCAGCTAAGGAAGAAAATGCAAAAGACGGAAGAAAGATTTGATAGTATAGATAAGAGAGGTGCAAGAACTCAAAAAATCATCACAAGACACAGACGGTACAGCCAACTCAGTGCCAGAAATAAGAGAAAAGCATGAAACTGCAACCCTGAATATTAAGACAAATGGCAGAAGTGTCCAACACTTGGGCAGGACAAAAAAGGTAGAAGTGATGGAACAGAGAGTCAGTGAGCTGAAAGAGGATCTTTGTCTATCTTTCTTCCTTGAAGCCATTCAGGAAATTGAAGCAGAGAGGTTCAGCCTTCAGGTTAACAGCACAACATCAGACTACAGACTACATCAACAAAGACCAACTGCTAGAAGAGGATATCATTCTTGATGAAGCAGAAAGACAGTAGAAACGGAATGGAATGAGACAATAACAATGGACCCAAACACACCTATAATCATGTAGATGGAGCAAGATAAGGCATCATAGTGTCATCCCCAGCTGCAGTCAACTCAACAAACATTCAACAACAAAAACAACAAAAGATTTTGTTACCAAGAAAGGAGATTGCAAAGTAAGAGAGAATAAAGAAAGGAAAGTTAGACAGCGCTCATTTGAGAAGACAGTAGCATTTCTGAGGGCAGATGAAACATGCAGTGACATCAAGGGCGCCTAAATCAACCTACTAGTTACAAGGCTGGGCTGCGTAGAAGAGATCTAGCATCAATTGGAAGCCAGAAGTTTCCTCTACAAACACAACAATATGTCAAATGAATAAAAAAACAAACAAACAAACAAACAAAACACACACACACACACACACACAACCCAAAACACCAAAAAACAAAACAAAACCCTAACAAACCACACAAGCTCCATAACCCCCCTGAGAGAAGAGAAACCCGGCTAGCTTAGATCCAACTCTCTTTTTCACTTTCACCCAAGGATGGTCCACCCTGAAGGAGCAGGGCAGGGGACAGGACAGGTACAATATCAAGCAATGTAAAGTGGTCACAAGTGAAAGGGAGTGCCCCAGAACAAAGCCAATGAATATGCAACTTACAAACAATTTCCAAGTTTATCATATTAAGTCACTAAAACGGTGTGTTGCTAGTACAAAAACATGTCCATTACAAGTGTAAAGATCTTGAAAGAACATAGATCTTGAAAGGTGAAACTCAAAGTTGAACCCAGAGTGGGGAAAAAGTGGCTTTAACACTAATGTTATTATTTAGAAGATTTTTCTCTGCAGAAGAGTATCACATGGATCAAGCAAGTTAGAGACCGCAGCAGATGGAGACAGTCATTTCAACACTCTCTCTTTACACACCTACTGGCCCTGTCCCCTCACTCAACTCTATCTCTCAGCAAGTGGTGAAGGTCGATGATAAGGAATTGAAGCAATACAACACTCTGTAACTGCTTTTCAAACACGTATCAGTGATCTGGGACACCAAATCAATTGTTCACAAAACACCCAAACACCCACGCGAGACTACCATCCTATGAACAGGCCACTTGCGTCTGAGGCTTTAGATGAACTTGGTGTAACAGCTGCTGCCTTGTCCTGCCTCTCCTGCTACAAACATCAGGCCCCAACTACGGAGAAGGCACGTTCTTCTTCAGAGCCAACAGTCACTATCTTGTGGCTAAAGGTCTTGCTGCTTCTCACCGGATGGACAACACTTGTGTTTTTAAAATAATGTGAGAGAAGTGACAAGTCACAGTGGACTAAGTCAAGAGCCATACTGTTGGGGTTTTGGGTGAATCTCCCTTGGTAAGAAAAGGGGAAGAACTCAAATACTGGGCAAGTTCTTTTGACAGTGTCCAGACAGGTTCGTCGGCCTCCCTCTGGGACATTCCTCAAAACACAACTTGGACAGTAAGAGCCCTTCTTCTGTTCCTTTAATCTAAATCGTTCTGGGGACCGGCCTGAAGTACTGCAAAGAGTTCATAAGACACAGGTCTTTGATCTTTGTGGCTTTGCCATGTATGTTTTTAAAATTTCTGGAATGCGCCCAGGGAGGCATGCTGCTTGACAGAGAACACTATAAATATCCAAATAAATAAATGCACACAAACATCTGGATCCCTGATTAAGCACCAAAGTTTTATTTTTTTGGAAGGAGAGGAGGAGGACTGGAGAAGAGATGAAAAAAAAAATCTTTCTAACTAGCATTTTTATTTTTATGGAAAAATATCCTATTCTCTCCTTCAGATAAATCCCCTCTGATACTAGTAACAGTCTTCAAACGCTCAAGTCTGTGTATCACATGGTAAGTGGAGCAGCCACTTCTCCACAAAGACGCAACTTGTTCGAATGTTCTTCCAGACTAAAACTTGGATTTATTACTACAATGTGTTCTGTACATAACTCAATGGCAGATAAATGACCTAGAAAATCTTAGTCATTATTTAGAACAACTGAGTTGCTAGAAGCCTCCATCTGCCCTAGGTTTTCCCACTGAGTATGTACAAGCATAGAACTCAACTCATTATGCAAAATCTGTTTGCTACCCGACTTTGTGATTGCCTTAAAGAATAGTCATCACTGAGGAGAAAGCATTAGTCAGGTAAATGAAAACTGAAGAATTAACACAGCCACAAACCATAAAGTATGAACCACTGGCAAAACGTCCAGGTTAAAATACCCCCATAATTTTTTTAAAAAACTCCACGTGAGCCTTTACATGATCCAGAAAATGAGGTTCCACAATAGTGTTTGGCAAGTGCAGAAAGGCGACGCTATTGAGCATCTTCCCAAACAGAAAGCTGAAGCCCTTCTCACACCCTGCACGGTTTGCTCTGATTTGCTCTGGTTCTGATGACCGTCTCCAACCACTCACCCCTAACCTCTCTCCACTCTAGTCTAACGCCCTTCCCTTCTTCCCAGGCCCATCTTGACTTCAACCACGCACTCTGCAGATAATGCTAACCCGTTCTCTGGACACAGCTCTGGAACCCGCAGGAGCAGCCACCCCGCTGAACCCTGCTTGTGGCTGCCGTCAGCTCCCAGTGAAGGAGTCCTTCCCCTGCTGAAGGCGAGCCGTGGGCACAGCGGAAAGCAGCACAGCCCAGCTCCGCGGTCAGCTGCAGACGGGACCCTGTGACCCTTTGGTTTTCACTGATTCTGAAAGGAAATGACCAAGTCCTTCTTCCTAGCACAGCTGAAGTCTGGAAGCTCTGCTGGAGCCTGCTGGTCTTCACAGCACCATACACCCCCCCACCTCCCCAAAGCAGTCATGGCTAAAAAGGCACTGAGTAGGTACAGTGCAAGGAGAACCAGAATTCTGCACTGAAACGCTGGCTCAGATCACCTGTAAGACTTTTTTTTCCAAATACATTGGAGAATCATGCGATGCTACCAGCACTGGATGCCATCCTGGGCCACAGGTCTGCACACTCCAGCGAGGGCAGAACCTTTCGTCTCGCCTTTATTGTTTACTACGACTTCCGCATTACCTTCGAAATAAAGAAACACCCCATCTTTTCTCCGGTACAACTTTTCCTTGTGGTATTACCACTGCCGGAATGTACCTTCATCGTGAACTCTGGTTTCCCTTTCTTGGCAGTGGCCATCGCCATGTCACCCACACCAGCTGCAGGAAGTCTGTTAAGTCGTCCCTTGATCCCCTTCACAGAGAATGATAGATAGATTTCTGGCTCCTGTACTGTCAGCACAGTTGATCACTGCTCCTACCTGAAGACCCAGGGAAATCCAGGACTTTGCACCAGAGGACCCACCGCATCCTTGCTTTGACATCTTGGAGGCCAGAAAAGTGATCACCTGTAAGACTTTTATAGTGCCGAGGGCTTTTGCTGTCTTGGTGCTGAACATGACTGCATTTCAAGTCTCCCTTGGAGGCAGCAAACTCAAAAAAAGGACAGAAGTCAAATCAAAGCCCACGACCACCCAGCCAATTCCAACCCCCAGGGACCCTGCAGAGTAGAAGTGCCCGGTGGGGTTTCTTTATGGAGACGAGTGTCACATCCTCCTCCCAGGGAATAGCTGGTTGGGCTCCAACTACCAACCTTTTGGCTGGCGGCTGAATGACTAACCGCTTTGCCAGCAGACCTAGCTCAGAACACAGTGCTTGACTCATGACTCTCATTCTCACCATTGGCGAGTGGGTTGTGACTCTCCTTGACGCTGTTAAGTCTTAATGGGAGGGGAATGCCCATCTTTCTCCCTTGGACCCAGTGGCACACTCCCCATGGCAGAGACGCTCAGCCTTCTGGCCAGCAATGCAACACACTAAAGATTACACGTCCTTGACCAGGAGAGGTGCTTGTTGAGTGTTTCGTAAGGAATGAATGGGGAGAAGTGAAGGAGGTAAGTTCAATATTGTCAGTATTCCCCTTATCTGTAAAGACTTCACAATGAGCGTTTCATTAAGACAACTGAGGCCAGTGGTTGACTAACTGGCACTGCTCACCCGAAGGAGCAATGGGAGAGATCGCTAAAGGGTGGTGTCAATAAAAGGCAGGGTGGTGGAAGAACCATGGGTCAAGTTCCCAAAAAATGTGAGATGGGGGGACTGGTGAGCTTATTTCTGTGGCAGCTGTAATGCAGAAACTTGGCAATGTTACAAAAGAATGAAAGCAAGCTATGTGAGGAGGTGGTCGAAAAGACCCCCGGCTCCAGGAGCCCCCATGGCCCTTCCCCAGGCCCAGGGTGAATGGGGCAGTAACACCAAGCTCACTGGGGCTTCAGCACTCACAAACCACACACACTGTTCCACGGCTCCATTCACCCTTTACTGCAAGAAAAGCAGGACCCACAGAACTGGTGTAAGCTCAACAAATGAAAGGTGAACCCACCTTCTCTTCCCTGTTTCTTCTTTGCAGCCTCAAGATACATAAGCATCATGGCCTGTCACACTCTTTGCCACTCAGTTCACACCTGTACAATGCTAGTTAACTGTTCTAGAAACACAACTCATCACTGAGGATTTGGGTGTGCATGCCATTCCTTCCCAAGAGGTAACACTGTCGATGAAGGCGATTCACTGCTGACATCCCGCTCTCCATCTGGTCTACAGTTTAGTGCCAAAAGGAGTTTTTCTGTGTTATCTTAACTCTCCTTACTTTCCTCAGAACAACTTCACCCAGCCTTGTCCCGTGTTCTGACTCTTCCAAAAGTCTTTCCTCCCCTAAGATTCTGATGCATCATGAATATACCCAGCTCACTCCCATCATCTCTTGCTATCAATACACATCCTGCTGCTGTTAGCTGTCACCTCCTGGTGACCTCCTGTGCATACTAGGCAGATGCTGCTGACTGGATTTGAACTGTCCACCTTTTCTCTAGTAACTGAGCACTTCACCATTTTTACCACCTAGAAAGTCAAATCAATTGACCTACGAGGCTCTGAAGTTCCTCAACTGCAATTTGTCTTCCTCGCAAAATACAGGTTAAGTACACGCATCCTCTACAGGCTATTAAGAGGGGCCACTAAGAATGGTCAAACAGCAAACTACACATTGCCCAGGGATTTACAAATGCATTAAAATGCAATGCAACATGAAATGATTAAGTGTTCTCTGCTCTAGGTGGGGTAGAGGAAACAAAGAAAAGGAAGGCATCCCACTAAGTGAGACTAGCAAATATTACACAAGAATAGTGACAGACCTAAAATGATCAATATGCATTTCACTGCTGGTAGATAAAAGAACATCTATTAATATAAGTAAGCATGCACTGTGTCTGTGTTTCTGTGCAAGCATTTAGAAATGATGGCAGTGGTAAAAACATCCCTGTAACAAGAGGAAAAGTGTTAGAAGGAATTAAAAGCATATCACAAAATCATTCATTTGAACTTAAAAGAGAGTCAGTCTCTATTTTCAGGATCTGCAATAGTATCTCTCAGTCATTCTGGGTCAAACCTAACTGACATTCACAGGAGTATTCTTGGTTTCGTATTTATGGATTCCATGGCTAATTTTTTTATACTAGTTCTTCTCCTTTTTCCTTCAAATCCATATTCTGCCCAACATTTCCCATCACTCCCAGGTTATGTCTGCTATTGTAACCTACACGAACAAATATTCATCTCCTACGAGCTATACTGCACAAGCTTTTCATGCATATTAGGGGAAAATCAGCCTTCTGCAGGACATCAAAGTCCTTTCAGACCATGACCTTGACTGTGTTCTCTACCAGCATTCAAAACTTGGTTGCATTAAATAATACCAGTGTAGGCTCATAATGAAATAAAATCATGCCAGGGTCCAAATCTCTCAGGCAGTCATGGACTCCGCACCCCTCCAGATGAAAAGGCGTGGTGCTCACCCCTGAAAGCTTTCCTGAGAGCTGAATAGATCCACTAGTCACAAACCTGAAATTGCTAATATTTTCATCAGAAAGGAGCCAAAGAGCTTTAATTCACCAAGACATTACAACTCGGAGGCAAAGGCAGTAAGCCGGCTTGTGCTGAATGGGTCAAGACATCAAGTGCCAGGAGATGCAATCAACACGCTAACGCAGAAAGAGTCCTAGGCAGCGGTTTCTTTTCTAAGATCGAAACACACTATTCCTTATTCTGGGGATTTTTTCTTTTTTAAGGTTCACTTTCTGCTCATCGTGGTGTCACTGTGTTCCTCCTTAGGTGCAAATGTCAAGTCCATCATACAGATGTTTTTGTCTACCACTGAGCCTTTGAACTTGGCAAAGGAAACAAAAAGGCTCACAGGTCAACAAATTTATGAATCATCTGAGCTGTAAAAGAGACCCTGGGATATGGCACTGGATGGAAAACTCTTCACACCATCTCTAACTAAGCCGGATATTATGCAGAGTGCAGGGCGCATGACACTTTCGATGAATAAATCTTAATACACTTTAGCCAATATTTGACCACTTGGATTAGCTCTACGTAGATATAAAAACAATATCAAAATGATAGACATTTTCCCTAGAGCAAAGGAAATAAGGACACATGTAAATTATACAACTAAGAATAAAAAAGAGGATTGGAGATTATTAGTCTTTCCTTAAACTATTATTTTGTGATGAATATAAAAAAATGAAAGCCCAAATCTGAAAAAAAAAAACAACAACCAACCACACTTGAGTCCTTCAAAAACCAAACAGTAAGATTTTCCAAATTCCACTTTCCAAACTAGATTCAACACAATAGTGTACAACTTCTACTACACAGCAAAAATCAATTCCATGTTGTTTTTTTTTAATTGGGAAAAAACATATTGGGGGTACAAGGAGGTGAGGGTTGGGGGCAGAAGGGTGAGGATGGGCAGGGATGCAGTTGCAGAGCTACAGAAATTGGTTGGTTGGGGGGAGCAGGTGAAGGAAATGAAAAGGATCCAGTGGGGACCAGATGCTACAGGAAAATGACAAGCATTTTCTAATGGTAATTAGATCAACTGTCTTATTGATTTGGGAACTGGATGCCGACTCTCTGGCTTCTTCATGCTGAACAGGAGTAAATTTCTAAAGTTACTATAACAATATAACACACACACACACACATAAATAACTTGTCACAGAAATGTGTATTTCTTAGACATGCCCAATCCCTTTACAGGATAAACTTAACTGATTTGAAGAATTAGCCTCATGAGACAACAACACATTGAATTAGTATTACATAGTTTATATTTTTTGTACAACAGTATTGATGGAGCACTGGTGGCCTATTGGTAAGAATCTGTGCTGCAATCCCACAGCCATGCGGTTCAAATCTACCAACTGCTTCACAGGAGAAACATGGGCAATTTCCTCCTATGCAGATAAATTATGGGTCAGCTATGGGTTGGCATCAACAACAGAGTCTTGATAGTATCTGAATCTTATGCTTACACGTGGCTCTCCAGAGAAAAGTGATGGCTATAGTGGATTAATCTGCCTCCTGCTTGTCTTGTCCAGCTAAACTAGGTTACAAGCATGCTGGTCACACTGAACCAAACACGGCCAGGGCCTGGAGTTTTTGGTTAATGGTATCCTGAGTCACAGAGTCACTGACATGCACGTTCTACAATGTTAGAAGTCATCTTTTACTATGGTTCTTACTAAGAACCTTGTAGAACATTGAGCATGATACTCTTTCAAAGTCTCACAATGATAAACTCTACTAAACGTTAAGTTGGAACCCTGGTGGTTGCCAGGTGGACTGGTGTTGTTTGGCTCCACCAAGCAACTCTCATAATCTGCTCCCATGAAGACTGTTGCTGTTGAGCTGTACGGGAACCAGCCCACAGCTGACCTTCCAACTTTTCAGAGGCAGGAGACTGCACAGGAGAGGACTACTCATCTTTCTCTCGTGGAGCAGCTGGTGGATTTGAACTGGGTACCTTTGTATTGGTAGCACGATTCCTTACCACTAAGCTAGCAGAGTTCCATTCCAGGAAGATTACAGCCTAGGATATGCTATGAAGCAGTTCATCTCTGTCACATGGGGTTACTCTGAATTGAAGCTGACTCAAGAGGACATAAAAAGAACCACCACATTAAATTGAATTGCCAAAACAGGCTACCATATAGACAGGTTCATCTTCATGCAAATGATATAAATAGGTCACCCAGTACCACATTAGGGAGTTCTGGTGGCACAGTTTATAGGGAGATGCATTGCTCACTCGAAGGCCACATCTCGTTGGTGGTTCAAATCCACCAGTCGCTCCATAGAAACCCAATGCCATGAACTGGCACTCATAGGAAGGACACTGCTGTCAAAGCACAGCTGGCTATAACACCCTCACTATGTCACACTGCTTGTTATAACACGAAATGCTGTGGATTTCATACTAACACCTTTAAAACCACAAAATCTTCCCTCAGAGGAAAGACGACTTTCATTTGCTTTCTAGAATGAACTCATTTTCAAATCAAAACTGACACATGCAAGAAAGCTCATGTAAAAAAAACAAAACACAACCTCTAAACCCCTTGATAAACAATGAGTTAAGTGAAGACAAAAGAAGCTGAAATAATTATTCATATTTATTAATTTAATAATCTGTAACTCAACTTAGCATTTGTCTTACACACACACACACACACCCTCCCTCCCTCCATATATTATATGTATACTGCAACTAGTTTGCTAAAGGTAATAGATTCCCCAGGTCTGAAAATATAGGAAAACTTGAGAAAGTTAAGAAACTGCATAAGGTCTTGTCAGGAAAAGAAAATACAAATATTTTCCACTAAAAGGAGAGACAGAAAAGTGGTCACGACTGCATTCAGTCAGAAGAAGAAAACTTCAGACCTGGGGAAACTGGGCCGTCTTGTCGCGCCCTGGCTCTCACAGGCCTCCCTGTGCTGCTGTGAACAAGGGGCCTACACTCAGTTACAGGAGATACAACACTGAGTATAATCTCATCTTTACCAGAAGATGAAATGTAAAACACTTCCCTCCATAAGAATGGATGGCGTACCTTTAGAAAAGGCGCATTAGAATACAGTATGTGGGGGGGATTGTGTCCCAGGGAAGGAATGTTTCTTTTACTTTTCAAAGAGAGGAGTGAACTGGGGGGAAGGCTGGGGGGGGGGGGCTGGGCGGGGAGAGAAGTGCAGTAATGAATGAATAGAAATCCAAAATCTCTGCAAATGTTCATTAAAATTACTAAAAAAAAATGGTACAGAGAATAATCCTCTCAAATAAATACTTTGAGAGTTAAAAAAAAAATACAGTATGTGGTTACCTCATACACGTCTCAGTCCAGTGGCTTACAGAGATGCCGAACAAATGCTGATTTATAATCTGCACTTGGATTAATGAGTTTGGATAACCGGGTTCTTTGATTTTTAACCGCAGAAAGAGTCACTCACGCAGAGGCAACAGGACAGTGCGGAGGAGGCCGAAGAGAGGGACAGAGGATGCAGGGCTGTGGGAGGGAGCTCTAAAAACACAGAGGCTCAAGGCGCATTTCTTGTTGCTTCCTTGCTGATGAAGATTAAGTAAAGCAAGGGCCACGGCATTATTCCCGCCCCCCCCCCCCGCCCCATTGACTACAGTTCAACTGCTACTAGTGCTACTAGCCTTTTTCTTTTCAAACTTAAAGTGAGGAGGAACAGTGTTTTGATTAAGTTTAAATTATCAAATAAACTCAGGATGGTGCTCTAAAGTGACAACACACAGGGAATTATTCCAAATGTATCCGACTTCTGGCTGATCTTCAGTTTGATAGAAAGTTAGAGTACAACTGCCAGCACACGAAACCTCCGTCAGGCAACAGAGCTCTGAGACATCACAGGCACAGGAAAAACCAACAGGAGAAAAAAAAAGTCCTCTGGGTCTTAATGAATTGATGATTGTGGGTTTTCCTGTTGTATCAAACAACTTGTATTTGCACAGGCTCCAGAATTATCACAGGGTTTTAGAACTGAACTGATGTTGAGACTGAGAATCGAAGTAAGGCAGGAGCTAAGAACACAGCTCCCTGGCAAGCAGTTAGGAGTCTCCACCCAAACCACGTATTTCCTGATATATTTCGACATTATTACTCTCAGTCATTCATCTTAGATTGTTAACTTATTAACACCAGTGGTCTAGTATATACAGAGCAGAATTACACCTGTTTGGTTCGACTTATCGTACCTTTAAAGGCTTTAAATGGACAGGCTACGCTTCTTAAGAACTAGCTAGAAATCTCATTTTCTTCTCTGGCTCCGTTAACCATATTTTGTGCTAGAAGTTTCGAAGCATCAGACTGTCCATCTGATAGAAATGCAGAGGATTGTCCAGAATTAACTGGAGTGAACAAACCACCGAACGTCTCTAAAAACATCCCATGAATAAAATTTGAGGGCTCGACAATCTAAAACTGCCCTAGGTCAACTTTAACTTTCACTTGTGAAATCTGTCATTTTGCACGCTTTTTGAAAAAAGGAGAATGCAGAGAAGTTTTACATTTTGACCAGTCATACAGCATTTTTTTAAAAAATAGTACGTTCCTAGGGAGCTCTGGTGGCCTAGTAGCAAAAAGCTGCACTGTAATGCCAGAGGTGTGTGGTTCGAATCCACCAGATGCTCTGCTGGAGAAGGAGGGGCAATCTCCTCCTGTACCAGTCAGATCCCATCTGATGGGACACACACACAAAATAATAAAGTTTTTTTTTTAAAAAGTAAGTTCCTATTACTCCTTAAGAAGTGTGTCCCTTTTCTGGAAGAATTCCAACATTCCATTTAAATACAACTTATTTTATAAAATTTCAAAACTGTCTTTTCTTAATTACACAATAGGCTTCTGTAATAAACTTCAGCCCTATCGTTTTCAAACAAAAGGTAAACCAGATGCTGGGTACTTATATGCAAAATTGAGCTCTCATTATACAACCAAATTAAGTTTAGAATGGACTCCAGAAAGAAGCAAAGCTCCATTTAAAATGAAAACAAAGCAAACAAACAAAAAACATGCTGTTGGTTTTGTTCCACAGCGTGCTAGATTTGGTCATTATTCTTTTCTCTCCTTTCATCTGAGAAAATACACACACCTTTCTCAGCGCCCCCGCTACCCTCCAGCACTCATTTATAAACATCATCATATTAACTTGGAACTTTAAAAAAAAACTGATCTTGTCATTTAAACAGCAAATGATAATAAATGTAAGTCATATGCCAGCCATGTTCTTTTTAAAATGTTTTGCTGATATTCTCTAAATACACACATTCTCTCTCTCTCTCTCTCTCTCTCTCTCTTACAGTTTGCCTGTTTTGAGCACTCCGCATAATCCTCTTCCTAAACAACACGCCTCTGGAAACTCTATGAACTTTGATAAATGCTGATAGTTGTAAAGGGGCTTCAGGCCTTTTGTTCATAGGGTTGCTATGAGTCGTGCTTGACTCGAAGGCAATCAACAACATATGAGTTAGGAGCCCAGTGATAGTTTAGGCTTTGGTTTGGCTGCTAAGGGAAAGGTCAGAGGATCAAATCCACCAGCTGCTCCTCAGGAGAAATGCAGGCAGTCTTTCCACTCCTTAGAGAAGCGAAGACAGTGGCTTGGTTTTAGTTTGAAGAGAAGACAAAGGCAAAGCAGGGTTAGGCTAAGGGGTTTGGAAAAGGGTACCCTAACAGCAGTGGCACTAAGATGAATATTCTGATGGGCTTTCTCCAAAGTCTGTGCTCCTTAGTACAGGGCGCCATGGACCCTTAACGCAGAGTGGATCCAAGTCACTAAAAGAAATTCACTCCATTTGCTAGTGAGTAAGGATAACAAGATATTTTTGAGATCCCAGACAGAATAGTTACAGTTCTTTAATGGAATCCAATATTATAAATCTAATTCTGTTATGATAATCACACTAACAAGAAATCACACACACACACACACACACACACACACACACACACACACACACACAAATATGCTTTCAATACTATGTTTCTTCAATCCAGAAGATTTAGGATGAGAACCTGAGAATTAAAGGTCTCTCTGACCTGATATCAAGCCAGAATTGAACATAAGAACTGTAAGCAGGAGGGGGGAATAAGCCATGTTTAAAAACAAAACAATATTTACCCAAAAATTAGGAAGGGTTCGCTGTGATATATGCAGTTCCCAATCCTGAATCTCATCTAGAAGTTAGCTACTTAGACATGGCAAAAACGAAAAGACCAAGTCCCTGAAGGCAAAGCCAAGGGCTCATCCACTCCCAGAGAGAGGTGAGCGGTTAGAAAATTCAGCATGAGAGGAATTAACGCTTCTTCCAGTCAATTTTTTAATTCCTTCTCCGATGAGTCAAATCTATTCACCTGGTCCAGAGACTTGACAATTTCTTCACAAAGCCCATCTTTTCTGATTGTATGAGGTTCTGGCTTACACAGGGGTTCATTTTTATTAGTCTAGCTGTTTATGTCAATAACTACTTAATCTTCAAGTCAAGGAAGACTTGAACTAAAACTGATTAGTCATCACATTAAAACATGTTTATTTTCTCTTCATTTTTAGGACTATGTCATGGCTAACACTTAACCTTTGGCATCAATAAGAAATATTTCGGCTTAACAAACGGAGATTTGTACACCAATGTTCACAGCAGTGCTATTCACGATGGCAAGAAAATGGAAATGGTTCAAATGCCCATCAATAAATGAATGGATTGAGAAACTGGTACAGTCACAGGATGGAATACTACGCAGCACTAAAGAGCAATGATTTAGTAAAATACTAGAGCATATGGGAAAGGTTAGGGAGCCTTATGCTGAGTGAACTAATGAGTCTCATAAGGAAAAATACTGCTTAAGATCATTAATTAAAAAAACAGATGTGTGCGTGGATATCCAAAGGAGGGGAGAATAAGAGTAAAGAGGAGGAGACTTTGTGGGGTGACAGCTTGGTGGGCACAGGGAGGGAGTGAAGGAATTAGGAAAGATCCAGTGGGGGCCTGAAAAGATGGGGCAACAGTGGACACAGATCAACAGTGATTAATATTATAAAACACAACGTATGGGAGTGGTCACACAAAGCACAAAGTGAATGGAGGAATGTGTGGAACACAGTATACATGAATGAAACACAGGGTATACAAATTTTGTATGTAAATCAGCATAAAAGAGTGAAAAAGAGAGAGATACTTTGGTCTAAAATATCGGTCTATTGGCAGAGCTCGCTAAAACAGTTTTCATTTCCAAGCAAAGTAAAACGGAGAATACAGAGAAGATTTATATTAGCATGAAATAGAACTTTTAAGAAGCTACTACCATTTTAATCTCCAAAAAGAGAAGAACCGTAAATTTACAGTTTCCTCACAAGAAATAAATTTCATGAGTCTAGGCCAATCTGACACCAACCAAAAAAAGAGAAGAAATCTCTGTCTGACAACAACGACTACATTGAAGGAAGTAGCCACTTTCTTCTTCTTTTTTTAATACTTAGAAGTAGTGAAATAATACCAATCCCCTCTCCTGATGCTGTCTCCAAGGCTCTTCCAGATTTATGAAATTACACGTGGGAAAATATGTTTAGGGGGAAATGATGGGCACTACAGTATCTGTTCAAGTACAGAACAAAAGGGTCTGGACGCACTGTCTTTCTAACTCTGCCTTCCCCAAATCTCTATCCTTTTTGATTTTATGTTCCAACCAGACAAAAAGAAAGAAGGAAACAGAGATTAAACCAAGAGAACATGTCTCTAAATGTCTACTCCAAGTGCAGAAAGAAACTACTGGCTTATATTAAGTAAACTTTGCCAAATCAACAAGTTAAGCTGAAACTCATGTAGCTCCCGTATGGTGGTTCCCCGGTTTATCAACAGCATGGAGATTTCTTGTGCTGCTTTATTCCAACAGCAAACCTGGAGATAGGACTCTTCTATCATGAGGGGTATGACGGCATCTGGAATACCGTCTAGTTAAAGATTTCTAAACACCGTAACAAGTCTAAAACAGACTTTCCAGGTGTTTGAGAGGTTGAAACAGTTGCCTGTGTGATACAATCTATTAAAATGCAAATGCAAAAGAGAAATGAAAGGAAAATATTTCCAGAACAGAGAACTTGATTTCACGATAGCTTTCCATATAACCACAGTATGTTAATAAACTTCCACTTAAAATGTACTTTGAAGCTTGTAGTCTTTCTTCTAGATATTAAAAAAGTTTCTCCTTAAATGAAGGGGAAGGATTTCACAAAGATTAAATCCTGGCTTCAAACTGATTCTCTCTGGTCCAATACCCTGCTGGGAATTTGCCTTTCCACCCCAGATATACTGAATCAAAATCTTCTTTTTTTAACAAGATCCCCAGGGGATTCTTATATTTAAGATGCTTCTCCATATGAAAACTTTCATATTCTAGGAACGTATATAAAAAGAAAAAGATCCCCAGGTGATTCTTATATGTAGTATTCTTCTATATGTGTCGTTTATGTAGAAGAATCTTAGGGATAAGTAAGGAAATCTTGATCTTAGAAATAAGAATATTCATAAGAATCACCTGGAGATATTAAAATGGAAATTCTGAATCAGTTTACCTGCAGTGAAAAGGCAATTTCTCAGCAGGGGGTCAGACTGGAGTGAAATGGTTGAAGCCCTGGATTAATCTAGCTACCAGGCCAGGGATTCAACAACAGGGCAGTTCATTTTACGCTAACATTCTTGTTCACTGAGACTGAATCACAAAGGACTCATAGCTGACTCTCCAGGGGTCTCCAGAAGCTGTAAATCCTTGAGAGACTGTCATCTTTCTCCCATGAAGCGGCCAGTGGATTCAAACTGCCTGCCTTTGGGATTGGAGCGTACCTCCTCAGCCCTCTCATGATAACATTACACTGGTGAAGTGTGTCGGGTGGAATGTCCCTGTTTTAGCTACTGTATATATGCCGTTGGTCTTTAGAACCGACTTCCAATTACCCAAGGGAGACATGCGGGCATGTACTTACTTGTACATGAACATACTTGTACATGAACTTGTACTTGAACGTTGGAAGTGATGCTTCTTTGAGCCATTTCCCTCAGCTGATCTGTAAGATGGGCTCTAGCACCTAAAGGCTTGCTGATGGTGGAGGAAATTAACTGGGCTTGGGGTTTAGTCGAGTCTGATTGGAAACTGGATGGGGTCTGCCATCAACCTGAGAGGTTAAAATCTTAGATGAAGAATTCCTTTCTTAAATTTCCTAAATTTTCACACTCAATAGGTGTTGACTGCACATTAAAAACCATGAATGGGCATTCCTGTCATGACAGAAATCCAGAGTGAAGGCTGCACAGTGGAGTGGACCTGGTGGGGGGAGGGACTGCATAACAATGAAAGAGTTTTTCTTTCTTTTCAAGGAGAAGAATGAATTGGGGGGAGGGGATGGGCAGGGAGAAAAGTGCAACAATGAATGACTGGAAACCCTAAGTTTCTGTAAGTAAGTAAGTAAATAAATAAATAAACAAACAAACCAACCAAACCAAAAACAAACCATGTTCTAAGAAAATAGTTCTGGGAAATGTTATCAAGACCAAGCACCTATGTGATTGATTATGAAGTGCAAATGTGCTACTGTGATAGGTGTGTGTGTGTGTGTGTGTGTGTGTGTTTCTATGCTTGTCTTTCCATTCTGCTGCTATCATTTCTAACACTGTTAACCTGTTTTTGACACATGCACTCACAGGAATTCTTAGTGGATAGCAGAGCCCCACCATTCTACTGCACAGCCAACGATGGCTTCAAACTGCTGACCCTGCAGTCAGCAACTCAACACATAACCGACTGAGCCACCATCTCAAGCTCTAACCCAACTCCCTGTTGAATCGCTCACTCACTCTCACCTCCACGCCTGTGTCCCAGCTCACCTTCCACTGGGTTCCCAAGGATGTAGAGGGAGAAATTTCCCATCTTTCTCCCGAAGAGCCACTGGTGGATTTGAACCTTCAGGGAAGCACAGCCACTGGGTTGCAGCGCATCATGCTACAGACTACGCCACCAGATCAACTCCCTCCGTGTAGCTTTAAAACTGTCTATTCATGTTTCAAAACGGATCACTTCCTCCTCTGGTTTCTTAAAGGAATGCCGTTTATAAGGCAAAACTGTAAAGTTATACATATTTAAACCACAGAAATGCCAAAGGTAGGCTCCAATGTCCACCTAAACGCCAAGGAAATTTATTCGTTTTTTGACAGTTTCATTCCTTGATCGGCAAGAAAAAAGAAAACTTGGAACCACATGTAATCTAGTTCATGAATCACAGCTTCCAAAGAACCAGTACTGAATGCTCTTCATGCCATCACAGATCAAAAGCCAAGGTTAGGAATACTCTGCTATATATTGTACTTCACAAGGGAGGGACCCAACCCCCCCCCTTTTTTAAGGGAATAGCTTATTTTCATGTACACACCAAATATAAGAGGCTTTAATTTTATTTCAGCATTGAAAAGTTACATCATTCTTCATGGGTGTTGCCTGGAGAATTCAAGATACCAAAATACCCTGCAAAATACAATTTCCTGAAGCCAACAGCGAGTTAATAACCAGTTAATAACATACAATGCACCCGGTCCCGGGTTCAGGGGATCGAGCAATAAAACAACTGATAAGCTGCAGGAGGGCAAGCACCACAAATCCAGCCAAAAACACAAGCAATAAACACATGATTAACTAAAACATAATTTAACTCACATTTTGAGGAGTATACAAATTTCATAAAAACACACATGCAAAACAATTTTTTTATAACTTACTTTGAAATAAAATGTTCCAGGCTCAATGTTGTAAATATTCATGGGAAAATAAATATCAATAATACTACAAAGAAACTGGGGGGACAGGTAGTAATTGAATATGAAAACTCCAGGTATAAAGCAAAAACTAAAGCCCTCTTCATGGTGAAAGTTTCATCTCCAGGTATAAAGCAAAAACTAAAGCCCTCTTCAAGGTGAAAGTTTCGTTCAACATCAAACCTTTGAGAGAAAACACTTGATCTTATAAAGAAACAGTGGAGACTTTTAATCCATTGAACCTCCAGTTTGGGACTGAGAGAGTGTTATCTACTCTCTGAATGGAGGATCTCACTGAGGAAGGGTGAGAACAGACCCACAGCTGACCCCCTAGCAGGCTGCACAGGAAGAGACGGTCCTCCATCTTCACGAAACAGCGGGTGGAGTCAAACTGCTAAGAGACCCGGCCTTTGGCTTAGTGCAAGACGCTGTGGACCACACCAGTGCTCCCTGGAAGTAATACTGTGTATCAGGAGTTCTGGTGGCACCTTGGTTAAACACGTGGCTGCTTATCAAACTGTCTGCAGTTTGAACCCGTCCAGAGGCTCCATGGGAGAGCAAACCTGGCAAGCATCTCCCAAGAAGACTGCATTCAGGGAAGCCTGCTAGGGCAGCTCTAGTCTGTACCACAGGGTCACGACTCAACGGCACACAGCAACAGAAGTGTTAATATTTATGGATGTTGAAACTGGTCCAGAAACAACACAATTTTTCTTGAAATGGTGGTACTAAACCAATAAACCTCTTCTTGTTGTTGTTGTGTGCTGTTGAGTCAGAACTGAATCACAGCTGAGCTTCTACCAGTTTTCAGAGACAGTAAGTCCTACAGGAAGAGACTGCCTATCTCTCTCCCACGGAGCAGCTGGTGAATTTGAACCGTGTGCCTTTGTGCTGGCAGCAAATCTCCTTATTACTAGGCCACCAGAGCTCCCTCAATAAACTTAGAAAATATATGTGGATGTATCACAATAGTCACCAACAGCAACAATGTTAACCTGAAAAAGTTTAATGGAAAACAGTTACTATAACATATACATTCTAGAAAGTAAAGCCAAATGATTGAGCATCTTAAGGTCAGGCAAGGAGACCCATCAGTGACAACCTGAGTACCAGACACTTGCTCATTCAAAGTCAGCTGAAGGCTAGGACAATACATGGAGTTGTTGTTATGTGCCATCGAGTCACCTGTGACTCACAGCAACCCTACGCACAATAGCTCTGAACTCTGCTCTATCCTGAGCCAGTCTACCCCCATCACCCAGCCACTGTTTCTATCCATCTCATCCAGGCTCTTCCTCTCCTGTGCTGTCCCTCCACCCATCCAAGCATGGTGTCTCTCCTAGCAACAGAAGCAAAGTGAAGTGAGATGGTGCTTCAAAACTCTGCCTCCAAGGAGCAGCTGGGTTTCACTCTCTCCAGGACAGACCTTTTCTCTTGACAGTTCATGGTATGTTCAATATTCTTCTCCAGAACCACAAATCAAAGGCATCAATTCTTCTTCTGTCACCTTTGGTCATTACACAGTATTTAAAAATATCCCACATACCATTAAGTAAAACGTCATCCTTAATACTTTCTATGATACAGGATTACAACTTTGAACAAGGTACAAACTTTTCAAATCTGTCTTCTTAGGATTTTATTGGACAACCACAAAGCGAGTGGCTTTTGCTATTATTAACATCACTACTTCCATGTATGATTGTGACAGTGGAAGAAGCATGAATTAAGTGTAACAAGAGCATTTTAATAGATAAAAAGGTACACAGACACGGAGCCATATTTGCCAGCTGCAGACAAGTGCAGTAATTACCACTCTGACAGAGATTACTGACAAAATAACAACAGTAACCAAATATATGTAACTATGTAACTATTTAAACTGGTAACAAAAGTTTTTATGATACTATTAGGAGTAAATGAGCAACTCCCATAAAATATGACTTAACATCACCCCTGATAAGAGCTTAAGTACATATAACCATTGTTATATTAAAAAACATTACTTTTAATAAGTGACAACCCAACAGGATTTAATTACCACACCTACTTCAACTATTAGCCATTTCATTCAAACTGAAAAAATAATATTTATGTGGCTGTTAAGAATCACTATGATTGATGCAAGCTTTTGTGTTATTCCCTTAACCGTCACTTGCATTTGTTATTATTAACAAGAAAGAAAAAAAAAATGAAAGGGGGAAATGTGTACTTTGCAACAAAGCCTAACCAATGATGACTAACTTCTTCCTTGAAACACAAAAAGCCTTTTTAACTGATGTACCTATAAATGCATTCTTACAATGTGCACTGAGAAGGGGGGGGCACTGTAGGACTTAAAGCAGAATTAAAAGCAATCTGCGCAAGTGAAGTACATGAAAGCTGTCAAGATAGTTGTTATTCTCATTTTCTTACAGCTCATCTGCTCTCAAGGAAAGGGGGAAAATAATTTCTTTTAGCCATGTCCACAACAGATCTGACTTGAAAGGAAACACAGTAAGTGATTTGGCGTGAATAGGCATATTACCAATCTTCCAGCACCACCACGGGATATTTATGTCAGTGACGAATGAGGACACTGGTGAAATATTTTAACATGAAGCCTGGCCTTGTAAATCGTCTGCACGATGCTGTGTCAAAACAACACCTACCATAAATCAGAGGTTTTAAGACCAGTATTTCTTGTTTAAACATGCTACCTGCTCAGCAGAATCACTTGTGTGAACAGGCATAGATTAATGTGTGCTAAGCAGAGACATTTTCCCTCCTCACTGATAGAGCTATAATTTAACAGGCCTATTATTGCCGTGGTAATTTTGACAGTGCTGAAATATTATACTTGTTAAAAGTACACATTTCGCAGTAACTCCAGTGGTCAGTGAGATTGAATAAACATACAGATATTCCTAAGTTACGTTTCTTCTCTACCGATGGCTCTTTTCTGCCGGGACTTAGGCATGTGAACAACTCATTCTATAAAAAAACAGCACAAAACGGTCTTTCTTTGATGGATATACACAAGGCTCGTGGTGTTATTCTTATTTTAATACTCACGTCTCTGAAAATAACTCATCAAATTGTAGTAGATTCCAACGAGCCCTTTTCTGGTTCAAGAAGCAGAACAGTCGTTCGGCCTCCTCCCAGCTCTCCCTAACCTTGGGCCCTGCAAGATGTACAAACTCACTCAGACGAGTTTGTATTTGCCACATTATATACACAAGTCAATGTTCCAGTCACGTCACACATCTGTATGAGGGTTCCTCCAAAATTTTTACGGATGCAAGAATCGGTCTCTCTTAAAATGTTCTTAAAATAGACCTGCCACTAAATGACCACAAGTACCTTCCACTACAAAATAAGTTCATCAACAGATCAGTACATTCCTTCCCACCCCCCCTTCACTAAGAGTTGAAGCCCTAATTGGGTTCATTTTAAAAAAATCAATAAAGAAAAAGATACAAATGTATACTTTCTCCCCCTTCTGTACTGGGAGATGGATAAATAAATACATGAGCACAGAAAAATCAACACATGAGCATAGAAAAATCAACCGTGTGAAATGAACGTTGACACTAGCCAACCCCACAGTCACCTTGCGCTCCCAAGGGTCCGTCCACTAACAGAGGTGGCTTCACCTCTGAAAGCCCAGAAGCTAATATTTATCTGGAGTCTATTACAGTGGAGGCACCAAGACAAGTGTCCTATCACCATAACTGGGGGGGGGGGGGGGAGGGGAACCCATTCATATTGTCACAAAAGTGAAGTGGGTACACGTAGCAACATGATAAGGAAATACCACTGCTGACCCCTAACAGCATGGGAAGCAAAGGCGCTCTGAACTTATCTTTCCCCTCAAACTCATCTTTCCTAAGTAAACGTGACCAGAGCATCTGAGGGACCACAAGGAACCTTTCGGGCTTGACATACTTCCAGGTCACGAGTTTGGTGTCTGTCTCTTTCAGTGACTATTGAAGAAAGTGTCAATCAGGAAATTCAAACACCCTCATGGCAAGGTGCTAGATCTTCCAGGGCAGTCTTTTGTGTATTTTTTTTCCAATGGAGAATTTAATGTTAATAACATAATAAACCATAAAAAATACTTTTAAGATGCCAAAGCGATGCTATAAAATACAAAGAGCTGTGTACCATCAATCGAATTTCCAAGAAAGCTTTGAAATGAAAAGCAGCAGGTTCTGCAATGAAGCGCCTAAACCTTGTGCCCGTGAAATAACGAAGATCATGCTGCCCTCTGGTGCCCAAAGTAAAAATAACATGCAATCCGCCAGTGTGAGGAAAACGGTGTTTACACGGGAAGAGAGCATCCTTCAATTTCTGAACACTCCGTGCTGACTTGAGATGTGTTGGCCATTTGTTACGATCTATCAGAACTAAAAAGGAGCTAAGATAAAACACGGAATTTTTGATGAATAAGAGTTGGAAGGAGCAATCATACAGAGACGAGTAACTTGCCTGTATAACAGCCCTGTTCACCCCAAAATACAATCAAAATGCACACGCAAGGGCATGGTGCAAAAGCCGAAAATTGGGGGGAAGTGCCACTAACAGAAAATGCCACTCTCAAAATAAACCAAAAAAAAAAAAAAAAAACCCAAACTCATTCACCCTTAGAACCACTCAGAAATTAGAAGCCGTAAAAAGAAAAAAAAAAAAAAAAAAAGGAAAGCACACAGAACCGAGACAAGGGAGAGGAAAGCAGTTAAACAGAAAACTGCCTTCTGCCGTTCTAACATCCACGTACGAGTCTGGCCTGCATTTTAACAGGAGGTTCAAGATGCATCATGTTATGAGCGACCAGCAGTCAGTAAAGCATCTCCCGGCAGAAATAAACCACAACGAGAACGTCCTGCAAGAATTCACGTGTTCAAAACGCATTGTCCCCTGAAGTTGTGCAATGAGAGAAGCATGACCTTCAGAGAAGTCAGGTAGTATCTGGAGGGCTTCTTGTTCAGAGAGATGTCACCACGGTGGGGGGAACAGGTACCTCCCAGGTCACCCTGCCTTCCCCGTAAATTCAAGAGAACAAACCTGGAGCTACGGTGCGACAGTCACCCTGGCGGATGCTCCACTAACGGTCTTGTTCTTTGAATAAACGCAAAGGTTCTTTCACGGATTCATAACATTTATGAAGGGCTGGGGGAGAGAGAGGCAGTGCCAGGGGGCACAAGCATGAGCGAAGGGAAAAAACAGTTCCACTAGGGTGGTGACATCCCTAATGTTCTCTGAGACGTACACATTATGTTGTTGTTGTTGTTATGGGCCACTGAGTCGCCTGTGACTCACAGTGACCCGATGCTCCAGATACTCTGAATCCTGCCCTATAACGTGCGCCAGTCTCACTGGCTCTGACCCACCTACCCCCATTATCTCAGTACACATTATGTGCACCCCACCAGATCCATAGTCCCATAATCCATATCCACAATGACCTCCAGTTGGGACTACTCTGAATATCCCCATACAAACAGGGACTGGAGACGGCTATGTTAAGAGAACAATGGTAACCTCAAGTCCAAGGTCATGCAAGCCAGTGTAGGGTGATACCCAGGAGTATCTACAACAGTCATAACTCAAGGTCTCGTAACCCAGGAGCTGCTGGAGCTCTGCTGGCCTGGTGGCAAGAAGCTGCGCTGCAGTCCCGAAGGTGCATGGTTTGAGGTCCCCAGTTACTCTGGGGGGAAAAGGATGGACCATCTCCTCCCGTTTGATAAACTGCCACTGGAGGGTCAGCTATGGGTCAGTTCTGACTCTATGGTACACAACAACAACAACAACCCCGTCACAAGAGAATGGACCGCCCCCGGTGCTGCGCCGTCACCGTCATCACTTGTAGATTGCACCAATCTGATCCATACGGGTCAAATTCACTGCGTATTTTTGGAACCAGATCAGCCAGCCTTTCCAGAAGCTTCTCAGAGATCTGCTATGCTTCCCAGCTCCACTGACAGGAGGCGAGGCATGAGGAGCACTGGCCGGGAGTGGAACCTGGACCACGTGCGTGGAAAGCAAACATCCTACTGAGGGACACACAGGATTCAGATACCGAAGTCCGGTAAGAAGCTTGTAAGGATTCTGAGCTCAACAGAATCACACACTGACCCGTCAAGATCTAGAACAGAAGAAGACCGGCTTCTCCATCTCCCTGTGCTGCTTCCGGAACACACTCAGGAGAGTGTGACATTATGCTTGCTTGCTAAATACATTTAACAGACCTACAAACCAAGCAGGAGGGACAATATTCTCCCAACAGTTACTTAACCATCAAAGCACGAAAATTAATAATGGAAATGGAAGCAAACCCACAGCTTACAGTTCTTCTCTCTCAGCCATACACATACGCAACCCAGGCAAAAATTCTGATCAAGAGTGAGTCATGGTTCCCACATTTTGGGTAAACTAGGCCTGTCTTAGGGAACTGTGATGGCTTACTGGTAAGAAGTTGTGCTGAAATCCCAAAGATACGTGGTTTGAATCTACCAGCTGCTCTGTAGGAGAAGGATGGACAATTCCCTGAAATTTACTGCCTCTGAAAACCTGCTGGAGGGTCAACTATGAGTTGGTTCTAACTCAACAGCATACAAGAGTAACAACAGGCCTATCTTAGGGAGTGCCGGTGGCTTAGTGGTAAGGAGCTGTACTGCCAACTTAAAGCTACCTGGTTCAAATTCACCAGCAGATCCACAGGGGAAGATGGGCAATCTTCTCTGGTCTCTGAAAGCCTGCTTGAGGGAGGGAGAGCTGGAAGTGCATTCTGACGTGGTGGGACATAACAAGAGGCCTAGACCGAGGGTGCATTTTTTGGCTTTTACTCTACTAAAGAGATAAAATACTGCTGATAGATACAGAAGGGGAACTCTGCTGGCCTAATGTTAAGGAACTGCACTGTGAACCCAGAGGTACATGGTTTGAATCTATCAGCTGCTCCATGAGAGAAGGATGGGGAGTCTCCTCCCATGTGGTTCACAGCCTCTGAAAACCTGCTGGAGGGTCTGCTATACGTTGATTCTAACAACAGAAAACACAGAAAGGAGAAGTTCCTCTAACATTAGGAACTTGGTCATAAACCTCTGAAGGAACAGTAAGTCAGGGTGCAGGCCCCACGAAGACTCCAGCTACCTGCAAACAACTCCTCACTAACGGACTTGTTATCCAACATGTCACATGTACAACTGTTGTCAAAAAATCTCCTAATCCAATTATTTTAAATATTAATTATGTACAAGTGGCATTAACACACACCAAGGTGGAAAATAAGAGAAAAAAATTGCCTAATGGTTATAGTTACATGATATCTTGACTGGGGCGTGATGCTCAGCGATCTGGCAGTTAGGTGATGATGGAACTGGGAAGTCATACAATAATTAATTTAGCAATTATGAAATAATGTCCTCTCTTTTGTGATCTGATGCACTCATCCGCCATTTTCACATACTAACAATTTTTGCATAAAACCTTTGGAACCAGACCATGTGGCTAAGTGATTCGTGGACTTATTTACTAAACAATAATTATGTGGCAAGCACAGTTAAAACCACTGAATGTAGTAATCTGTTTAAGTCCCACAATATTTTTAAAAAGTGTTGTGGTTTTAGGTGCTTTTGAGATGAGCACAATTCACAGAGATGCTATGAATAACAGACCTGAACCCTGTCCTATCTTGTGCCATCCTCCTCATCTCTGACACACCGGAGCCCATTGCTGCGGTCACTGTGTCAGTCCACCTGGCTGAAGGACTTCTTCTCCTCGGCCTTCCCTCCACCTTTCCAAGCTTACTGTCCTTCTCCAAGGAATAGCCCCTCTTAGCAACATGCCCAAAGTTTACGAGACAAAGCTCCGCTAACCTTACCTCCAAAGGGCACCCTACCTGCACCTTCGTCAATACTTATCTTTTTGTTCTTTTAGCAGTCCGTGGGATATTCAATATTCTCCTCCAATATCACACACAACTCAAAGGCATCAAATTATCTTCTGTCACCCTTATTCAGTGTTCAGCTCTCAGATACACAGCAAGTGACTGAAAAGACCATGGTCTGAATCAGGCCCACCTCAGGGCAATACGTTTTCTGATCTCCTGACTTTTGATACCAAGTGAACTAATGATGGATACGAGGTGAAGCTGTTGACAGTGTCAGTCTTTTCTCCATCTAACATGGCATTATCTATCGCCTATTACATGCAAGCAAATTACTGCTGAAGATCATTCAAAAACACCTAGAACAGTACGTAGACAGGAAACTGCCAGAAGTCCAAGCTGGACCCAGAAGACGTCGTGGCCCCAGGGATATCTGATGTCAGATGGCTCCTGATTGAGAGCAGAGAGTATCCGAAGAATATCTATTTATGCTTTGTTGACTATGCAATGCATTTGACTGTGTGGATCAGAACAAATGATAACTAACTTTGAGTGGGAATCCCAGAACACTTAATGGTGTTCATGCAAAACCTGTACCTTAACCAAGAAGCTATTATGTGAACAGAGCAAGGGAACACTGAATTGTTTAAAATCAGGAAGGGTGTATGTCAGGGTTGTACCCTTTCTCCGCACCTATTCAACTGGTATGCTGAGCAAATTATTTGAGAAGCTCTATTTCAGTAAGAAGCTGTGCGTATTATCCCCATTTTAAGGATAAGAAAATAGAAGCAGAGAGTCACCAGCATAGAAATATTAATAGTCATAAATCATTTTTGTTGTCAGTCCTATCACGTTATTGTTGACTCCTGGTGGTGCACACGTGCAGACGGGCGTGCGCCTTAGAAACTACAAGCTTGTAACCCATGAGAAGCAGATCCCAGGGCCAATGTTCTGAGAGAGCTCTGGGTGGATTTGAACTGCCAACATTTTGGCTAATGGCCAAGTGTAAAACCATTTGTGTTATTCAAGGTCTCCTACACTAGTGAGGAAAACTCAATCAATCAATCATTCCTTGCCACTGCACTGGAAGCGACTCAGAGCTAACCCTCCCACAAGTTTGCAGAGGCTGCAAAGTGCTTGCAAGGAGATCGCCCATCTTTCTGTCATGAACTCACTGGTGGACTGAAACCAGCTGAAAGCTTTTGGGTTAGTAAGACTATGCCTGCAGGGCTCTCGATGAGAACTACTTATAAATAAACAGCCTCAGTGACTTTCATTAACAGATACAGCTTTAGGGAAGTCAGCTGTCAGGGACCTCTCCAAAGTCCTGAACAGAAATAATGTCAGCTTAAACACTAAGATGCCCTCGATACATGTCATAGTCTCTTCAATCCCCTGCTATGCATTTGAGAGTTGACCAATGAGAAAGGACCACAGATTAAGAAGCATGTCTTTGAGCTGTGGTGCTGGAGAAGAGTACTGAACTATCAAAAGAACAAACAGTTCTATCTTGGACAAAGTGCGGCCAGAGTGCCCCTTGAAGGCCAGAATAGCAAAGTTTCATCTTATATACTTTGGACATACTGTAAGAGAGCTATTCCTTAAAGAAGGGTACCATGCTTGGGTCAAGGACTGCAGCCTCCAATATGGATTGAGGCTCAATGTCAAGAAGACAAAGATTCTCACCACTGGGCCAATTGACAACATCAGGATGGATGGTGAAGAGATTGAGATTGTACACAGCTTTAGTTTGCTTGGCTCCACAGTCAACACTCTTGGCACCAGTAGCCAGGAAAGTAAAAGACGTATTGCCATGGGAAAGTCTGCTGTTAGGGACCTCTCCAAAGTACTGAAGAGCAATGGTGTCTCTCTGGAGACTAAGGTGTGCATGATACGGGCCATGGTCTTTGCAATCACTTGTTATGCATCAGAGAGTTGGACAATGACTAAGGAGGATAGAAGGAGAACGGATGCCTTTGAGCTGTGGTGCTGGAGAAGAGTATTGAAGGTACCATGGACTGCCAAGAAAACAGATTCATCCTGGAGAGGGTCAAACCAGGCAGCTCCCTGGAGGCAAGGATTCTGAGGCTCCGTCTAACATACTTTGGACATGTTGTAAGGAGGGACCGGTCCTTGGAGAAGGACATCATGCTTGGGAGGGTGGAGGGACAGTGCAAGAGAGGAAGGCCCTCTATGAGGTGGATTGATTCAGTGACTGGGGTAATCGGGATGGGAGTGTTGGAGACGGTGCGACTGGCACAGGACAGAGCAGAGTTTAGGGCTGCTGGACATGGGGTCACTATGAGTCGCAAGCGACTCAACGGCACATAACAACAACCACCACCACCATGCTTGGAGAGGTGGAGGGTCAGCAAAGGAGAAAGAGATTCTCAATGAGATGGACTGACACACTGTCTACAGCAGTGGCCTCAAGTGTTTGCGAGATTGTGAGGACGGCGCGGGATTAGACAGAGTTCAGATCTGTTGTTCACAAGATCTCTTACTCAACTCGACAGCCCATAACAACAACAATTTCTTTAATACTGAGAACCACTTAACCACCGTCAGGAGTTACCACCAGCAGGCAGCTGGCTTCAGAGGCCACACTTTCAAGCACAGTCATGCTGCTTTGAGACGTGCTTATCCACTAGAGCTTACAGGACCTGGCTTGAAGAGGCCACGGCTAGTCTCTGGCCTCTGTCATTCCTCCCTCCGGCTCTACACATCTCACCCACTGTCACCTGCACTCTCTCAGCTGCTGTGGGCAACTGACCAAAGTGTGTGTATACGCTGATGCCTAAACCTTTGCAGGACCCTTCAGAAACCTGACAGCTCAAAGTGCCTCCAAGCTGAGGCATCACCCACTTGGAAACTACCAGGAAGACACATAGCAAGTAACTCGCTTCAGAGGCAGCAGCAGGCCAATACCATAACGCCTATATAACACGGCTCCCAAAGCTCACCTTTACAACCAGAGTAAAAAGCTTCCATGAAACGAGATGCTCACACTTGACCTATACTGTTTCTTAATTCTTTATTGTCATGCTAGGTAAACCACAAAATATGCCTAAGAGCTCTTTGGTTCCGTAAATGGATGTGTTTCTCAATGAAAGAAAAAAAACACACAGCTCATATCATGACACTGAATCAAGTATTGGCAAGAGAGAGCTTCGCTCAGAAGCGCAGGCCCTTCCTTAAAGGATGTCCCAGCCCAGTAAGCCACACTAGGTCAATTCTGATCCCTAGGAAGCACGGGTGTTTCAGGGTAGAACTGGGCACAGCACTTCCTAGAGGGCTAGGCCTTTTCTTTAAGGTGCACTGCTGGGTGATCTGAAGAGCCAACCTGCTGGTTAGGAGACAAGAGTTAAATAATTTGTGCCGTTCAAGGAACCCTTGTTGTTGTGTGCCATCGAGTCATAACCAACCTACAACTGACCCTCCAGTGGGTTTTCAGAGGCAGGAAACCATACAGAAAGAGAATGCTCATCTTTCTCCCACAGAATAACTGGTGGATTCAAACTCAGCGCACTCGGTTTGAAAGCATAACTCCTTACCCATAAGCCAGCAGCACACTCAGAGACCCCCTAGAGCCATGGAAATGCAGCCATTGTTTAAGAATTCAATTACCTTTCCATACGTATACATTTAAAGAGAGGTAGCTAAATATAGCATAACAACAAAAGTATTCCCAAATCTTGCTGCAACATTTATTTACACACACAAACACGAATAAAAGACTGCAGATCCCCTGTATTTAGATTTCCCGGTACAAGAAAAATATCAGTGCCACTTTTAGAGCAAATGAATCAAGACACTAGTGATTATCTTGCAAGCATCCCCTGCAATTTCAGAGATTAACATTTAGTCAGATACCAAGTATGTCAACAAGTCATATTTGCTGAGAAGCAGCTTGTCCAACTTACCTATTGGGTTTCTATCAAAGAACAATACTGGAGCTTTCAAAATTGACTCGAACATTTTGTTGTGTAGATTTTGAGAAGAATTAACCAGGATGTAGAATACCAGGAGAGATCGTGCTATGCCAAAAAGGACAGTGGCCACAGTTAAACCTGAAAGCAAAAAAACACCCAGCTCTCAGAGAGCTCAGCCCGTCTGCAAAGCTACTACTCATTGCATTTCTTCCATAAAGGGTGTGTGGGTCCCCCAACAGCAGGTGCATTCACGGTGCATCTTCAAGAGAAGAAGCAGCTTCATTCATTTTGTCTGAGTTGAGAGCTGTGATGGTGAGGGGATTCGAGTATAATGTAAACCTTGATCTTGGGTTTCCTAACTCAATTCGCAAGAGTTATTAAAAAATCGGAAATTAGAACTGCAATTATAAAGTCGTTGGGCTGCTGAAATCCATGTTCTCCTGTGTACCTTTCCAACAAAAACAATTATTTCAAAAACAAACGGATCTTTCCTTCTCCATATTCTAAATTTCCCTATTCATAAAATGTTTCATAATCTGAAACTGTGCTATTGTCATGCCCACAGGTGATACTAATGCAGGACTGGAAAGGACTGAGCATCTCCTTGTAGAAAATGCCCAGGTCACTTTAAAGAATTAGAAACTAACGTATTAAATCATGAATGAACAGAAAAAAAAGAAATTTACAAGTAATCAATCTAAATAAATAAGAAATCTCTCATTGAGAGTTTCCACATACATGGAGCATTTTGAAATGAAATTAAATTACTTGTGTCACTAGTGACACAGAAATGACTAAACACAATACACATAAAAATTAAAATAACTTTCTAGTATCTCTTCAAGTCACAATATCAACAGAGTTAGGATAGCTTTTGTGATAAATATTCCACTGGGAATTTTTTTTCCTCTTTCAGATGATATATTGTTGTTATTTAAACTGTGAAAGCAGCTCAAAAGCCTCCACTCCGTCAACAGGCCTCCTCTGTAGCCTGCCATCCAAAATGAATATATAACGGAATCCTTTTTTCTTCTTCCTTCAGGTCTACATGGACCACCAATTCAGAAGGTAAATAGCTAATGGATTTAGATTTCTCAGCAACCGATCAATGAATTAAATACTATATTGAAATGAGTGGGCTCATACAAAGATACCTCACTCCCTCTTTCTTTGAGCAAAGCTTGTATGAGCATTTGCTGTGGGGACAGACGTTTAAAATTTCAGATGAGGATTTTCTTTAAAAAGTAGCTAATGCTACATATATTCTAAGCATTCTCCTAAGAACAGAGGGCTGCGCTGACATTAGTCTGGCAAGCCAAATGTTAAATTAATCACACAGTTGGGAAGGCGATAACATTGTGATCCGGAGGTAAGAGAGGAGAGGAATCCTCACTCGCAGACACAGGATTTGTCCCTGCTTAGTTTCCCTCTTAAGTAATTAGTGAAGCCCATGAGATGAGCAGTATGGTGACGGGAGCTTTGCATACCAGGGAGGGAATAATGCTTTTATTTTGGGTGCTTTGCTTCCAGAGGATTGCATCCAAGTTAAATAAAAGACAGGGTTTATTCAGACAGAATTGGAACAATCCGAACCACAGGGTGGGGATCCGTTTCTAATCCCCTTGCCCATCCATATAATGATATAAGATTTAGCAAATGCAACCTATTAGAATAGACAATAGCCGCATATTTCCAGTGGCTGCCTTTGTAAATGCTCAATCCCGGTTTAACTTTCACAATCCAGTACAGAGCAAATTAAGAGTCTTCATTCAGCCTCTTTCTTCCAGCGGATTTTTTTCAATAATTATCCTAATTAATTCATAGAGTAAACGCGACTCTGAATCTGTTAAGACATTACTGAGTTACTCCTGGAAGCCCCAGTTACTCAGACAGGCTCACTGTCAGCACCTCAGACTCTCACATAATAGACCAAATGATTGAACTTTACCTGCATAAATTCCTAAGTACCAGTTAAGATCTAGCGTCTCGGTTCTGTTTCCATTTATGGTGGCATTCAGCGCACTCTGTTCATTGGCCCTACAGGAAAAGAAGAAAACTAATAAGACACAGATGGGGTTCAGATAAATATAAAAACAAAAGAGCAAACCCAAGTTGGGAGAAACAGTTCATACTGGAAAATAACTTCCGGCTCGCCCAGCCTTGTGTGTCTATCATAGAAAAATTCAATTTGAATCATGCCTTTCAGTTCGTAAAATTGTCTGGGGACATGTGACTGGGGATCAGACATGGGTGCAGACCACTCCGGGTCACACTTCACCAGCAAGAACTTTAATTTTTTTCCTCAGGTAAACTAAGTGAGGATTAGACTAGAAGGCTGAACAAACTCCACCTCTCCCCCAGCTCTGCGGAAAAGTGAGGTTTCAGAGGGATTTTGCAGAACACTGTCCGTCAGGAAATAACTCACCAATAAGAAAGCCACCAATCTTGAAGCACAAAGAAGACCTAGAGGAGGAGACACAGTCAGAAACCAGCATCACTGGCCTTTTCCAAACTCTTCAACATGTGCGGCCAACCCAAAGGCACACGGTTCGAATCCACCAGCTGCTCTAAGGGAGAAAGGTGGGCAATCTCCTCCAGCACAATTTACTGTCTCTGAAAACCCCCTGGAGAGTCAGCCGTCGGTCAGTTCCAACTCGGTATAGAATACAACATGAGAGGGCCTCGATCGGATCATGATGAGTGAAATATCTCAGTCACATAAGGACAAATACTGCACAAGACCACTACTGTGAAAACAGAATAAATGGAAGGAAAAGCAGAAAAGGGGCAGAAGAAGGGAGGAAATCATTAGGATAGCAGAGGTTAACAGGAGTTGGTGGTGAAGGAAGAGGAAAGATTTCATGAGGACTTGAAGACAAGGGGTAGTAATAGGCACAAAGCAATAGTAACTAACAATACAAAATGCAATGTAGACAAATGACTGCATAAAACAATGTATACGGGGGGAGGAGGTTGGGCAGGGAGAAAAGTGCAATAATGAATGAATGGAAAACCAAAGTCTCTGTAAACGTTGATTAAAATTAATAAAACAAAAAAACAACATACATGAACAATGTATTGGTGGTAAGGAAATCAGTAAAAATAAAAACAACAAAAACATAATCAAGAGGTTCTAGGGGACTCAAATAGTCCCTGACAATTATATCTAAGCCAAGAGCAACACCCCAGATAACAATGCAGATGTATACACCACACCACTCTGCATCCCTTTGTTTCCTACAGATAGAATTTCCCAAACTAAAACCACGAAAAGAGCCAAAGGCCGTAATACTTGGATATCAGTCACTTTTTACTCTAAGAACATCAAGTCCGCAACTTACCTGAGCTGCCGCATTCAGGAGAAAAAGGAAAATGATGATACACCAATGAGAACCAGCGGCAAAGTAATTCTTGTAGGCCTTAAAACCAACTTTTCCTTCAGAACGGCTCTCCTCGGGCATGGTAACCTGGGGTTCTTCAGTCTGTGGAGACAAAAAAAAAAAAGCCAGTAAGACACAAAAATGTATAACAGGGTATGAAAGCATTTAAAAAATGCACCCTGTAGGCAAAGTTGTGAAAAAAGAACACATCTCATAGCAAACAAGGATAATGTAATGCCAATAGTATATATGTATTTCTTCTCAGAGTCAGCCACAGTTTGTTATGATCCACACAGTCAAACGCCTTTGCATAATCAATGAAACACAGATAGACATTCTTCTGATACTCCCTGCTTTCAGCTAAGATCCATCTAACATCAGCTACAATATCCCTAGTACCACGACCCCTTCTAAACCCAGCCTGGACTTCTGGCAGCTCTCTTCTGATATACTGTTCTGGTCATTTTTGGATAATCTTCAGGATATCTTGCTTGCATGTGAAATCAGTGATACTGTGCTGTAGTTTCCACACTCTGTTAGGTCACCCTTCTTTGGAATAGGAACAAATATAGATCTCTTCCAGTCAGTTGGCCAAGTGGTTATTCTCTAGATTTCTTGGCACAACTTGCACCAAGAGGCAATTGTCAGAACAGAGCAGGGTAACACTGCATGGTTCAAAATTGGGAAAGGTGTACGCCAGGGATGTGTCCTGTCTCCAGATAATCTGGGAGGCTGGGCTCTATGAGGAGAAATGTGGCATCAGGATTGGTAGAAGATCTATTAACAATCTGCGTTATGCAGATGACACAACCCTGCTTGCTGAAACTGAGGAGGACCTCATGCACTTGCTGTGGAGGGTCAAGGACTGCAGCCTTCAGTATGGACTGAGACTCAATGTAAAGATGACAAAGATTCTCACCACTGGACCAATCGTTAACATCAGGATGGATGTGAAGAGATTGAGATTGTTCACAGCTTCAGTTTGCTCGGCTCCACGGTCAACACTCTTGGTACCAGCAGCCAGGAAGTAAAAAAACGTATTGCGATGGGGAAGTCTGCTGTTAGGGAACCTCTCTAAAGTACTCAAGAGCAACGGTTTCTCTCTAGAGACTAAGGTGCGCATGATACCGGCCATGGTCTTTGCAATCACTTGTTATGCATCAGAGAGTTGGACAATGACTAGGGAGGATAGAAGGAGAATTGATGCCTTTGAGCTGTGGTGCTGGAGAAGAGTATTGAATATACCATGAACTGCCAAGAAAACAAACAGATTCATCCTAGAAAGGGTTAAACCAGGCTATTCCTTGGAGGCAAAGATTCTGGGGCTTTGTCTGACATACTCTGGACATGTTGTAAGGAGGGACAGGTCCTTGGAGAGGGACATCATGCTTGGGAGGGTGGTGGGCAGAGCAGGAGGGGAAGACCCTCTATGAGGTGGATGGATTCGGTGACTGGGGTAATCGGGATGGGTGTGTCAGAGGCAGTGCGATTAGCACAGGATAGAGCAGGGTTTAGGGCTGTTGTGCATAAGGTCGCTATGAGTCGCAAACGACTAGACGGCACATAACAACAACAACAACAACAACAATGCTAATAGCATTAATCTCTAATACCCTAGTGGACAGAAAATCATGCTCCCAAGCCAAAGGTGAGTGACTCTACTCTGAGGACCTCAGGCCTGTCTTTACTTGTTTTTGGTGAAACATTCTTCTAGGTCGTGTAACCCTGGTATGTCCTGGTAACTCGTGGTTGCTGTGATGCTGAACACTGTGACACTGATGTGTCAAATGCTAGAATGGTTACCCATGGTGGACATGTTTGGTGGAGCTCCCCTATTAAAACAAGCTTGGAAGCAGGAGTGGCATCCGCTTGCCTCTGGAAACCCTATGAACCTGGAGAAAGGACGAAAGTTATACAGGTATCCAGGTCTTTCATTCATAGGGTTATTATGAGTCACCTCCGACTTGATGGCACTTAACAACAACAATGCTGCCAGGTCAATACCAAAGCATTGTGACCGTCCACTAAGTTTCAGGACCCCAGTTCACATGGAGCCCTGTCTCCACTTAGGCCTCCGAGCTTCTGTTAGGAATATCTGCTACTCCCACCAAGATCTGCACCTGGGGGTCTCCACCTGGACCTGCCAAGGCTCACAGCACTGGTCCTCCGACACGTGAGGTGCAGCGTACTAGTGTGTGGGGATTCAAAGCCAAAGGACTGGCAACTTGCCTGAGCTGTTGCTCTCTCAAGTCTCAGTGGTCAGTGACTACTGGGCAAGGGCCTGCAGCTCCAGCGCCATCCCTTTCCAGGGCTACTTGACTTCCCAAGTGAATTGTTACACACTTCTTATCAGATTCTAACTCCCACTCCCACCATCCTCCTGTCTGTATCAATCAACACCTTTTCTGGGCTCTGACGAACATCAGGACTAGATGCTTATGCCCCATCGTTCTCCTGTGGTGTGGCGAGCAGACTCAAACTGCCAGCCTTTCAATTCACAGAACATGTAACATGTTACATCATCAGAGTGCAAAACAGGAGAAGAATGTGGCAATGCATAGCCACACCACATTTATCCTTGGACCCACCATTAGAAATTAAAAAATATCTTTTGCATAAATAAGGCTCTCATGGATTTGCCTGAACTCCACTCCACTATGATGACTTCCAATACACACAACTCAAGTACAAACACTTGTTATAAAATAACGTACAAGATGATTTATAATGAAAGTTCTACACTATATTATGTGTTACTCAATGATAGAAAGGCAGAACATTAAATGAGCATAAGATTTCAGTCCGAAACATTTCCCCACTCCAACAGTGAGCTTGGGTAATGAGAGTCTGGATGACAAAGAGTAGTGTACTTGGTTTCTGAGCCTTAGAAGAGGATTCCTGAGATTACGGATTATCTAAAAATAAGAGACTATGGAAAATTAATCTGAATGTGTATCAGAATCACCAAGGGACCTGGATGGGGAAGTAGAGTAGGAGTTTGGATGTGAGGTATACCTTCCACATATATATGTTGTTGTTGACTGCCATCAAGTCGAGCACGACCCATAGCGACTCTATGAACAAAAGACCTAGTGCCTTTCCACAGCCATCGTTGTTTCTCCAAGTTCACAGAGTTTCCAGAGGCATGTGGTTTAGGAAGTGGGTGCCACTTGTGCTTCCAAACCTGTTTTACAGCTGGGAGCTCCACCAAACACTGTCTACTATGGGAAGCAATTCTGGTATTTGATACTCCCATAGCACAAGGTTCAGAATCATAGCAAACCCAAGTTATTTCACAAAGCACACTGACAAAGGGTGATGTGCAAAGTGGAAGAATTTTCCTCCA
>NW_006399754.1:16623014-16683277 GCF_000299155.1 Elephantulus edwardii | reverse complement strand
TATGCTGGTTTATTTGCAAAGTTTGTATACATTGTTTTTTCCTTAGATATTTTTAAAGGTCTGGTGGACCAAATGGGTATGCATTCAGTTTGGTTGTTCACCCCAATCCAGCAGGTTTGTAAAAGAAAATCTTGGGAATCCACTTTCAGAAAGACTGCAGCAGACCAACACATGACATCTTCCATGGAGAAATTAGTGGATTTGAACCACTGATTCTTCAGTTAGCAAGTGAACACATTACCACTGTACCAGAGTTCCTTGAGTTAATAGGCGAGATTCTTCAAGTTACATGTTTAGAGAGAGAAAGGATGCCTTGATGTATCAGAATTAAACCGAATCCTTGTATCTTCCTCGAAGGCCGAGTAACTTCTAGCTCCACCCCCAGCAAAGGTCTCCACAGGAGTCTCCACCACTCACACACAGACTAACCGGAATCAAGCTTGTTCCTCTTCATTGTGTTTTAGTTCTATTTATTTCAGTGGATAAAGAAGGGTTATGAGTCACTGGATTGGCTCTGGGACAAAGGGAAGTCATGAGCTGAGCTGACAGACAGTCCAGAAGACCGACAACAGTCAGACAGACACCCCTTGTACGCGCTCGACGATTAGGAGAGACTCACAGTTTGAGCTTCCTGAACACCGTCTTTCAGGGAGGGCCGTGAGGACTGCTGAGACCAGACGGAAGACTCCGAGAAGGTCCTGCTTCTCAGCGTGGGAGTGCCTGGAGCTGAAGAATGCTCGGGTTCCTCGATCTCCTTCTTCAGGAGGGAACCAAAGTCCACCCCAGACTTCAGAAACTCCATGTAAGTCCCCTTTTGCACCACCTTGCCCTAAAATGAAAAATGAAGACTTTGGAAGTGGTTACATTTCACTTCTGAAAATACCAATCAAATTTAACAATATAAGCCAAGAGAAATTAATTGGCCTTTAATGATAATATTCTTTTAAACAGTTTTCTCTCTCATCTATTTCAATGCCGTATACGTCATTTATCCCATCGTTCTCAGTCTCCTCCCCAACCCCTATGTCAGCCCCATTTTACAAGATATGACTAGGTATTATTGTCATGACAGGAGTCCAGAACGAAGGCTGCACAGTGGAGTGGACTTGGAGGGAGGGACTGTATAACAATGAAAGAATTTTTCTTTTACTTTTCAAAGAGAAGAAAGAACTGGAGGGGAGGAGTGGGCACAGAGAAAAGTGCAACAATGAATGAATGGAAATCCAAAATCTCTGTAAATTTTCATTAAAATTAATAATAATAATAATAAAGGGACAAAATTTACAATATTCTTAAGTAAATTATCCTTAGGACTGGGATTCTGATTGACTAATCTAGTTAAATTCACCTCAACACATACTAAGTAAGCATTCTTTTCTCTAACAAACTGTGTTCGCAGCTCAGGGATGCAAAAGACATGGGTAACTATGGGTCAAAAATGAAAGTCACTGACACAAATACCAACCACAGGCAGTTACGGGAAAAAAAGGGTGAGATGCTGGTGAGAGTATATAGTACAACCTTTGTAGAAGACACAGAAACTAAGACCAGCCTGTGATACTGACTTAATTGTAGAGTTTATTTCTTTTCTCATCCAATCCTAAAGAAAGCATGATCTGTGAAAACACCAATCCGACAGGTCACTTCTCTGCTCTGAACCACCCAGAGCTTCTACCACACACCCAGTTCTACTATCCTCCACTCTTGGGCCCATCACAAGCTCCCTGGCTCACTCGGGCCCAGCAACACTAGCCTTCCTGCATTCCTCCAACAAGCGAGATGAATTTCTCCCTCAGGCCCAGCCCTGCGCTCCACTGGCCCACTTGCCTCCAAGGTTCCTCTCTGAGATGACTAACAGGCCTCTTTCCATAAACATATATCCATTCAGGCCCCTGGGAGGGGTCACCTCCTCAGAGAGGGCTTTCTGATATCACTCCCATCTCTCTACTGCCTTGAGTGCATCTATTCCAAATAAGACCGGAAGTGAGGGCTTCTGTTTTATTTACCGCTTTGTCTTATTGTTATGTAAATCTACCACAGCTTCTCACACATTTCAAGCCCTCAAAAGATACTTAAGGAAAGAGACTAAATAACAGGCTGTACCAGCTCACAGATGCCTGGATCAGACTTACTCACTTATTCAGCCATATTTCTATAATTAATGCAAAATTCTCACTGGGCAGCAAACTGGGTAGACAATCAAATGAATACAAGTGTGCATATGACTTAAGTCACGGAAAGAAAAAAAAACAAGTTCTAATAAATTTATTATCATTAACAATGTCTCCTAGGGCTATAAATTTATAGTTTGGAGATAGCTATTTTATCTACCTTAGAGTTCCGTGGTTTAGAATGTAATGATGAGATTTCTCTAAGCCTTTCAAATGTATCCTCAAAGGCAAAAATACCAGTTCAGAGATGTAAAATAAAGGCAGAAGAGAGAGTTTATCATGAAGCCCCAACAGAGGGACCAGCTGAGAGACCCTGCATTCAGCACACATGAATGCTAGCAAGTTCTGTAGAATTCTAGAAATTACTTACATCTTTCAATATCAGGATCTGGCTTGCAGCTTTTAGGTACTGCAATTGGTGAGTCACTAAGATTGTGATCTTCTCATGCAACGTTTGACAAATACACCTGCAAATGGAAAAGACAGAGAATGGAGCAGCCCATTAATGTGGGCGTTCCAAGCGAACACACATTCTCAAAGCACAAGGAGACCAAGACAACAGGGCAAAACAGAAACATATCTAAATATAAACACGAGTTAAGTGCAGATGCAAATGTGAAAATGAATTCAATGCAAATATAAGCCCGGGAAGGTTACTCAAATTCAAAGGTGAATGTGACTCTGCTAAATCAAATGCAAAACGCAGCTTGGCAGAAGGGGTGGGGCGGCTAAGGCTTCTCAAATTCCACGTAACAATGCTTTACACATTAAATAAAAATTTATGCTAAAAAAATTTACTGTGAAGATTCGCAACTCACTGCTTCTGAAAACCTGCTGGAGTATCAGCTGTGGGTCGGTTCCAACTCAATGGTACACAACAAGATGCCAAAACACAACATAAAATACTAATTATTTTATCCCTGAAGTGGGGAGAGGAAATGTAAAAATGTATTAAAATGTATACATTTTTTTCATTTCTTTGGTGATTCATGATACATACATACCTACATATACATACATATATACATGTATATGTATACAGACATACATATACATATTTATTTTATTGTTAGGTGCCATCAAGTCGAGTACAATTCATAGCAACTCTATCAACAAAAGATTTGAACCCAGTCCTGTCCTGTGCCATCCTCACACTTCCTGACACACAATGGCCCATTGCAGCAGTCACCACTGTCAATCCACCTGGTTGAGGGTCTTCCTCTCCTCCACCAACCCTCCACCCTTCCCAACATCATGTCCCTTTTTAAGGAATAGCACCTCCTAGTAACATGTCCAAAGTATGTGAGGCAAACGAAGCCTCACCATTCTCGCCTCCAAAGGACACTCCGGCTGCCCCCTCCCTGAGACATTGCTATTCGTTCTCTTGGCCGCCCATGGGATGTCCAGTGCTCTTCTCTGACGCCACAGCTCAACACACACAAAAAGGTTTTATGTTCTCAGTAACTTCTGGCGAAGTGTATTTTTAAGACTCAAATATGTATTAGTCATAAAACAAATCAAAGATTAGTCATAAAACGAATACTTAAAGGGGAAAAAAATATTGCTACAGAGTTGATTCCAACTAATAGTGATCTCAGGTGTGACAAAACAGAACGGCCTCATAGGACCTCGGCTGTGATATTCATGGAAGCACGCCTTTCATCTTGGCGCCACTGGATGGGTGCGTTCAAGCCACCAAACTCTTGGGCAATGGTCAGGCACAAATCACTTCTACCTCTAAGGAGCTTAAATTGCTATTTCAAAACAACGCAAACGCATTGTTCAAACAGCTCAAATGTCTTGTTGTCAAGTTGGTTCTGTCTCAGAGTAACTGTCGATTACAAGAGAACACACATAAGTTGGAAATGAATCTTTACAGGGGTACGTGGACAGGGATCAGTCGGGGATTCAAGTCAGAGTCAGAAGAAGAATAAGGAATATATACATCATCCTTGGCACCAAGTAGGTCTTGGCTGAAGAAAACAGAAAATTAGAAACCTGTTTACCTGAGTTTTACCACCTATTAAAAAGACATTCAGCCGTGTAGATCACAGCAAATTATGGATAAAAATGTAAAGAAAGAGAATTCCAGAGCACCTAATTGTGCCCATGCTGAATCTGTACATAGTCCAAAAAGCAGTCATTCAAATGAAATAAGGATTAAAAGCACATCTTAAAATCATGCAAGGGTTCACAGTTAAAAATAAAACAGAATTCTTGGAATTTAAATACTGAAGCTGTTATTGGCTAAGAGCACATTCTGGATTATTTCTACTATGATTTGGAACATTAAGGTTTTCTTCTCTTTTAAATACTAGAAGAATTAATCTATAATGGGGGAAAATAATTTCTGGTTCGTATCTGGGACTGGGCAACCTGTGAAGACTGACTTATGTCTCATAGCTGGTACCAGCAACCAGGAAATCAAAAGGCAAATTGCACTGGGAAAATCTGCTGTCAGGGATCAAGGACTTCTCCAGAGGACTGGAGAGCAACATTGTCAGTCTAGAGACTAAGGTGCGCCTGATCTAGGTCATGGTCTTCATAGTTATTTGCTATGCCTCAGGAAGTTGGACATGACTAAGGATGATAGATGGAGGCAAGGATTTTGAAGGTTCAGCTAACATACTTTGGGAATGTTGCAAGGAGGAACCAATCCTTGGAGGGAGCCATCATGCTTGGGAGGGTGGAGGGACAGTGCAGGAGAGGAAGATCCTGGATGAGATGGACTGACTCAGATACTGGGGTAATGGGAGTAGGTGTGTCAGAGACAAAGAAGTTGGCTCAAGATAGAGCAGAGTTTAGAGCTATTGTACATAGACTTGCTATGAGTTGCAAGTGACTCAACGGTACATAATAATAACAACATTAGTTTGAGAATCTCTGGGGAGGTAGTGCATTTTGTGTTGCTCTGCTTAACTGAAAGTGAGTAGTTCAAATCCTCCAGTTTCTATTAAGTTATTGCCTGAGAAAGCTGATAAAGTGTCGCCATAAGTCAGGTCTGCCTCAACGGCAGCGGAAAAGGTCACGGGTTTGAACCTCCCCACCACTGTGCAGGAACAGGACTCAGCAGGCTGTTCTCATAAAGACTGTCGGCTTGGAAAGCTGTGGGGCAGTTCTGCTCAGGCATACAGGGCTGCTACAACATCAATTCAGGCCAAAAAGAATGGATTAAGAGATTTCAGTCTGAAAAGACTACTTTCCCCCCTTTAATATGTGGTAGTTTAGTTTATTTCATACTATAATGTGCTGAACCATAGGCTTCTGCAGGCTTTACCTGACTTCTTTCAACGGAATTGTTTTTCTTTCATTCAGAACTGTTGTTATTGTTGTTATGTGCCATCGAGTCACCTGAGATCCATAGCAACTCTATGAACGGCAGCTCCGGGCCCTGCCCTGTCCTGAGGCAGTCTCACTAATTCCCACACACCAACTCCCATTGTCCCAGTTACTGTGTCAATCCATCTCATCCAGGGTCTTCCTCTCCTGTGCTGTCCCTCCACCCTTCCAAGCATGACACCCTTCTCTAAAGACAGGTCTCTCCTGGCCACGTGCCCAAAGTATGTGAGACAGAGCTTCAAAATCCCTGCCTCCAAGGAGAAACTTGGTTTCCTCCTCTCCAGGACAGACCTATTTGTTTTCTTGGCAGTCCATGGTGTGTTCAAGACTCTTCTCCACCACCACAATTCAAAAGCACAGATTCTTCTTTCTGTCATCCTTAGTCACTGTCCAATTCTATATGAACCGTAACAAGTAACTGCGATGATCATGGCCTGGATTAGGCACACCTTTGTATCTAGACTGACATCACTGCTATCCCTCATTAATAATTTTACATAAATTGTTGAAGATAGGAATGATGTAATACGATGAACTGCTATGTCCAACATGAGTTTCAAAATGCTTACTTCCTAACATTTCTATGGCACAAGAGGTAAAATAATTATAATATATTATCAGTTCATGGCCTTAAGGTTTTCAAAACTATATTTTTTAAAATCTAAACTTCCCTAAAAATAATTTCCTTTGCAATAATTCCAAGTAATACTATTAAAAAAAAGAAAAACAATACCTGGTGGCATTGTCAATCAAGAAAAATCTTTCCATTCCTTTGCCACGGCTGTATTCTACCCAACTCAATTGATTGCTGTCAAGTCAGAACCAACTCATAACTAACTCTCTAGTAGATTTTCAATGATGGTAAATGCATAGGAAGAAACTGCCCATCTTTTTCACCTGGGGCAGCTGGTAGATTAGAACTTCCTAACTTGAGGTTGGCAACACAACTCTCTATCCACTAGGCTATCATAGATATATTTGGTAACATAATAGCCTTAGATGTTGTTTTGGTTCAAAGCTTACTTTTGCTTCATATAAACTCATACCTCCAGTGAAGCAAAACAAGATCTGTACACAAATCTGCAGAATGGGTACATAGCTCTGTATATCGGCCCAATTGACTCTCCTTTCCTTGGTATCTTTAACTGGCTTCCCAAAGGTATGGGCTCCCGGATGAGATCAATTCCTACTGACTAGATTAGTGATATTCGTTTTCCTTTTCATTTGTATTACAACTATCAAATGCTAAATATAATTTATTTCTACACAATTTCTGATAACTAGCACTCAACCCATAAACTATCGTGTACATAGACAAGGTAAGAGTCTACAGACAAACCTGAGCTCTCACTTGAGCTTGAACCTCACAACAGACCAGGCAGTCCTCCTGGCGTGGCCATGCTCCATACTTCACCTCAAGGGAGGATCACTGAAGACTGGTTACCACAAGCACGGTAAACAAATCAGATGACCCCTGGCTATCTGAAAAGGGAGCTGCTGGGGCCTTAAACAATTGTCTCCAATCAAGTAGTCACCTAAAGAAATGATTTTTTTTTCTCAGATACCATTTTTATTAATTGGCTTTTTAAGCTAAAGTACATTTTTAAGCTAAAGTACATGCTGGAGAAGAGTACTGAATGTACCATGGACTGCCAGGAAAACAAACAGATTCATCTTGGAGAGGATTAAACCAAGCTACTCCTTGGAGGCAAGGATTCTGGGGCTTTGTCTGACATATTTGGACATGTTGCCAGGAGGGACGGGTCCTTGGAGAGGGACATCATGCTTGGGAGGGTGGAGGGACAGCGCAGGAGGGGAAGACACTCTATGAGGTGGATTCATTCAGTGACTGGGGTAGTCGAGATGGGTGTGTCAGAGACAATGCGATCAGCACAGGATAGAGCAGGGTTTAGAGCTGTTGTGCATAGGGTCGCTATGAGTCACAAACGACTCGATGGCACATAACAACAACAAACAACAACAACATAGTAAAGACAAAAAAGGAAGTGCATACATAGGAAAGGGAGGTTTTTGCGTCTACATTAGCAAGGACCTGAGATGCTAAGTGTGTGTACTAGGGACCTGGACTGAGGGGATGACAGGAACCTACGCAGGCTGGAGGCCAAGGGCTGGCTTTCTGGGATGGGACAGCAGTGGCTGCCACGCGAACCCTGTCTAGGAGGAAGCTGCAGCACAGGGTGCTGGGATGAGGGTCCTCTAAAGAAACTATTAACCAGTACTCACACTAACCTAAAGAAACTATTAACCAGTAGTCACACAAACCCGATTTGTAACCGAAGAATTTTACACAAAATCCTTGGTCAAAAGTATGAGAGGCCAAGTGGGTAAGGCATTTGGTTTGTGGAGGACAGTGGTCTGCAGTTGAAGTCTTCACTCCATCTTAGTGCTGATATCAGTTCAAATTGCATCTTATGTTCATTAAGCTCTTCTCCAGTGATTCCTGGGGAGCTCTGGAATCCTGCTAGCAAGCTGCAGAAATCTGTCAGCAGCTCTAAAGGAGACAGACGGACAATCTCCTCCCATGTCGTTTATGCCTCTGAAAACCCAGGGAAGAGTCAGCTACAGAGTTGGTTCCAATTCAACAGCACATAACAAAAGAAAAGTATTAATGATTGCTGACTGTTAAACTTAACCACGAAGCTCAAGAAGTCTCTTTCTCAGTGGTCAGGCACAGATGCAGAGAGACGTCCTCTGAAGAAGGTCTTCAAGTGAGGCCATTAGGAGAACTAATCTGTGCGAGGTCATGCCAGGAACCTGTGTGTCTACGGACGATATTCACATTTTGTGACCTGACCTGAAAAAAAGATATCTTCGGACCTTCTGGCAACTTACCTTAAATTTCCATCTTCACAAAGAGCATTTATTTTTACAACTGTTACAACTGAAAACAAATTCTAACAAAAGCCCCGTGTGAAATGTTCTGCCTCTCCTATCAAAATACTGTAAACAAAAGTTTCTAATCTAACTCTATCAAAATGAGTTTGAAAGTGTTCTGCCTCCAACTGCTGGGGTACATTTTGGGGATCTGAATTTAGTTCCCCAGTTTAAATCACCAAGCTTTAACAAGCTCTTAACACTGGAAAGCTCTTTGGGGAGTTCTAATTTCTTAAGGGTATTCTTGGCTTTCAACCAGGATTCATTAAGGATGACAGAAAAATTGATGCCTTTGAACTATGCTGTGGGAGCAGATTACTGAATGTCCCATGGACAGCTAAAAGAAGAAACAGTAAGTCTGGGAGAAGGTGCAGCCAGAGTGCTCCTTGGAGGCAGAGATGATAAAGCTTCGCCTCACATACTTTGGGCATGGTTTTAGGTGAGGCTGTTTCTTGGAAAGGGACTTTATGGTTGGAAAACTGGATGGGCAGCAAAAGACAGAAGACCCTCCGCCAGGTGGAATGGCGCAGTGACTCTTGCAATGGGCAGAGATGTGAGTAAGAGCTGGTGAGGATGGCTGAGGACAGGACAGCGTTCACATCTGTTGTTCTTAGCATCTCTATGAGTCGTACTCGACTTGAGAGCACCTATCAATAGCAACACTTTCTTCACTTGGGATCTCGGACAGGAAATTCATTTTCTGACACCTAACACAAACAAAACCACAAGATCTCAAGCTGGAAACTTCTCAGATTGATATCAGTTATCCGATAACCCTTCGCCTCCTGCATATTACAGAAGTGACTTAATGTTTACAACATACGGTTGCAGAACCTATAAATGTTAATAACCTTGGAGAGGCATTCACATTTGAAGTAAACCGTTAATGGCAAACAGAAGTGTAACTCATTCACTTTTAATACAAAACACTTCACATTTCTCAGCTTCAACACAACCGCCATCTTTCATAGCATATTGTTCAATCCAATTTTCTAACTCGTTGGAAGCATTCTCCAGTTGACGCTGAGTGATTTCCTAAATTGCATTCGTGCTCCCTGCTCAAAGTTTCCCCAAAGAATGTGATTCTGATTAGCAAACAACAATTTTAACAAGCTTGTTTCTATCAAGTGAATATCCAAAGTCATTAAACCTTAAAAGTGCAAAAGGACTTTATAAATACTTGTGGGTTGAAAAGAAAACTTGGGAGAGCTGTGGCGATGTATTCTTATTAATCAGAGCACCTTCATCCCCCCTTCATAATGACATGATGGCTAAGTGACCACCAGGAGTAGACGGAGAAATGGAGAATTTGTGCTGGGTTCGCACAGCAGGCATGGCCGAGTCCACGCAGGGGAGCTCGGTAGTGAGAACGGGGAAGCTGAGCCCCTCATGATATCACCAAAGGGCTGGAAATTTCTCTTGTAGCCCTGCAGCAGGGAACATTCATCAAATCAGGGAGCAGGAGGGAAGGTGGATCTGCTCAGAGAGCTGGAGGAACAGGCAAAGGTCAGGTGGGTACTTCACTCTGCCTTCAGGAAGGAACTGTCCACCCTATTCTGGTGCTCCAGTCCACAGAGAGCTGAGGCTCTAATCCAAAAGCCATGCTCTCTAGTGGTTCAAATCCACCAGCAACTCTGTGGTAGAATCATGGGTAATCTCCTTCTCTGCAATTTGTAACTTCCAAAAACCAACTGCAGGGCTTTCTGCGCATCAGTTCCAACTCCACGTTAACATACCACCCTGGATGTGCTCACCAGTCTATGCCAGGAAATTTGGAAGACAGCTACTTGGTCAACTGACCGAAGAAATCCATACTTGTTCCCATTTCCAAGCAAAGTGATCCAACAGAATATGGAAATTGTTGTTGTTTGTTATGTGTTGTCAAGTCACTTGCAACTCATAGCGATCCTATGCACAATAGCCCTGAAACCTTCTCTGTCCTGAGCCAACCTCACTGTCTCTGACATATCTGCTTCCATTACCCCAGGCACCGAGTTAATCCACCTCATCGAGGGTCTTCCTCTCTTATGTTGTCCCTCCACCCTCCCAAGCATGATGTCCCTCTCCAAGGACTGGTCGCTCCTTGCAACATGTCCAAAGTATGTCAGATGAAGCTTCAGAATCCTTGACTCCAAGGAGCAGCCTGGTCTCAGGGTGAACCTGTTTGTTCTTCTAACAGTTCATGGTATATTCAATACTCTTCTCCAGCACCACAGATCAAAGGCATCAATTCTATCATCCATAGTCATTGTTCAGATTGCTGATGTATAGCAAATAAATGCAAAGACTATGGCATGGATGGCACCTTAGTCTCCAGACTGACATCATTACTCTTCAGTACTTTGGAGAGGTCCCTAACAGCAATTTCCTCAATGCAATTCACATTGTGGAAATTAACAAGGAATATAACTAATATCACATGCAGCAAAATATTGTTGAAGGTCATCCAAAAACAGAATTGTACATTGACAGAGAACTGAAAGAAGTTAGGTTGGGTTTAGAAGAGGTCCTTGCACCAGGGATATCATTGCGGGTATCAGATGGATCTTGATTTTTTTTATTATGCAAAGGCATTTGACTGTGTGGACCACATAACAAACTATCAATTATAACAAACTATCTTGAGGAGAATGGGAATTCTAGAATACTTAATTATGCTTACATGAAGTCTATATCTAGACCAAGAGACTGTCTCACCAGAGCAAGGGAACACTCTGTGGTTTAAAACTGAGAAAGGTCAGAGTTGTATCGTCCCTCCATACCTATTCAATCTGTATACTGAGCAAATCATCTGAGAAGCTGAACTCAATGAAGAAAAGTGTAGCTCAGGATTGGAGGAAGACTCATCAACAACTTGTGTTATGCAGATGACACAGCTGTGCTGAAGTGAGGAGGACCTGAAGCACCTGATACCAACGTTCAAGGACTGCAACTTTGAACAACATCTCAACATCAATCAATCAAAACAAAAATCCTCATCCCTGCTTGCAAAAAGCAACACTATGACACATGGAAAAACGACTGACATGCTAAACTTTTCTATCTTGTGGATCCACCATCAACACCCTCGATAACAGTAGTCAGGAGACATAAACATTGTAAATGTCTGCTGGCAGGTCTCTTTCCTAAGTCCTGAAGAAGAAGGATGTTAGTTAAGGACTGAGGTGCACCTGATGGAAGCCAAAGTCTTTCCAATCAGCCACTGTGCCTCCAAGAGCTGGAACACCAATAAAGCTAATCAGAGGCAAATCGATGCCTGTGAGCCGGGGTGCTGGAGAAAAGTGCCGAATATCCCATGCACAGAGAAAAAAACTCACAGCTACGTCTCGGAAAAAGGGCAGCAGCGTGATCCTGGGAGGCAGGGATGACAAAGCTTTGACTCATCTATGTGGGGCACGCTGCTCGAAGCTATTCCTTGGAGAGAAATACTGTGCTTGGAAAGGTGGATGATCAGAGAGGAAGACACTTAATGCGACGGATTTATGCAGTGACTGCAGGAGCGGCCTTCAATGTGCCGAGGATGAGAAGGGTGGCACAGGACAGGACAGAGTTCAGAGCTCTTACGGTCACTGTGAGTTGTGTTGAACTTGATGGTACGTGACAACAACAACAACAACATTTTGCAGATATAATCTGGTCAGGAAGTATTAAAGAATCCTTAATTAATCATCCAAAACGGTTGGAACAGTGCATTGACAGAGATCTGACAGAAATGAAGCTGGGTTTAGAGGAGGTCCCGGCACCAGGGATATATCATTGCTGATATCAGATGGATCTATGCTCACTAAGTAAGTGTTCTCATTTCAACTCTAGAATCGGGAGCCCAGGGCCATGTCCTCTCCCTAAGGACAGCTCTGCGGGACTCTCTCGACCATGGTCTTTAGGACCCGACAGCAAATGCATTCAAATTACTTTCTGTTTTACAGTCACTTTCATCGATTACTTGAAGGCAGCTTGTTAACTGTGACTGGATTGTCATGAACTTGCATTACTCATGACAAGCCCATGTGCAGTGGGACTGGATGGCTGTGACTTGTGAGCCCTGAGGTTTTTACTGGCTAGTGTTTAGAATTAGATTATCAGCTTCTCTTCCTCGTCTATCCTAGCCTGGATGCTCCTCTGGAATCCATTCAGAGAAATGCACTGCCCCGCTGGAGGCTGACAGTGCCCTGCCCAAGGTGCACCTGCTAGGAACAGAATCCAGGTCTTCTGCACGGAAGGTAAGAATTCCCCCAACTCCCCTGCTTCCTGTTCATTTCAGGCATCTTGTTGGTTCTGATCACCAAACCTTTACTTCTCTTACTCTGCACCAAAAGGGACTCAATCCTATTATTGTTGTTGTTGTTGTTATGTGCCGTCAAGTTGCCTGCAGCTCATAGCAATCCTATGTACAATAGCCCTAAACCCTGCTCTATGCTAACCTCACTGTCTCTGACACACCCACCCCGACCAGTCACTGAATCAATCCACCTCATAGAGAGTCTTCCTCTCCTGCGCTGTCCCTCCACTCTCCCAAGCACGGCATCCTTCTCCAAGGACTGGTCCCTCCTTGCAACATGTCCAAAGTATGTCAGAGGCACCTTCAAATCCTTGCCTCCAAGGAGCAGCCTGGCTTAACCCTCTCCAGGATGAACCCTGTTCATTTTCGTAGCAGTTCATTCAATACTCTTCTCCAACACTACAGCTCAAATGCATCAATTCTCCTTCTATCCTCCCTAGTCATTGTCCAGCTCTCTGACACACAGCATGTGATTGCAAAGACCATGACCTGGATCAGACGTACCTTTGTCTCCAGAGTGACACCACTGCTCCTCAGTACTTTGGAGAGGTCCCTAACAGGAGAATTTCCCATCCCAATTCTTCTTTTAATTTCCTGGCTGCTGGTGCCAAGAGTGTTGACTGTGTAGCCAAGCAAACTAAAGCTGTGAACAATTTCAATCTCTTCACCATCCATCCTGGTGCTGCCAATTGGTCCAGTGGTGAGAATCTTTGTCTTCTTGATATTGAGCCTCAATCCATATTGGAGGCTGCAGTCCTTGACACTCTGCAGCAAGCGCTTCAGGTTCTCCTCAGTTTCAGCAAGCAGGGTTGTGTCATCTGTATAATGCAGATTGTTGACGTATCTTCCTCCAATCCTGATGCCACACTTCTCCTCATATAGCCCAGCCTCCTAGATAATCTGTTTTGCATACAGGTTGAAAAGGTATGGAGAGGACACATTCCTGGCGCAGGCCCTTCCCAATTTTGAACCATGCAATTTTTCCTTGCTCTGTTTGGACAACTGCCGCTTGGTCCAAGTTTAGGTTTCTCATTAGCACAATTAAATGTTCTGGGATACCCAATCTTCTCAGAGTCAGCCACAATTTTTTATGACCCACAAAGTCAAACACCTTTGCATAATCAATGAAACACAGATAGACATTCCTCTGGTATTCTCTGCTTTCAGCCAAGATCAATCTAATATTAGCTACAATATCCCTAGTACCACAACCCCCTCTAAACCCAAACTGTAATTCCTCCTCAGCTGTAAGAGGAGCTCGCCAAGCTAAGTTGAATATGTACAGCAGCTCACCTGTACTTCTATGTATCACGTATTAAGCGATCCTGAGACTTCAGAAACCTTGGGTATGATGATCTCTTCCTGTGCTTTTCCCCCTGACAAATTCTGAAGGGATATATTCCTTAAAAACAGAAACAATCCCCAAATCTCCCTATTTCCCTAATCAGTAGAGTCAAAAGATGTATTACATTGGACAAGGGAGCTCTGGCGGCCTAGTGGTAAGGAGCTGTGCTGCAATCCCAAAGGCAGACGGCTCAAATCCACACGCTGCTCAAAGGGAGAAAGATGAACAATCTCCTCTCCTGTGATTAACTGCCTTTAAAAACCCACCAGAGGGTCAGCTATGGGTTAGTTCCAACTTGATGGCCCACTGTAACAGCAACAATGCATTGGAAAAGTCCACTGTCAAAGATCTCTCCAAATTACTGAGAAGCAATGATGTCAGTTTGAGGACTAAGGTGCGCCTGATTCAGGCCATAGCATCTCCAATCATTTGCTCTGCATCTGACAGTTGGACAATGAATAAGGATGGCAGGACAAAAATTGATGTCTATGATTTGTGGTGTTGGAGAAAGGCACTGAGTATCTCATGGATCTTAAAAAAAAAAACACCAAAACAATAAAACACTAACAACCAGATGTGTCTTGGGAAAAGTGCAGACAGAGTGCTACTCAGAAGTAAAGGTGGTGAGATTTCATCTCACACCTTTTTGGCATGTTGCTAGAAGTTATTCCCTGGAAAGGATACTCTGCTTGGAAAGGTGGGGAGGGTCAGTGAAAGAGAGGAAGACCGTCAATGAGATGGATTGACACAGTGACTGCAGTGATGGGATCAACTGTGTCAGAGATGCTGAGGACAGCACAGGAGAGGACACGATTCAGATCTATGGTTCATACAGTCGCTATGAGTCATGTTTAGATCAACAGTGCTTAACAGTAACAACTCATTAGGGGTCCTTAGTCTCTCCATGGTTAATACACACCCACTGTAAATGACAACACTTCTAGCAGTTATACTCGGTAAGAGCATCTATTTTGTATTTAGACGGGCCTTCTCATTGGCCCTAACAAAGTCAATTATACAGGTAGCTGTGGACAGACCAGAGGGTCTTTCTAGAAGGAGAAAGCTCCTTTTTTTAAATTTTTTATTTTATTTTACTATATTTTGTGTGTGTACTGTCAAATCGGGTCTGACTGGTACAGGAGGAGATTGCAGTGCAGCTTCTTGCCACTAGGCCACCAGAGCTCCCTGAGAAAGCTCTTAACACTTGAAAAGATCAGTCTAGATTGCTTCAGAAATGGAATCCAGTATTAAGTTGTAATATGCACACAAAAACTCTAGAATTACTCTACTTCAGTGGCTAAGGATGAGATACCACTTAAAAAAAATAATCAAATTGCAGAAACACAAAAGGAGTGTCAGTAGTTAAGCCAGATTCTAGGCAATCGGTTTCAAAGGCATGTTAGCCTTTATTTGTGGGTCTGGAGTAAGAACGCATGAAGCAGTGTTAAACCCTCAAAACCAGACTCTGATTTGGAAGCAGGAGCGGCATCCACTCCTGAAATAGCTTGCCTCCAGAAACCCTATAAACCTGGAGACTTAAGGACCGAAGTTATACAAGTGTCCAGGTCTTTCGTTTACAGAGTCACTATGAGTCACCTATGAACAATGGCATAGAGAGACCAGATGGCCTAGTGGACAGAAAGTGATGCTACCAAGCCAAAGGTGGGTGACTTTAATTCAAGGCCCTCAGGCCTGTTTTTAACTGTTTTCGGTCAAACTATCTTCTAGGTCGTACAGCCCCGGTGTGTCCACTTGCTGTACAGAGGTAACTCGTGGTTGCTGTGAAGCTGAACACTGTGACACTGCTGTGTCAAATGCAAGAATGGTTACCCATGGTGGACAGTGGTTGGTGGAGTTCCCTGATTAAAACAAGCTTGGAAGCAGGACTGGCATCCACTTCCGTAATAGCTTACCTCTGGAAACTCTATGAACTTGGAGAAAGGACAAAAGTTACAAGTGTCCATGTCTTCCGTTCATAGAGTCACTATAAGTCGCCTATGACTCAACAGAACTTAACAACAAATATTTTTAAATCTACACAGTAACACTGGAAGCAGGAGTGGCATCCACTTCCTAAACAACATGCCTCTGGAAACTCTATGAATTTTGATAAATGTTGATCGTTGGGGAGAGGCTTCAGGCCTTTTGTTCATAGGGTCGCTACAAGTCGTGCTCAACTTGATGGCAATCAACAACAACAACAACAACAACAACACAATAACAAGCACAACCCAGTAAGATCTTCCCATGGAAACTTCTGAGGTGCTCTGGAAATAAAAGATGAAGAGCTGACATCATGTAAGGGCCACCACATGATTCAAAATTGGAAATCACTTGCCTTTTCTTGGGGTCTGGGGAACCATACAAACTTTCTCAGTTGTTAACTACAAATAGAAGAGGGAAAACACCTGTAAAATGTGATACCAATTTCTTAACGATCTAAAGCATACATGTTACCCACTTAGAGCACAGTGACAGTATAGTTTCTATTTTCCTATCTTTACACATTTGTGTAAAAGTCTGTATAATGTATCTTCTGTGGCAGGAAAGGTGAAGAAGGAGGGAAGGGAGACATGGCAGGGAGGGATTTTGAGGATTTTCTGAAGCAAACGGGCTTTTCCTGAGTCTGCTTTGATGATTAGGGAGCTCTGGTGGTGTAATGGTAAGGAGCTGCACTGCCAACCCAAAGGCTCCAGGTTCAAATTCACCACCTGCTCTGAGAGAGAAAGATGGGCACTCTTCTCCCGTAGAATGTAAATCCTCAATTATCTGCTGGAGGGTCAGCTGTGAGTTGCTTCCAACTCGAAGGCACGTAACAACACTGAAACAAAGGCCACCGGTACTTGTGAAACAGAAATGACACAAACATGAACAAACTCACTGTTCAAACAAGTGCCTGCTCACTTCTGCATCGACGGCACTGAGAGGGTCGTCCAGGAGGTAGATGTCTGCATCCTGATACACCGCCCTGGAAAATGGACAGGTGTCAGAGAGGACAACGGAGCACCTTTCCAGGCCTGCGCCTGAGGAAGCTTGACAGGCCCCAGCCATTTGGAGGCTCATTCCGAAAGAGAACTTCGAGAACTCCAAGGTGAGGACTTTGGATAGCACCCAACACACAATAACCACCTTATAGACACCTGACACTATTATGTATAAGACAACATACATTTTTGTTTCTCCAATTTAATGTATATTTTTCAACTGCACAACTGCATATTTTTTAGGAACTTTTAAAACTGTGATTTAGGTGAAAGTTTCAGAACAAAATGGTTTGCCATTGGACAATTCATACATGTTTTGTTTCAGGACAATGACTGAACACCCCTACAATGTAACATCACATTACCACTTCATCCATGTGTATCCCATCTCCACACATCCCTTTCTATACCTTCTGACCCTGATTCCTGGGTAAATGCTACTCTTTTGCTCTTGATTGCCTGAGCTGCATACTACTCTCATAACACAGCAATTTTAGCAAGCTCATTTCTATTCAGGGTCTATCCAAAGTCATAAAGCCTTAAAGTGCAAAAGAACCTTACAAATAATGCCTAAAAATTCGGAAGAGCTTTTGTTAAGTGCTTACGCATACTTATCAATCAGAATGTCTTCTCTTCACGCTCCTCCAATGACACTAAAATAAAGCCCACAGGAACTGGCCTCAGAGTGATAGAACGTACGTATGTGCTCTCACAGATGCCTGAAGAGTTTGGAGTGGAGGGCTGGGCAGTGGGAACAGGGAGGCTGAGCTGCCCAAGAGAGAATGGGGGGTCTGTCCCACAGCTGGAACAGCTGGTCACTGAACTGCGAGTTACCTGGCCAAGTTGATACGTGCTTTCTGTCCTCCGCTCAGCGTGGCGCCACGATCTCCTATCACTGTGAGATCACCGTCCTCCAAAAGCTGTAAATCCTGTGTGAAGATAAGAGGAGGATAAAAAAAACCCTTGAAAATGTTGTCCTATTGTCATCCTAAACTGCTACCATTCATTTCTCAAGAAGAGACAGACATTTAATTAAGAGCAATGCATATACTTCATAGTCGATAAATGATAATCTTGAGCCATTCAAAAAACTTTTAGGGCTCTCTGTTCCATTTCAGTTACATTTATACCAATCTGTTATATAACTATTTAACAAATATATACTGGGCACCAACTATGTGTAAGGCATTGTAGAAGAAACAGTGAAAAACAGTGATTCAAACAGAGTTCCAAATGTTTCCATGGCAGGGAAACGACAATGTAAGAGGAAGCAAATGATTATGAATGAAAAGAGTGACAAGAGCCAAAGGGGAGGGGGAGACGGGGAAGCCAGCTTCAAGTCTGGGGAAAGACTGGAGTCCATCTTCTATAGGAAATCAGCTGGGATACAAGCACAGACCTGCGGGAGGCAGAGGGAGTCCAGACTACAGGGCACGTGTGTGCCCAGTGTACTCAACCAAGAGCACGGAAGCCAGCAGAGCTGGGGCAGAGCGCTGCAGACGAGAGCGGAGAAGACAAGACGAACCATGGCTGAAGCATATACGTGGGAGAGGATCAATTAGGAAATTTAGTGTTACCTGTATGTTGATACTTTTTAAAAAACAAGCTTATAGATGAGGCAGGAAGAATATGAGACACCAGGGGAAGATTTGTCAAGGCTTTATCCTCAGTGGAATAGGAAGGGGAACTGGGGAGCAATGACACCATCTAACTTGTTGTTATTATGTGTCATCAGGTCACTTACGACTCAAAGCAACCCTATGTACAACAGCTCTGAACCCTGCTCTATCCTGAGCTAACCTTATTGTCTCTGAAACACCTACCCTCATTACCCCAGTCACTGAATTAATCGATCTCATAGAGGGTCTTCCTCTCCTATGCTATCACGCCACCCTCCCCAGCATGATGTCCCTCTCCAAGGCCTGGTCACTCCTTGCAACATGTCCAAGGTATGTCAGAAAGAGTTTGAGAATCCTTGCCTCAAAGGAACAGCCAGGCTTCACCCTCTCCAGGACAAACTTGTTTGTTTTCCTAGCAGTCCATGGAATATTCAACACTCTTCTCCAGCACCACAGCTCAAAGGCATCAATTATCTTTCTATCATTGCTAGCTATTGTCCAGCTTTCTGATGTCATGTAACTTAGGTTCTTAAAAAAAATTTTAAAAATCACACTTTTCTAAGTCTTTCATCCCTCTCCCTCCACCCACCAAATTCTACAACTCTATGATGTTTCCCCCTCTGCACTCTCAGCCCCTCTACTTCCCTTCGTTGCCACCCCTCCAAACTTTTATCCACATTGTACTCAGTTATCCTTCTATTTTTACAATAATGACCTTGGGCAGTATTTGTCTTTATGAGACTGAGTTAGTTAGTTTACTCAGCATAATACACTCTAGCCTCTCCTATGTTACACAGTATTTTAGGAAACCGTTGCTCCTAAGTGTTACATAGTAGTCCATTGTAGTGGGCATGGAACAAGTGAGGTTAATTTTCTAAAACAGAGTGTATGGAAATGATCGTATGAAACACAATGTCAATGAAGGAATGCGAAAAACACAATGTACATGAAAGGAACACAAAAGACACAAATTTTGTATGTAAACTAATATGTTGCTGTTGTTATGTGCCATCAAGTTCCCTGAGACCTAAAGCTACTCTCCGTACAGCAGCTCTGAAGCCTGCCCTGTCCTGAGCCAGTCTTACTCATTTCAACACACCTAACCCCATTTCCCCAGTTACTATATCAATCCATCCCATCTGGAGTCTTCCTCTCCTGTGCCATCCTTCCCTGGGTGACCCTGATGGTATTAAAATATTGGTGACAGGTTGTAGCATCAAAGAAATGTTCCAGTTCACTGTAGTACAACACACTGACAAACAGGTGATCCTCAATGTTAATGAAACAGAATGTGAACAATGACAGCCGAGTAATAAGGAGGTGTGTGGTTCAAACCCAGTAAGTGTCCCTTGGCAGAAAGCTGACAATCTCCTCCTGTGTGATCTACCGTCTCTGAAAACCTGGCGGAGGGTCAGCCACATGTGGGTTCCACTTGGCAGCAATGAGAGTCAAGAGGGTGTCATGTTAAGAGGTGTCGTGGAGTCAATCAACGCCAAACGACAGGGGCCCTGCTTGGTGAAACCACTGCAGAGGGTTTTCCAGGCTGTACTCTGTATAGGAGGGAGTTCTGGTAGCACAGTCCATAATGTCTTACACTGCTAACCAGAAAGCTGCATGTTTCTGATGGTTCAAATCCACCCAGGGCACCATGGGAGAAAGATGGGACGTCTTGTGCCGTGAAGATTTACATTTTCAAAACCCTGACACTACGAGGCAGAATCAACCCAAGAGCAGGGGGCAACCTTTACAGCCACAAATGCCAGGCCTCTGCTCTCCCAGGGAACGGCTTTGAACTGCCAACTTTTTTTTGTTTACAGCTGAGCCCATAACCGTTACACCACAAGGGTCGCATGTAACACATGGCATTGTCACTAATATAACCAGAAGAAGAACTCTGCTCCTTTCTGGAGTCAAGAGACTATAAAAGAAACCTTTGTTTATTCGTGCAGGCACCCATTTAGAGAACGTACGAATCCATGGTATTGCCTAGAGTTCTTACAGAATGTTGTTTCTACTCCAATTAATAAGAAAGTAAACAGACAAACATCTACATTCCAGGCAGTTCCCTGCCTCTTGCAGCTATCATATCCCCACCTGTGAGCCAGGCTGTGTTAAACAAAACCCTAAGTGGCATTTTTAGCTCTAGTCAGAAAACCATCTGATCCAACACTGTCATTTACACAGGGCTCTCAGAGGGTCAGGCGGGTACCATGGGCATCCAAAATACCACCTCCTGGACCAGGACTCCCCTCCTCCTCTACCCTGAGCTTAACTCCCTGCTGAGGAAGGAATCCAGCAAAGGATACAGACTGCATCTCACTGGGTCAATCAACAAACAGGGTAACAGACAAGATTACGAGACATGAAACAGTAAACATAAACAGCTCCACCATCAAGAGCACTGGACAGTCCGGCCTAAGAAGGACTGAGTCACTCACTCTGCGGTCCATGTGCCCTGAGGGTGGCGATGTCAAGGAAAACAGTGTGCATCACTGGACGTCCCCACATCCCTTCCTTAGCTGGCTATTCAGCTTGGAAAGGTGGAGGGACAGAGAAAGAGAGGAAGACGTTCAAACAGATGAAATGACACAGTGACTGCAGCAATGGGCTCAGGTATGCCAGAGGTTGTGAGGACGGCACAGGATAGGACAGGGTTTGGATCTGTTGTTCACAGGGTCATGATGGTCGTACCTCAATTTGAAAGCACCTAACCACTACTCCTCTGTTAGCTTGGTCATTGAGACTTTCACACTAATGAAAAGAACGGTGGTTCAAATCTACCAGCAGCTCTGTAGGAGAAAAATATGGAAGCGCATTGCTATAAAGATTTAAACTTTAAAAACCCTGTAATAAAGTTCTACATCATTGCTAAGAGACAGAAAGGGTTGACAGCAGTGGGGTTTCGGTATTACTGTTTTACATCTGCATTCTTCTCTCTTTTCTCTATGGACTATGTAAATAAAAATCAAATTCATTTCTGCTAGTTTCATGTCATTTCTAAAAACACAATAGCTTTCATTGACAACACAGGAGAAAGAAAGAAAAATCCATTGAACCAGCAATTATTTTTGTCAACATCATTGTATGAAGTTGAGATACTTGATGATATTCCAACTACTGTCCAAGCAAAATGACTATTTCTTCACAGAGCTGGTTTGGCGCTTTCAAAGCCATGCCTTTTAAAGGCTGTCCTAGCATTTCCAAAAGTATAAAAGAACAGTAGGATGTCCAGACTGCATTGAACAGACCCTGTGGAGAGTCCTTTAACGCTTATTATTCTTGGATATTTTTTTTTATCCCAAAGAATGTAACACAGAGGACAGTGTGCTAGTCCCTGAAGTCACAAATAAATGCATTTACCTTTCCCTTACATTCTAAATTCTATTCTCCTATTAGGTATGTCCAAGTACAGGTTTCTCATCAGGATGGATGGTGAAGAGATTGAGATTGTTCACAGCTTTAGTTTACTTGGCTCCACAGTCAACACTCTTGGCACCAGCAGTCAGGAAATTAAAAGACATATTGCGATGGGAAAGTTTGTTGTTAGGGACCTCTCTAAAGTACTGAAGAACAATAGTGTCACTCTGGAAACTAAGGTGTGCCCGATAAAGGTTCATGGTTTTTGCAATCACTTGCTATGCATCAGAGAGCTAGACAATGACTAGGGAGGACAGAAGGAGAATCGATGCCTTTGAGCTGTGGTGTTGGAGAAGAGTATTGAATATACCATGGACTGCTAAGAAAACAAAGAGGTTCATCCTAGAGAGGCTTAAACCAGACTTCTCCTTGGAGGCAAGGATTTTGACATTTCGTCTGACATACTTTGGACATGTTGTAAGAAGGGAGAGGTCCTTGGAGAAGGATGTCATGCTTGGGAGGGTGGAGAGACAGCGCAGGAAAGGAAGACCCTCTATGAGGCAGCTTGATTCAGTGACTGGGGTAATCGGGATGGGTGTGTCAGAGGCAGTGCAATTGGCACAGGATAGAGCACGGTTTGGGGCTGTTGTACACAGGGTCGCTATGAGTTGCAGGGGACTCGATGGCACACAACAACATTAGGTATGTTGAGGTAGCTCTGTGGGTGGTCTGGAATGAGCTGGGCTGCTAACCTTTAACCCGCAGGCTAATTCCTCGGCCTCTCTTAGCTGCTCTGAGAAAGAAAGATGAGCAGTCTGCTCCAGTGTAATTCCTAACCTCCGAAAACTCACTGGAGGGTCAATCATGCATTGTTTCTGATTCCATGGCAATGAGCTTGAGCTTGAGTGTTAGGTGTGTTGAGGGTGTCTCAGCAGATTAAGAAATGAGCCATTAATCCACAGGTAAGTGCTGAAGTCCACCAGCCAGGGACTCCACAGGAGAAAGAAGGGTAGTTTGCTCCCAGGGAGACTCACAGTCTTGGAAAATCAATGAAATCACTCTCTGTTCCAAAGCAACTTTCCTTAAGAGTTAGGACTTGAAAAGATGATATAATATGTATAAAGCAATAGTCACTGTTTTACAACTCGGAGCTCCAACAAGCACTATCCACAATGGGAAACCATCATGGTGTTTGATGCCCCAATGACACAAGGTTCAGCATCACAGCAAACCCAGGTTACTCCATACAGCACACTGACGTAGAGTGATGTACAAAGTGGAAGAGTGTTCCTCCAGATATAACAGCACTAGTCTCATTTAGCAGTGGTTAAGTGTTGTCGAGTCGAATATGACTGAGAGTAAGCTCTGCACACAAGATCTGAACTCTTCTATAATTAACATAATTTCTGTACATTTAGAGAGTTTGTAGTGTTTCCAGAGGCATCTAGTTTAAGAAGTGGATGCCACTCCTGCTTCCCAACATGAAACAATCTGCAAGCTCATCCAAACATTGTACATAATGGTAACCATTGTGGTTGCTGACATGACTATGACACAGTGTTCAGCATCACAGCAACTCCCAGTTGTTCAGTACAGCAAATGGACAACTGATTACTGTGTCTTTTAAAGAATATTCATTCTAAAATTAACAAATTTGTCCCAAGGGCCCATGGCCCTCAGCCCTGAGGGATTTAAAGCCATACCCTCTAGTGGGTCTCCACCCTTGATGAAAGGCTCCAGGGCCACCTGCTTTGGGGGGGGGGGTAAGGGGGAGAGCACTAACAAACATCAAACACAACCCCAAAATCTTCCCTTACGTGAACGTCATCAAGACAAGCCCGCCATCGAGATGCTAGCTAGCAGACAATTTCCTAGACTGGAGACTCCAAGGCCCCAGGCCCCCGTGATGACATAGTGCTTTATGTCAACAAGTTTTCTTTTACTGAGTATCAAACCATGTCACGGTAACTTGGATCTTAATAAAAGGGAAACGAGTTTGTACAGAAAAAAAAAGTGCCTAAACTCTTCAAATCAAACAACAGTAGCGTATGATTACTACAGAATATGTGTCTTAAGCATTGAGCATTTTCAGGAACTATCACTAGGGGATCTAGTTGACAGCAACAACTCAAAAGATAGAAAACCTAGAGGCAGTGAGTTTCCGGGGGAGTTCTAATCTGAGGAAGAAGGGTGAACACCATTCCACACCTTGAAGAAGACTGTCAGGGTCACCAAAGCAGGCCTGCAGAAAACGACGGACTGGTGTCTATTTTGAGGAATACAATTCCAACAACAATAAAGTAGGGCATGATTTTTAAAAATAATGAGCTCAATTTCCCAATTTAAAACCAGAAAAGCATTCTGTGATCATTCCTGTCACAGCAAGATCAAAAGAGCATTGTATGAGCGTGTTAACCCAGAAGACTAGCTTCAACTACTTAAGTAACATTCACAGTAAATAAAACACAAAAGTTTTCACACTCCATTCAGTAGCCTACCATGAGATTTGAGGAGGATTTGAAAAGGATTTGAAATTCGCAGGTCAGGAACTCACCTTTTTCAAGGCACACGCTTTGATGACTTTTTCGTATCGCTCCTTCTCGTATTTCTTCCCAAACAGAATATTGCTCCTCACGGTTCCTGAAAACACCCAGGGCTGCTGGGAAACGTAGGCGATGCTGCCCTGCACGCTGACCAGCCCATGGCTGGGGGACAGCTCTCCCAGGACAGCACTTAACAGGGAAGACTGCAAACAGACGGGAACAAGTCACCACTCAGCGTCAGACACTGTCAACAGGCCGGGCCACCACAACCCGGCCTTCTCCCAGCCCTGCGGCTGGAGACACGTTATCATCCTTTCATGGGAAGCAGGAAGAGTTACAGCACTGGAAACCACAGTAAGAAGTGGGGGAAAGCACGGTGGGTCAGTGTAAACCAGCACTTTATAATAAAAAGAAACCGAGCCGAGCAGAAAGTCCTGCTGTTGAGAGCTGTCGAGTCAAAGCTGACTCAACCAGACGCCATGAGCAGGGATCGAACCCCCGGCTCTGCGTCCTCCTCAGTCCGTCCTGTGTCCAGTCTCGTATTCACCGCATCATTCATCTCACCAGTGTCCTTCTCTCCTACACTGACCTTCCACCTTTCCAGGGACAATGTCCTTTTCTAAGATGTGAGAGATAAGGGCTCACCATCTTCACTGCTGCTTCTTCTTCTTTTTTTTTAATTTCAGGTAAATTTTATTTTGCTTGGAATTGAAACATACACACTCATTCTTTCAAAACGATGCGTTGATATTAGAGATTTTTAGTACAGAAATGCACTACACGTTACTAATAATTTGGAGGAGTATTGCCTGCTTGCTTCTCCTCGCTACTCAATAATAAATACAATACTACACACTTCTTACACAGACTGTTCCTACTGTTGTTGTGGACCCTAGAGTCGGAACTGACCCACAGCTGAGCCTCAGGTGGGTTTTCAGAGGCAGTTAATTGCATGGGAAGAGACTGCCCATACGTCTCCTGTGCAGCAGCTAGTGGCCTCGAACTACATGCTTTTGGGATTGCAGCACGGCTTCTTGCCACTAGGCCACCAGAGCTCCCCCAAACAGATTGGTTTGGGATTTTTTGTTCTTTTTTCCTTTTTTTTTAAATTCAACACTCCTCACTAATAGCACAATTCAGAAGTATCTACCTCAATCTCCCCTAAATCAAATCCTACATTATACAAGGAATAATTAAGAATGTTTGCAGAGACATACTAGGCCATACTTCGTCCACTGATCTATAAATTATCCCTGCATTCAAACACAATGTTAGACAAAAGTACTTGCTCCCTGAAGTTATGTATAAATAATACATTCAGAGCACTAGGAAAGACTTATTTAAGGGCAACCTTGAGTAAGTCAGATTGTAGGGAAAACCTCTGCCAGGGTCTCTTGAATTGTTAAAGAACAAGTATATCAGTTTGCCTTTCTACGCAATCTAAATTTGGACAATAAATAATGAAGAACAAATAAGAGTGGACGACTCTGAATGTTGTAAAGAGACTGTACTATGGACAGCCAGAAGAATAAAATCTGGCTGGAAGTACAACTAGGGTGAGCCTTACAGGGAAGGATGGGGAAACTTCTCACATACTGCGAGCAGATTCTGACAGGGCTAATCCTTGAAAAGGGACATCAAACTGGGCATTGGGAAAGAAGCAGCGAAAGAGAGGAAGACCCCCTACGAGGTGGACTGACACCAACAACAGGCTTCAAGGTGCCCTCGATGGTGTGGACGGCGCGGGATGAGCAAGGCTCACTTCCGCTGCTGTCAGGGTCACTGTGAGTTCTCGCTGACTGGAGACACCACGACACTTAACAACAACAACAACATAACCCATGATCTGGAAGAGCAAAAATCCAGCATGAAGGAAAGAAATACTGTCCCATCACACATTCTACATTCCAACTTGTGTGTTTTGTTGGTTTAGAATGTATGAGACTAAGTGTTCTTACATACACGCCCACTGAATCTTGTACAACAAACACACAGGATGTGTCTGCACATGCCTCTCAAAGCTTTAGGCACATTGATCTGAAATGATCTGTGTACCTGTCTCCCTCCTGGGATCTGCTAGAGGCCAACGGCATCTTGCTTGTACTTGGGTCTTCCAGCTCCAAATGGGAGCTGACAGGAATTAAGTAAGTGACATGGGGACAGGTTTTCAGAAGAGCCCTCACACCCTCCAGACGTCCTGTCCTGAGCCTCTAACGTCAACTCTGACAAAAAAGACGTCCCAGTTTAACATCTTCCTTCCATGAAAGCAGCTCCCTTCACAAAGGTGTCAAACTCACAGACAAGGGTTTCCCAGCAGGGCAGCCTGGAGCATCAACAAGGGAAATAGAATATGCATTGCCCAGACGGATACAGTCATGTAATCGAGCTGAAAAAGTAACAATTAATAGAAACTCCTTTGAGAAATGCTGTTCAAGACACAGTGAATTCAGAACTGTGACAAACTCAGCTTTGGGCTCAAACCAGAAACTTTAACAAGGGATGTGACTGAGCATCAAACTGCCAGGTGGTCTAACTCACCTTTCCTGCTCCCACAGGTCCAACCACTGTCAACAATTCTTGGGGTCTGACGGTGAAGGACATGTCTTGCAGGGTGGGACTTTCTGAAGCCTGCAAAGAAAAGATCACAAAAAGACGTCCATTTCAAAACAGTGACATAAGTCATTTCAATAATAGAGAAAATAAGACAATAATTACCAATACATAAGCACAATTAGGGAGCTCTGGTGACTCAGTGGTAAGGCATGGTGCTGCCAATCCAAAGGTGCATGGTTCAAATCCACCGGCTGCTCAACAGGAGAAAGATGGGCCTCTTCTGTAACTGAGTCCAAGAAAAGGCTGGAGGGTCAGCTGCGGGTCAGTCCTGACCCAACAGTAAACAACCACACCACCAAAAACAAACATAATTCGAATCCTTTTCCACGCGATTTTAAGCAATCTTCTTCTGGAGTCTGTTAACCCAGTGTAATTTCTTTGTGGAGTTTGACACACTGGTCAAGGAAATTCCATCCTTGTACAAGATTCTCACAGACACACTATTCTAGAAACTCACAAAATTTAAGTATAACAAATAAATCTTCTTGAAAGGAAAACTTTCTGGGACCCACTAAGTTTCTCCAGTAACATTCATTTGGTTTTTTTAAAAAAGAAAAAAAATTATTATTTTTGTGTTTACCATCAAATCAGATCCGACTGGTACAGGAGGAGATTGTCCCTCCTTCTCCAGCAGAGCATCTGGTGGATTCAAACTGCATGCCTCTGGAACTGCAGTGTGGCGTTCTTACAATGACTATTCTGTGGTCAATGCAACATTGGCTTCTGTCTAGTTTCATCACTTCCACAAGGTGGCAGCATGGGAACACAGTACGCCCAGACACAGAGTCATAAACAATTTGAACTCTCCACATATCTCTGCATTTTCCCTTGATCAAGATTCTGTCTCATATCGCTCAACAGATTAAACAGTCACCCTAGGCAAATGAACGGCGATGGAGGGCACTACGTAATGACAGCCCTCACATAACCATATAGATAGGATAAACTAGGTATACTGCATTGAAACAGATGAGGGAGAAAATTGTTTAAAAGGTATGTATGATTAGGTATTATTGTCATGACAGGAGTCCAGAAAGAAGGCTGCAAAGTGGAGTGGACCTGCGGGGAGGGACTGCATAACAATGAGAGAATTTTTCTTTTACTTTTCAAAAAGAAGACCAAACTGGAGGGGTGGGGTGGGCAGGGAGAAAAGTGCAACAATGAATGAATGGAAATCCAAAGTCTCTGTAAATTTTCATTAAAATTTAATAATAGTAATAATAATAATAATAATAAAACTTAAGGAAATTAAAAAAAATCAATCATACTGTTAACGTGGAGGGTCTCAGGTTTGCACCTCCATGTAGCCGGAACCACTTATCCTGGACAGGTAAGGACACCAGAGTAGCTGTGCTGTCTATTTTAAGAGAAAGGCACCCAGGCAATCCAATACAAAGGGGACAGACGGCTAAAGCATGTACTGTGCTGGCCAAAACCCCATTCCCGAATGAATCATCTAAACAGACTCAAGGAAAGGTGCAGACTCTAAGGTTCTCAGGGAACTTGAGGGTCTTTCCCAAATAAGGCTTTTCCATACAAACCAAAGATCAGGAATATACTCACTACTGTTAATGAGAAAAAGAAATAAAAAGTGTTTCCTAAGTTTCTCCAGTCACTAGTCTTTTAACAGATGAACTAACTCCCATACAGAACTTTCAAACACTGCAAAATCTGTGAGGAGCCCTGGTGGTACAAGTCTTCAGGGAGCCGCAATGCTGCCCCCCACACAGCACCTCTCTGGGAATTCGGAGGCACCAGAGGTAGAAAGACAGACAGTGAGAACCTCCTCCTGTGTGATTTACAGCCCCTGAAAACCAGGAGGAAGGCCAGCTACGAGTCGGTCCCACTTGGTGACAATGAGTGTGATATTAGGAGAATTAAAAAGGAGAGGGGAACAGCATCCTAGTTACCAAATATAATATTTTTCTAAATCTAAATATCAAAGCTCTCAGAACATTGTGATTGTTGAAAAAGAAGGGGGAAATTGCAATGTGCAGTTTCGAATGGCCTTTATTATCATCTGTAACTGTATTAACAGGTGCACTCTAAGTTAGCTGTGGAGCACAACACTTTATTTTTCTGAGTCTTGGCCATATTTGCCTCCTGCTTGAGAAACTGACCAAATTTGAGCCCCAAGGCTTTTTCTACAAGAGCTGATGTTATTTGCTTTTGGGTGTCACTGAGCCAAGTGTAACTCATAGCGACTCTACGAACAAGATCTGAACCCTGTCCTACGCTCTACAATCCTCAAAATCTCTGCCATCTCAAGCCCATTGCTGCAGTCGCTGTGCCAATCCACCTGGCTGAGGGTTTTCTCTCCATTGCCATCCCTCCACCTTTCCAAGCATGATGTCCCTCTCCAAGGCAGCCTCTCTGAGCAACATGCCTAAAGCATGTGAGGCGAAGCTTTATCATCTTTGTCTGTAAGCAGCAATTTGGCTGCACCTTCCGTAACACGTCTGTCTGTTCTTTTAAGAGTCCATGGAATATTCAGTCCTCTTCTCCAACACCACACTTCATCAATTCTTCTTCTGTCATCCTTATTCAGTGTCCAGCTCTCGGCAGCATTATCAAGTGACTAAAAAGAACATGGCCTGGGTCAGACACACCTTAGTCTCTAAACTGACCTCATTACTCCTCAGTAATTTGGAGCAGTTCCTGTCTACACACTTTCCCAGTGCAATATGTCTCCTGATCTCCTAACTGCTGGTGCCAAGTGTATAGACTGTGGATCCAAGTAAGCTGGAGTCACTGACAGTTTCAATCTCTTCTCCACCTATAATATGTTGTCTATCATCCGTGGAGAGAATTTTCGTCTTCTTGATGCTGAAATGCAACCCATATTGAAGGCGGCAGTGTTTGATCCTCTATAGTAAGACTTCAAGTTCTCACGTTCAACAAGCAACACTGTCATCTGGCACTAGGGCTCCATCAAACGTATAGTGGCAAAATCACTCTTCATATGTCAAAGAAAAATTATCTCAACTGAAACAGGCCCTGCCAACTGCCGCCTTCCGAAGAGGATTCTGGGAACAGGTATCACAGCAGTGTCCCCGCCCACTGCTCAGCAAAGCTTCGTTGTAGGACCACCATGTGCGGGACACAGGGAAGAGATGTGGTGGAGCAAACCCAATGACAACCTAGCTACAGGACGTGGCTGCCGAGTTAAAATCTGAAATGTAGGGGAGCTCTGGTGGCCTAGTGGCAAGAAGTTACAACTACAATCCCAGAGGTGCGTGGTTCGAATCCACCAGATGCTCTGCCGGGGAAGGAGGGACAATCTCCTCCTCTACCAGTCAGATCTGATTTGACGGTACACGCACACAAAAAATAAAAAAAAAAATTAAAAAAAAAATAAAATCTGAAATGTCCTAATATACGCTCCCCAGCCTCTCTCCACATCACATGTGAGGGGCAAAAACATCTGGGAGCTCTGGTGGCCTAGTGGCAGAAGTTACAACTACAATCCCAGAGGTGCGTGGTTCGAATCCACCAGATGCTCTGCCGGGGAAGGAGGGACAATCTCCTCCTCTACCAGTCAGATCTGATTTGACGGTACACGCACACAAAAATAATAAAATAAAATTAAAAAAATTAAAAAAAAAACAAACATCTGAAAGATTTCACGTTAAAGAGAAGAAATGAACATCTGGATAATCGTCAAAATAAATTTCCTCCAGAAATAATAAAAGTTGACTATAAAATAGTTGTTATTATTTTTAATTACAATTATCTAGGCCTAAAAGTTATCACAATTATATAAACTATCAAGGAGCCCTGGAGTTAAGTGTTGAGCTGGTAACTGAAAGATCAGAGGTTCAAACCTACCAGCTGCTTTCTGGAAAGAAAGCTGTGTCACGCTGCTTCTGTCATGATTACAGCCTAGGAAACTCTGCAGATCATCACAGTGAAGGGCCAGTAAAGTGGCTAGGAAGTGGGAATGACATGGCAACACACAACACAGAAACAATCAGTAAGGAGGGAGGGTTTCAAGGTGAAAACATTTTTCCACTCTTCCCTACATGCGCAATGCTGACAGACTGCTTCAGCATTGTTTTTTTTTTAGTAAGCTAGTAATTCTGTTTACTTTTTTAAAAAATTAAGCTCCACAATCAACACTCTCGGCATCAGCAATCAGGAAGTCAAAAAACAAATTGCAATGGGAAAATCGGGTGTCAGGGATCTCTCCAAAGCACTGAGAAACAACAATGACGTCAGTCTAGAGACTAAGGTGCGCCTGATCCAGGCCTTTGTCTTCACAATAACTTGCTATGCATCAGAGACCTGGACACAACCAAGGATGGCAGAAGAATGATGTCTTTGAGCTGTGGTGCTGGAGGAGAGTCTTGAAAATACCATGGACTGCCAAGAAAACAAACAAGTCCAACTTGGAGAGGTTAAACCAAGTTTCTCCTTGGAGGCTAAGATTTTGAAGCTTTATCCCACATACTTTGGGCATGGCCAGAAGAGACTGGTCCTTGGAGAAGGGCATCATGCTTGGAAGGGTGGAGGGACAGTGCAGGCGAGAAAGACTCAGAAGAGATGGACTGACAGGGCCAATGGGATTTGATATGTCAGAGTTGGTGACACTGGCTCAGGACAGGGCAGGCTTCAGAGCTATTGTACACAGGGTCGCTATGAGTCACAGGTGGCTGTATGGCACATAACAACAACAACAACAAATACTCCCCACCAGCTGCACAGGGAAGGATGGGTATTCTCCCCGTGCAATATACAGCCTCTTAAAACTGTTTAGAGAGTCAGTTATGTGTTGGTTCTGACTTGATGGTAAACCACAACTGTGCTTTTATAAAATGAATAGAAAACCATTTGCTGTCAGCCTTCCTCGCAGTTTCCCGTTAGGACATGATGAACGGGTTCTTATCTCCCCACCAGCAGACCTGAGGTTGTGCGCACTGCCTGAATGTCGCCAAAAGAGGGCAGCATTCAACAGCTCAGGAGTGTGGTCCCTGCCAGTCACCCCGTTCTGCAGACCAGGGGCACACACAGGGACAAACCCCCAGCCCTACAGGCTTGACAAGACTCTACTCCCTGCCAGAAACTGCTCTTGGCCCTGGGGACCTAAGAAAGAAAAATAAAAAGACAAAATTCCTTGCCCAAACGAAGATTAAAGGCTCCCAAAGAGGCCATGTGTTTCAAGAGTAGTTAAATGAGACCAAGTCCATTTATTTTCTAAACAAGATGTAGGTTGTTGTTATGTGCCATCAAGTCGCTTGCGATTCATAGCGGCCCTATGTACAACAAACAACCCTGAACCCTGCTCTATCCTGTGCCAGTCACACTGCCTCTGACAAACCCATTCCGATTATCCCAGTCACTGAATCAATCCACCTCATAGACGGTCTTCCCTGCCTGAGAAAATACAACCTTCTCCAAAACACCCACCTAATTATCCAGAGGAATTCTGCTCGTTTAGTGGTTAATGAGCTTTGTTACCAATTCGAAGTCACAAAGTTCAAATCCACCAGCTGCTGGGAGAAAGATAGGCAATCTCCTCCCATAATATTTGCAGCCTCTGAAAACACGCTGGAGAGCCAAGCTATGAGTCTATTCTGACTGAACAGTACATGATAACAAGTCTCAGGATGACAGCGGCATCAGCTGAGGAATCCAGAGCAGCTGAAGACGTCTAATCTCCCTACATGTCCTGCCACCTATTATGCCCACCCTGTTTCGACTACAACCCATGTGCCCTTACCAAGACCCAGCTTTACACTGGTCACCTCTGGAGCTGGGAGCTGCCCGAGTATCCCTCCTAGAAGATGTGGACTGTGCCACGCCCAGCCAACAATCAGCCCCTGGATCAGTGGGAGCACCTCCTGATTTGGGGACCTTCTCCCTTACTGGACACTTCCCACTCATTCCATGGTCACCTATGGCCTCACGTGAACAAGTCACATCAGCAGTGACTGTCTTCCCCATCCCCGAGACTGGCAACCATGCCCTATGTAGCCAGATACACGAGCCGAGGCTCTTCTAAAGCCAGCAGAAACTCTGCCCCAAGCTAGGTGCCCTACCTCTTAACACGCCCTCAACACACCCTGCACCAGAGGCAGGACCACCATGTGCTGGCTCACGTCCTGGGGCTTCAGTTAGACGAACAGAAAATCTGACATAACAGAGCACCCCAATGCTAGTCTTCTGCTGGGCTGGCAGATATGTTGTCTCTGGTCAGACCATTCGTACCTTATCTCCTATAATACCCATGCCTGCTTTAAGATACTTACCTGTATGCTTGTTTTATATTTTGGTCTTACAGATACACCACTTACTTTTAAGTTTGCTACAATAAGGAGGTGAACACATGTTGCTCTGATGCTGTTTACTAATGTTATGGTTTGTATACATTTATGCTTCCTTGTTTATAACAACAGCTGTTATGCATGCAGCACTTGTCTGTCAGTATGTTTTACCTGATGGAATGACAGGTTGCTATTATGCCGGAAATTACACCACAAAGATTTCAAATACCAGCAGGGTAATGCATGGTGGACGGGTTTCAAGGGAGCTTCCAGAGAAAGGGAGATTTGCCATAAACATCTGAAATAGTTGGTTGTTGTTATGTGCCGTCGAGTCGCTTGCAACTCATAGCGACCCTATGTACAAGAGCCCTAAATCCTGCTCTGTCCTTTGCCAATCGCACTATCTCTGACACTCCCATCCTGATTACCCCAGTCACTGAATTAATCCACCCCAAAGAGGGCCTTCCCCTCCTGCGCTGTCCCTCCACCCTCCCCAGCATTATGTCCCTCTCCAAGGACTGGTCTCTTCTCACAATATGTCCAAAGTATGTTAGACGGAGCCTCAGAATCCTTGCCTCCAAAGAGCCACCCGGTTTAACCCTTTCCAGGACAAACCTGTTTGTCTTCCTAGCAGTCCATGGTATTCTCAATACTCTTCTCCAGCACCACAGCTCAAAGCCATCAATTCTCCTTCTATCCTCCTTGGTCATTGTCCAACTCTCTGATGCATAACAAGTGATTGCAAAGACCATGGCCTGTATCAGATGCACCTTAGTCGCCAGAGAGACACCAGCAGATCACTAAAAACTCTGTGAGTAACAGTGAAGCATAGAAAGGTACAGCAACAAAAATAGAGCCTCACAGATAGGAAACCATTAAAAAAGGAAGAGAAACAGATCAAAACAGCCCTTAATAACTAGAAAATAGAATGTACAAAGTATGAATCTATGAAAATTGGAAGCTGGGGGGGGAGGGAAGGCTGGGCAGGGAGAAAAGTGCAACAATGAATGAATGTAAAATCTCTGTAAATGTTCACTAAAATTAATAAAATAAAATTTAAAAAAAATAAAAGAGAAATTTGGAAGTTGTCAAAATAAAATGGAACCCAGAAGGAACAGTATCTTAGGAATTAGCGAAGATGGACTGGTATTAGCCACTTGGACTCAGACAACCACGTGATCTATTATGATGGTAACAACAAACTGGGGGAAATGGCATTGTAGTCATAGTTCAGAAGATCCAGCCTCAACACAATGCTGTAAAAGGATGCTCCCCATATACACACAACCATTAATACAACTGTTACTCAAGTAAACGCATCAAAGATAAAGAAATGAAGACTTGCACCAACTTCTGCAGCCTGAAAGTGACTGAACATGATAATAACTAGTGACTAGATTGCGAAGTCGGAAACAGACAAGGATTAGGAGTTGGCTGTGGTGACAGGAATGAGGCTAGAGACCAAATGCTAGAATTCGGTACAAGTAATGATGTCGTCATTGCAAATATCTTCTTTTAAAAAAAAACCACAACATATAAACTGAACTGTGGGAGAAAGAGATGACTTGAAACTCCCTGGATAGAAACTGCTCAGGTGGAGGGCCTGGCCTCACACCACTCAGCCTCTCCTTAGACAAGGAAGGACAGCAGAGGACCACTCAGCCTCTCCTTAGATAAGGGAGGACAGCAGAGGACCACTCAGCTACTCCTTAGACAAGGGAGGACAGCAGAGCTTGGAAGAGGGGACAGTAAGTCGAAATTCCCACAGGGCTGCAGCACAGACCAGGGACTTTAGGAAAGGCAATTTCCCCTGAAAGGACTTTCAAGAGAGAGACTGGATTACTCCACAGCTTGAATATTTTAAGCTGTCAACTCCTCAATAGCCATAAAGATAAGAAGTACCAAAAATTTATGCAGACACAATAGGAATAGCCAAACACTTATTAAGAAAAACTTCACATAATGTCAAGAAAGCTGCAAGCAGCTTCAAACACTGTAATAAAACAAACCAAGCCTGCTCCAAAAAAAACAGAGAACACTGCAGACCCAGGGAACATCCCAGAGTCAAGGAGGCAGAAGATATATGTTGATAGGGAAGTGTTCAAACAGCTATCAAAAAAGTACAGATGATGGAAGAAACAATGTTGCTGTGTACCATCAAGTCAGAACCAAGCGCACAGCTGACCCTCCAGTGGGTTTTCAGAGGCAGTTAATCGCACAAGAGGAGACTGTCCATCCTTCTCCCACGGAGCAGCTGCTAGATTAGAACCAGGTGCTTTTGGGACTGCAGTGCAGCTTCTTGCCACTAGGCCACCCACAAATAAAGGAAATATCCTAGAGGTAGGAACTAGAAGAAATATATTGATAGAGTTATTTGAACAGCTATAGAAGAAGATGCAAATGATGGAAAAATAATGGAAGCCATTAAGAAAGCAAATACTCCAGGGACAGGGAGACAAAAGAAATATATTGATGAGGAGGAATTCACACAACTACGCAAGAAAATGCAAAAGATGGAACAAAGAGTTTAAACTAATCAGGTGGTCGACCTGATGGTTCACATGGCCTCCAAAGAATAAGAGCCCCTTGGACCACCAGCCCCAGCAACAGCACTCGAAGAGAGAGAGAGACCCTCAGCTGCTGGGGAGTCCTTGTCCCAACCTGATCCTCCCACACACTGAGACTCTCACATCCTTGACAGTTTCCACCCAGTACTCCTGAGAAAGGGGAGGGGCTTGGGGAGCCCACCTTGTCATGTGCCATCAATAAAGTACACTGTACTCAGAAAAGAAGAAAAAAAAATCACAAGATGGTACAGCCAACACAGCACTGGAAATAACAGAAATGTATGAAAATGCAATACAGAATATTGAGATGAAAATGGCAGAAGTGTCCAGCATGCTGGAGGGACAAAATAATAGAACAGAAGAGATGGAGCAGAGAGTCAGTGAACTGGAAGACAAGAACCTCAATGGAAACATAGCAGAAGAAAAATCAAAGATGAGACAGAGAATGAAGAAAACATTAGAATCATGTGAGAACAGCACATGTACGACTGGAATTCCCGAACATGAGGGGAACTGGTAAATCATTGAGAAAACTGTAGAAGAGGTTGTTTGTCTCTGTGTACCATCAAGTCAGAAATGATCGATAGTTGACCCTCCGGTGGGTTTTCAGAAGCAGTTAATGGCACATCCTTCTCCCTGGAGCAGCTGGTGGCCCTGAACCGCGTTCCTTCATGACTGCAGCACAGCTTCTTGCCACTGCGTCAGAGCTACTTCCAAGGTATTACAAAGAACGAGGAAATCCACATTGAAGAGGCTCAGCAAACCTATCATGGTCAAATTCTCCAAAATAAAAGGTAAGGATTCTATACTAAAGTATTCTACACTAAAAGCAGCATGAGAAAAACAAAGAGTCACCTACAAAGGAAAAGCAATTAGATTATAAGTTCTGATTTCTCAGCAGAAACCACGCGAGCAAGAAGACAATGGGATGGCACGTACAGAAAGTGAAAGATGGGCTGAGGCTGCAAGTTTGTCAAGTGTCTGAAAAGTGGCCCTGTTTTATCAGGTTGCCCAAAATAAAAAATGAGCATTAAAAAATGCATGCTGTCCTACCTGTTCTACCAGCCTGCCACACAGATCCTTGGAAACTGATGGCATTCACTTTGCCACTTGGATGCCCCTGGCTGCCACACCAAAGAGAGTAGTGCAATCCATAGGGATTACAATAGGGCGGCTCCAATCCCACCCAGGAAAATGCAAATCCAGGGCCTATCCTTATACACAATGAGATGATCTGCTAAGATTACGGTAAAAGCGTGCACCATTCTCCAAAACCTCTCACCTGTAACACTTAATAACTGGATTATTCACTAATCCATTCAACCAACCCTTTCAATGCTCTGTCACTGGTCTGCCCAGTCCCAGCATTGTAAACACCTAAGCTGATATGCACCAACTTCAAAAATAAGTTACCACTTTTCAGGTTCTGTGAAAACTAGAGAAAGAGCAACTTGTGAAGCACCTTATGCAGACTTCCTATCTAGTAACTGAAATCTTTATTTCCGATTTTGAGAGCTTTGACAGCATAACATTCATTAAGTTGCAAATCACACTTCACAACGTGTACACTGCATCGATGTGCGAAGCTCTCCACGAGCCATATGGCCGTGTAGTGGAAGATTTGTTACCTTATCCCAAAAGGCAGTTAAATCTTGTACGTTCACGATGGTTTTACCATCTGGCGGCAGCTGAATGTTGCGCTGAGATATCTCATCCAGTAAGAGAAAGTTCTAAGGGGAAAAGGGAAAGAAAGATTGCTTAAATTGCTGAAATAGAAGCACAAACATTAACGTTTTCCTAAAACCTGCAACATAAAAAATGTTACACATTTGCTTTCTTTTTACCACACGTCTTGGTCCTCATCAGAGTATTATTCATACACATAAATACAAAGTGTCTATGTTATACCGATGTATCTTTAAAACTCACCGCCATAAAGTTGATTCTCACTTCCAACTAACCTCTAGCAGATTCCTGAGGCTGTAAACCTTCACAAATTTCCCCCATAAAGTTGTTGATGGATTCAAACCCCATATGGTCACATGGTTAACAGTGTAAGGTGCTACGAACTATACCAGAGATCTTCGTGTGTGTGTGTGCATTCATGTAAGTATATATATATAGTCGTATGTAGACTGATATGCATAGGACACTCTGGTGGCCTAGTGGTAAGGAGCCACATGGCAAAGCCAAAGGCAAGTGGTTCAAATCCACCCGATGCTCTGTGGGAGAAAGATGGGCAGTCTCCTCTCATGCAATGTATTGTCTCTGAAAACCCACTGCAGGGTCAAGTATTAGTGGATTCCTACTCAAAAGTACACAATATACCTTTACAACAATATACATATATCCATAAGAGGCACAAACGACGTGCATCACACCTAGACCACACATATCACAGGTAAACCACATCACATACATCACATGTAAGTCACACACATCACACACACTAACCACATACAGCACAAGTAAAGCACACACACCACACATAAACCACACACATCACACGTAATGCATCTACAGACATAGACATACACACGAAGGTTAACAGCCACGAGACAACTGTGTGTCTCTTGCAAAGACAAGGCTGGTTTCTGCTTAAAGAAAAGGCAGTGTTGCCAAGTTTATACACATTTAGAACCTGAGAATGCTGTTGCCTTTTTAATACAGACAATATACACCCCAGAGTAGCTAGGAAGTTAGTGAGCAGAGATTCACTGAATCTCCACCACGAGCCAAGGTCTGTGCTAGATGCCTGGATGCAGACCCTGCACAGGCCTTCAGAACAGTAGCTGGCACTCTTGAGCTGTCAACAGGAGGCTAACAGCAAAGAAGACCTCAAATGAAATCCCGCCCTCTCTGCCCAGCCAAAAGGGCAGAGTGCCCTTTGGGTTAGCACCTAGGTTCACTCTGATTTTTCTCTTCTATGTGACCATTGTTGCTTTTGTTAGGTGCCTTCGAGCTGTAGACAACTCATAGTGACCCTATGAACAAAAGACCTGAGCACTGTTCATAGAGTTTCTGGAGGCAAGCCATGTCAGAAGTGGATGCCACTCCTGCTTCCAAGCTTGTTTTAGTCGGGAAGCTCCACCCAACACTGTCCACCCTGGGTAACCTTTTCTCGTATCTGACACATCAGTGTCACGGTGTTCAGCAGCACAGCAACCACGAGTTACCTCTGTACTGCAATGCACAGACCAGTGCTATACCACTTGGAAGAATGTTTGACAAAAAAACAATTTAAACCAGGCCTGAACAACGCAGATTGTTTGCCAAAATGTGGCAGCAAGCAGCCTGTTGTGACTATGAACATTCATCATGATACTGGGTCAATGGGACAGTAAGTGTTAAGTCACAATTATTTAGCTTAGCTAGACAGTAAGGTTCCCTCTGCAAGTCTACCAAAATATATCATGAATGATCAATGTCATCATTCTTAAAAAAAAAATCCTTATTGAGTTTCTGTATCTTAAAAAAAAATATTTTCTAGTCATCTTTCCTAGGAGGTAAGGAGCTGTGTGTGTAAGACAGATGGTTCAAATTCACCAGCTGCTCCATGTGAGAGAGACAGGCATCATCTCCTGTACAATTTGTCGGCTCTGAAAACCCACTGGAGGGTCAGCTATGCATTAGTCCTGACTCAACTCCAATAAGGTTTTGTGGGATGTTTTGGTTTTTGTTTCCTCACAATCACTAGTCTTTTTATCCTTAAGAAGCCTAGTCCAGAGTTGTGGTGCTGCCCCCAAGGCCATGCATCTCTGGTGGTTCAAATCCACCAGAGGCTCCACGAGAGAATCATGAGCCATCTCTCCCCAGGCCACGGGAATCAGTGAAGGTCAGCTGAGCCTTGGTTCCCACAGCCTGGCACAGTGCACGGTGGCTTGGTTTTGTTTTAAGTCTTTTTGCCCCTAGAGACTGCCCTCTCTTCCTGTACAAGAGTCCTGCCTTCCATTCCTGCTATTTTCCACAGTCTCTCACTGCCCTCTCCTAGCTAATCCTTGCGTGGGTTTGGAGAGCTGTGAATTGCACAAGGAGACATTACTCATCTTTCAGTCAGCAATTATTTAGCAAACACTGTAAGACTCTAATGGGAAAAAATTCCCCAGAACCCCAGAAACCACTACTGGCAGCAGGATCCCCAGTTTCATTCTTTTCAGCCCAGAACAATTATCTGGTTCAGCAGGTAGGAGTCAGGACACTCATCTCAAATTTTGTCAAGACTGAGGAATGTTCAGCTCAACTGAGGGTAACTGAAAGCAAGGACTTGCATTCAATAGACAACCCTCCCTCCAACCAGTTTTATTTTAAACTCAAACTCATTGCCAGCCTGACTGAAAACTGATGTTGGATCATTCATTATTAATAGGGTTTTTAAGACCTTTTACTTTAGAAGTCAATGACGAATCCAGCTGCTTTGTCTGTCTTTTTCTGGAAGACCCTCTGAAACCTATCCACCCTAGGTGACCCTGCTGGTCTTTGAAACACTAGTGGTACAGCTTCCAGCATCAAAGGAACATGCAAATCACTCTAGCACAGCAAACTGACAGATAAGTGCTGTATGTTACAAGCAAACTATGAACAAAGACACGCAACCTATAAAATAAGACAAAAGTCAACCCTCCAATATAGCAAAGTGACACGTGGATGCAACACTCGTCACAGCAAACTATATAGCAAGCAAGCACATAAATATCACCAAACAAACAAGCAAGCTATGGGAAATGGAAATGAACTATTTGGTCTGGGACAGCTTATCTGCCGGCCCACTGGAAGACAATGAAGACCCTAAGAATAACAGAAGAATACTGTTAGCATAGTAATGGAAGTGAGACCCTATGATTAGAAGGCACGCAAAACATGAGGAGAAACACCTGTCAACACCCATTCATAACTGGAATGTGGACTGTATAAAGAACCAATCTAGGAAACTTGTGAATTGTCGAAAATTAAATGGAACACATAAAGATAGACCCAAGGCATTAGTGAGCGGAGACAGACTGGCACTGACCGACCACTTTACATCAGACAGCACATGATCTATTGTGCCTGAAATGATAAACTGAAGAATGGCATTGCATTCTGGGTCAAAAGTAACATTTCACAATTTATCCTGCAGCACAAGGCACTGAGCCAGAAGCTATTTATCCATATACCTAAAAGGTATAACTGTCAATACAACTATTCTTCAAAATACACACACAAACCATGAAAGCCAAAGATAAGGAAACTGAGAACTTGTACCAATATTTTTTTGACAGGTAGTTGACCCTCAGTGAGATGGATCGATTCAGTGACTGGGGTAATGGGGGAAGGTGTATCAGAGACAATAAGGTTGGCACAAGGTAGAGCAGGGTTTGAGGTTGCTGTACATAGAGTCATTATGAGTCACAGGCGACTCAAGGGCATATAACAACAAGTTGGAAAAGATGTCCTTGGTGATAGAAATGAGACTGGAGATAAAATTATAGAATTCTGTACTATCAACTATATATTCACTGCAAATAGTTTTACAAAAATCATAAATAGCAACTATACACGTGGACCTCACCCGATAGACTGAATCAGATGAACTATATAAAGAATTAATGGGGAAAGTTCCATATCAGATGTCAAAACCGGGTGAGGGACTGACTATGTCATAGATCAATTTCTCATATACAAGTTCCAACAGAAGTTGGAGAAAATGAAAACAAGTCCATAAGAAAAATAATATGACCTTGAGCCTGTATCAACTGAATTTAAAAACCATCTCAAGAACAGATTTAACGCATTGGATACTAATGAACAAAGAAGAAATCTGTGGGATGATATTAAGCAAAGAAAAAAGCAAAAGGTCATTATAAAAAACAGCTAAGAAAGAGAAGACCAAAATGGATGTCAGAAGAGACTACAATATACAGAAGCCCAAACAAAGGGAAGGAATCAAAGAGAAGATTTCAAAGGGCAGCTTGAGAAGACAGCTGAATACTGTAACACAATGTGCAAGACTAGACTTAGAAAATCAAAAGGGAAGAACACTGGAAACTGTTAGAACCACCAATTCAAGCCTCCAGCTGCAATATTAAAGGATCTTAGAGGTCAAATATTGGATAATGAAGGCATCAACAAACATAAATGGAATACAGAGTCACTGTATGAAAAAGAATTTGTCAACACTGAACCATTTCAAGAAACAGTATGTGATCAAGAACCAAAGGTCATGGAGGAAGAAGTTCAAGCTGTACATCAGCAAAAAAATAAGGTCCCAGGAATTGATGGAATACCAGGGGTCATGTTTCAACAAGCAAATGCAGCCCTGATTATGTTCATTAGTCTATGCCCAGAAAATTGGAAGACTACCTGGTCAGTGGACTGGAGAAGACCCATATTTGTTCCCATTACCTAGCCCTTAAAAATGGTGCTCCAACAGAATGTGGAAATTATCAAATGATATCATTAATATCATATACAGTAAAATCTTGCTGAAGATGATTCAAAAACAGCTAAAGTGTCAGGGGCCTGGCTAACTTGTAAAGCAAGATTAGCCCTGTACTGTGAAACCAGCAAGACTAACTCCATCTTAGCTAGAAAATCTGCTTGGCAATATACAACTCAAGGAAATACGAAGCTAATGAATAAGAGTGACCAAAGGTCTCAGACCTTAGGGAATGTTATCTACCAAAACTCTTTGTTTCTTAGAGCACTCAATAAGACATGCTGGAAAACATCTTTGTATTGTGCTGAAGTCCGTGAGAGTTAGTGTTTGACCTGATAGTCAACCTCCCAGACGGAAAGAGATAATGCAATTGCTATTGCAGACGGTTTTCTAAAACCTATATATGCTTTTCTAAAATCAGTAAATTCTCTATTCGTCATCAACAGGTAGTCTCTCTGCATCTTCATTTAATCCTCGTTCTCTTCTCTCAGCAGAACTGTTTCGATATATTGAGGCTGGACTTTGATACTAAAGGAAATTACCAGAAATTCAAGGTGGATTCATATATGAGGGGTATATCAGTGCTGATGTCAGACAGATCTTGGCTGAAAGCACAGAACACCAAAAAGACTTTTCCTTGTGTTTTATAGACTAAGCAAAAGCATTTGACTGTGTGGATCATAACAAATTTTGGATAACATTGAGATGAACACAAATCTCAGAAAACTTAATTGGGCTCATTCATAAATTTATACATAGACCAAGAAACAGCTGTCTGAACAGAACAAGAGAAGGCTGCATGGGAAATGTGGGTGTCAGAACTGTATTCTTTCTCCATATTTATGCAATCTGTACTCTAAGCAAATAATTCAAGAACTTGAACTCTGAAAATGAATGCAACATCATGATTGGAGAAGACTCATCAACAACCTGCATTATGGAGATGACACAACTTTGCTTACTACAGTGAAGAGGACTTTTAAACACCTGATGAATAAGATCAAAGACTATATAGCCTTCAATATAGATTGAATCACAGTAACAAGAAAACAAAAGTTCTCATCAATAGGCAGCCTCATGATATATGGATAAAAGGTGGATGCTGTCGATGATTTTGTTTTATTTGGGTCCACAATCAATAGTTATGATTGGAATTGTTGTTGCTGTTATGTGCTGTCGAGTCGCCTAAGACAGCGACCCTATGAGCAAACAGCCCTAAACCCTGCTCTATCCTGTGCCAATCTCACTGTCTCCAACACACCTACCCTGATTACCCCAATCACTGAATCATTCCACCTCACAGAAGGTCTTCCTCTCTTGCAATGTCCCTCCACCCACCCAAGCATCACGTCATTCTCCAAGGACCTATCCTTCCTTGCAACCTATCCAAAGTATTTCAGACAAAGCTTCAGAATCCTTGCCTCCAAGGAGCAGCCTGGTTTAACCCTCTCTAGGATGAAACTGTTCATTTTCTTAGCAGTCCATGGTATATGCAATACTCTTCTCCAACACCACAGCTCAAAGGCATCAATTCTCCTTCTGTCCTCCCTAGTCATTGTCCAACTCTCTGATGCATAACAAGCAATTGCAAATACCATGGCCTGTATCAGGCGCACCTTAGTCTCCAGAGAGACACCGTTGCTCCTGAATACTTTAGAGAGGTCCCTAACAGCAGACTTTCCCATCGCGATACGCTTTTTGATTTCCTGACTGCTGGTGCCAAGAGTGTTGACTGTGGAGCCGAGCAAACTGAAGCTGTGAACACTCTCAATCTCTTCGCCATCCATCCTGATGCTGCCAATTGGTCCAGTGGTGAGAATCTTTGTCTTATTGACATTGAGCCTCAGTCCATACTGAAGACTGCAGTTCTTGACCCTTCGCAGCAAGTGCATGAGGTCCTCCTCAGTTTCAGCAAGCAGGGTTGTGTCATCTGCATAACGCAGATTGTTAATAGATCTTCCACCAATCCTGATGCCACAATTCTCCTCATAGAGCCCAGAAAAACACAAAAAGCTCTCTTGGAGAAAGAGCACTCCAGAGAGAGAGGTAAGATTAGTGAAACTTCTTATCACATACACTGAGCATACTGTGAGGAGGGACCAGTCCTTGGGAAAATGCATTACGCAGGTAAAGGTGGGGGGCTAAAGAAATAGAGGACGACATTCAGCAAGTTAAGCTGATACTGTGACTGTAACAACAGGCTTGAGCGTATCAGACACCGTGACGATGGCTCGGCACAGGGCAAGATTCAGATCTGTTGTTCCCAGGGTGGTTATGAGATGCAGTCAACTCACAGGCACCTAACAACATGTGCGACTGGAGAAGGTCATTCTGAGATCATGACCATGGCCAGGAGGGGCCTCAACACACAAAGAGAAACTCACCTGAGGACGCTCTGACTTCATCCCTCCCACAGTCATCCAGCCAGTCCCTCTAGCCTATTTTGCCACCATTCACCTCTCTCCTCAAGGTACAACCTGATTTCAGAATCTCACTTCCTACCTCTTACGTAAAATATTGAACTAACGTCCACAAGTCTCCCTTTCCTTTCCAGTATTTCCTGGCTGTGCTGAACCTACCCCAAACACCCGTCCCTACCGATGTCCATAAATCCCCTTTGATAACCTCCGCCACGTTCACACACTCTCAGAAGCATCTACGTGCATGCTTCCAAATGGGGTTTCACTTCATCCTGCTTGTCCCTGGCTGTCATGACTGGATGTGCTGTCAAGCTGGAATGGACTCACACCTGACCCTCCAGCAGGTTTTCAGAAACCGTAAAGAGGGCCAATCTTTCTCCCAAGGAACCGCTGTTGCATTCTGATTGTGTGTCTTTGGGTTGCCAGCACATCGCCAACCCACACTAGGCCAGGCCACCTGAGCTCTCTGGCAACTCAACTCAAATTCTCATTCTAACTGAGACTAGTTTAGGATTCCCCAGGTGGCAGTGACCTGACCACCTCTGAACCCCGAGAGGGCTACGTATCACTCACACTTACTCCACACAGCCCAAGGCAGTAACACAATGCCCCACAAACACAGTACATACAGGCAGCTGTTAAAATGAGCAGACATCCTCAGGATAAGGCAATAGAGACTGTGACTTAATATGAGACTCTTGTAATGCGTGGAAAAGAACTAAAAGAGTGTGGGGAAAGTACAAGAAGCCCTAAACTGCTTAGTTAAAGCATTTCACGTAAAAAGTACAGATCCTGAAGTCATGCTTATGACTTTAAGTTTGTATAAGCAACTTAATAAAGCTTAAGAATATGACTAGTTTACTCAAAAAAAAAAAAAGAGCAAACAAACTGATCACATAGCAGCTTCACCACAATCGCATCATAAACACACTGATGGGTGCTCCCAGACTCTAAGTCCATCAACAAGCTCTAAGTTACAGATGTTCTAAATTGTGTCTCAACAGAGTAAAATTCTGGCCCCAGATTAAATACACTGCCAAAAGACACAATTCAATACCCGGCAGCAAATATTAGAACTAAGTCTCCAACTTCCCTCAATAAAATCTAGGAAATGAGACAAGAAAACAAAGGAGCATCTGTGTATGAACAATAGGTCTCAAGTAAAGAAAGAGTTTACAATCTCCCCGAAGTTAAATCAGACTCCACTCAACATGTGAACAGCATGCACTTGTACCAGAGGGCTGGCTGCTTTTCTCTCTGGTTCTCACGCTGATGGAGAAGCTGAAATTAAAATGTCATTGCCGCATCCAGCGCACCCCCAGCACAGGTCATGCAGGAAAGCACCCAGCATCAGCACACGAGCCAAAAGAGAGTCACTTCTGAGTAGCTGGTAGGCAAAAGCTTAAGCATCTTGGTTAACAATACAACCTCAGAGACAAATTTTACAGGATGTAAAAGTCACTCAAGAATTTCCAAGCTTTGAAGTTAAGAGGGGATCTTTTATAATCCTATGGGGCATGCTCAAGGCCAGTGCCACCAGGCCCCTTTCCCTACTAGGAGGAAAACAGAGGGGATTTCTTATGTTAGGATCTAACTTTACAATAAATTCTTTTCTGTACACAGAGAAAAGGAAAGGGTGAAGCATGTACAAAAATAAAACACTATATATATGGAGAGAGAGAGAACTCAGAGGTAAGCACGGTATCACCAAAGGGGATCTATTTGGTATCTAGAAAAAAAGGAGAAAGAAAAAAAAAAACCAAGCCAGAAAAAAGCCTATTGGTCTTAAGTCAATTCCAACTCATAGGCTCCCCACAGAACAGTGTGGAACAGAGTGGAACTGTCCAGGGTTTCCAAAGCTTTACTTTTACAGAACGGAGTATTGGTGGTGTAGTCCCTACGGTTCCCACAGCTAAAGCACATCTCTCCAGTGGTTCAAATCCACTAGTGGCTTTGAAGAGGAAAGACAACAGACCTCTCATGCAGGCAACAGCCTCAACGAGCCAATGGAAGATCAGCCAGAAGTCAGTGCCTGTTCCACAGCAGTGAGGGAGCAAGTGAATCCAGCTGGTGGACTCGAACCCCAGGACTTTGGGATTGCAGCGCAGCTTCTCACCACTAGGCCATTAGCGCTCCCATATAAGACAAAAAAAATGGTAGTAGTAGAAAGTAATGTTATTTGGCAGTTAAGGCCTTGTACCAGCTGGCGGCTGGGCTTTTCACTGTGCTGTTATCTGAGAATGGAGCACTGGGCAATGACGGCAGCTGGCAGCTGGGCTCCGGGCCATGATGCCCGCTGGCCCTTGGGTTTGGGGCACTGATGTCACCTGCCAGTCAAGCTGTGATGCTATCTGGCAGGACTGTGCCATGATGCCATGTGGGAGGTGGGCTCGCTTTGGGCCGTGATGCCAGCTGGCCACTGGGACTGGGCTGTGACGTCACTGGGCAGTTGGGCTTCAGACAATGGTGTCATCCCCAGTCTGGCTTTGGGTTGTGATGCCATCTGACAGCTAGGCATTGATGCCATCAAGCAACAGCTGAGTCTGGGATCCGAACAATGCTGCCACGTGACCACCGGGCTGCAGGCAACGATGCTGTGTAGCAATCTGGCCTTTGGCTGTGACGTCACCTGGAAGGTGGAGCTCTGGGCCATGCCAGCATCTGACATGGAGCTCAAGGAAGTGATACCAAGAGACAGTTGGGCTTTGGACAGTGATACCATCCGGCAACTGAGCTTGGGGCCATGATGCCATCTGGCAGTTTGGACATGACGCCAGTCGGCAGTCAGGCTTTGCAAGAGATGCTAGTTAACTGGCATTCGGTGCAGTCATCTGGAAGTTAGGTCATGACACAATTACCCTCATTTAGTGATTTGACCTCAACATCACTGTTGCTTGTTGCTACAAAAGCCAGCCTGCTCAAGGTCACGTAGAGGCTCTCTCATAGAACTATTCACCACAGGCCTATCAATCACACAAACACGCACACACTTCCTCCACGGCAGAAGCCCTCACTGACTCTGATAGCATGGCTTCTAGGGAGCTGTGCTGCTAACTCAAAGCTGGGACCTCTCTCTGGTGGTTCGAATCCGGCCCCCAGCTCTGAGGGAGGAAGATGGGCAATCTCCTCCCACAGACTTTACACAGACCTGAAAAGTCAATGGAGGGTCAATTTTGACTTTGATGACAGTAAGTTTTGGGTTTTTTCAGTTAGTAATTTGAGAAGCAGTTAACTGGGAGCCCAGATGGCACAGTGTCTAAGCACTACGTGTAAACAGAATACACGAAGGTCAGAACCCACCCAGCCTGCAACAGCGTGGGGTTTCCCACTGGTGAAATTACAGGCCTGTGGGCCATTTCTACTCTGTCACACAGGGAAACTTTGATTCAGAATCAGCTCTTAGCACATTTAGGACAAGGACAGAGTATAAACACACAAAGGCGAAAGGACAAAGCCCTAGACACATGTAAAGAAAAGGACGTGGAGGACAGGGAAGAAACACAGCAGCCTAAAGGGGACACAGGAATCAACGAGCAACACTCTACGGGAAAGAAACCTTTCTGGAAACGAGTAACTAAGAGAGGCTGAAACCACTCTTCCTGACTAAGAGCACAGATGAGCGGGCGAGCTGCCTGTCCTGGTCAGCCCAGAGAGGAATCCTGGTCAACCCCAGACCATGCAGCCATCAGTTCATTCACCCAGGCAGGATGGTAGAATGTGCTGAACCTGTTAGCTTTCCTTGGATTTACATATTTCATTCTCCCCTGCAGCTGTTTGCACCTCAAGAGCCCAATGTAGTTGCTATTTGTATTATTGTTGTTGTTGTGTGCTGTCAAGTCATTTGTGACTCATACCCTATCTATGTACAACAGCTCTGAACCGTGCTCTATCCTGAGCCAACCTTATTGTCTCTGACACACCTACACCCCCGCTACCCCAGTTACTGAGTCAATTCATCTCACCAAGCAAGGGTCTTCCCCTCCTGCGCTGTCCCTCCAAGCATGATGTCCCTCTCCAAGGACTGGTCCCCCTTGCAACATGCTCAAAATATGCCAGACAAAGGTTCAGAATCGTTGCCTCCAAGAAGCAAGCCTGGTTTGACCCTCTCTAGGATGAACCTGTTTGTTTGTTCTCCTAGCAGTCCTTGGTATATTCAATATTATTCTCCAGACCACAGCCCAAACGCATCAATTCTCCTTCTATCATCTGTAGAAATTACCCAGCTTTCTGATGCAAGGCAAGTATGGCCTGGATCAGGCGCACTTTAGTCTCAAGACGGATATCATTGTTCTTCTGTACTCTGGAGAGGTCACTGACAGCAGATTTCCCAATGCAATCCGTCTCTTGATTTCCTGACCGCTGGTAGCAAGAGGGTTGATTGTGGAGCCAAGCAAACTAAAGCTGTTAAGAATCTCAATCTCTTCCCCATCAATTATGATGCTGCCAATTGGCCCAGTGTTGAGAATTTTTTTTCCTTGATATTGAGCTTCAATTCATATTTAAGGATGCAGTCCTAGTCCTTCTGCAGCAAGTGCTTCAGGTCCTTTTAAGTTTCAGCAAGCAGGGTTGTATCATCTGCAGAACACAGGATGTTGATGAGTCTTCCTCCAATCCTGATGCCACATTCCTCCTCACAGAGCCCAGCCTCTCGGTTGATCTGTTCCACATATAGATTGAAAAGGTATGGAGATAGGACACATCCTCAGCATACACACTTGCCTACTTTAAACCATGCAGTATTTCCTTGCTCTCTTCTGATGACTGCCTCCTGGTATAGGTTTCACATAAGGACAATCAAGTGTTCCGGGATTCCCATTCTCCTCAGAGTTAGCCAGTTTATTTTGATCCACATAGTCAAATGCTTTTGTATAGTCAATGAAACATAGATAGACATTCCTCTGGTACTCTCTACTTTTCAGCTAAGATCCATGTAACATTAGCTATAATATCACTAGTGCCATGGCCTCTTCTAAACCCAGCATGCATATCTGGCAGTTTTCTGTTGATGTGCTGTTCCAATCGTTATTGGATAGTATTCTGCAGAATCTTGCTTACTTGTGATGTTAATGATACTGTTAAATAATTTCCACAATCTGTTGGGTCACTTTTTTTTTTGAATGGGAAAAATATTGATTTCTTCCAGTCAGTTGGCCAGGTAGCTGTCCTCTAGATTTCTTGGCACAACTTGGTGAGCATATCCAGGGCAGCGTTTCTTTGTTTTCAACAAACAGATGCTTTCTGTATTACTGACTTTAGATGATATCAAGTCTGAGATTATTTGTAGCATCTTCTACCTAAGAGGACAGGGAGCACTGGTGGCGGAACTGAGCTGTGCTGCCAACCTAAACGTCTAGTTTGAATCCACCAGCTGCTTCGCAGGAGAAAGATGTGCAATCTTTCGTGGATGTACAGCCTCTGAAGACCCGCTGCAGGGTCAGCCAAGAGTCGGTTATCCCTCGACAGCAGTTAACAACTACACAGCCTCAGAAGAAATGAAAGGACTCAGAACACTTGGGAGTATCTGAACCTCTTGGATGACAGTATATGTCACGTAACATAAGATGGTAGAAACCTAAACTTTGTAACGCTAAAGGAGACATTATCTGACTTAAAATCAACTTATCACTTAAATAAAAAGGGCTTCTTGTCACCAAACCTTGATCCTTCGGATGCTGACAACTGCCTCGGACACCCTCTCGATGGCCGAGGGGAAGAAGAGGGTGACGGTCAGCCGCACGGCCCCGTACAGCGTCACGGCTACAAACACACGGCTGGCTGTGATCACGTTGCCCAAGAGCACGTAGGTGGTGAAAGTCACAAAAACGATGATTTTGCTCGCGACAAAAAACGATGCCAAATTCATTCCTCTGAGGTAGGAACTTCTGAGGACCTTGGCCACTTCCTTCCTGGAAAAGACGGGAGAAGACAGGGCTTTAAGCACTGGCATTGACTGAAGTCACTGATGCTCTTGAACTGGATACTGGCAAAGAGTACCGAATATTCCACCAACTGTCAAAAAAAACCCAACAGATCTGACTTGAAGGAAGTACAACCAGTGTGTTTCTAAAACGCAAGGATGGGAAACATTGTCTCACTCACCTGGGAGCTACTGACCCCATGAAGCTACAATCTTGGAGAGAGACATCACACAGGGAAAGATAAGAGAGTCAATGAAAGAGAGTCAGATCCTCATGAGATGAAGTGACACAGTGATTCCCACCTGGCCTTGACCATGACAGAGATCTGGATGGTGCAGAATGGTGCAAGGTTGAGATCTGTATTTATAGGGGTTGCAGTGAACTTGACGGTCCCTGACAATACTTCCATATATAAATGTGCCCCATGCAATATTAGGGAGTTCTGGGGGCCCTGTGTTAGGCACTTTGCTGCCAATCCCACGGCAGGTAGTTAAAATGGACCAGCTGCCAAGAGGGAGAAAGATGGGCACTCTCCTCCCATACGATTCAAGGCTTTAAAAAATTCACTGAGTTGGTTCTAACTCAATAGCATAGAACAGCAACTTTACACATAATGTAAACAGATTAAAATACCATCTCTTTCATGGGGGAAATCCACAATACACCCGCTGCTTCAATACCAGGACCAGGCAAATCACTCAATACTATTTCATTCATTATACTGTTGTTGTTGTTGTTGTTGTTATGTGCCATTGAGTCGCTTACAACTCATAGCGACCCTATGTACAAGAGCCCTAAACGTTGCTCTATCCGTGCCAACCTTGCCGTCTCAAACACACTCATTCCCACCACTCCACTCACAGAATCGATGCATCTCATCGAAAGTCTTCCTCTCCTGTGTCACCCCCTCCACTCTCCCAAACATGATGTCCCTCTTCAAGGACCAGTCCCTCCTTGCAACATGCCCAAAGTATGTCAGACGAAGCTTCAGAATCCTTGACTCCAAGGAGCAGCCTGACTTAACCCTCTCCAGAACAAACCTGTTTGTTCTCCTAGCAGTCCATGGTATATTCAACACTCTTCTCTAGCACCACAGCTCAAAGGCATCAATTCTCTTTCTATCATCGCTATTCACTGTCCAACTCTCTGGTGCATAGCACGTAATTGTGAAGACTATAGCCTGGATCAGGTGCACCTTAGTCTCCAGCCTGACGTGTGAACATTTATTTATCAAGTATTCACCAACGTTGCATTCACTGACGAGAAAGAGAAGAGCCAGGTACTCTATTATTGTTATTAGGTGACATCAAGCTGTCTACAACTCATAGAGACCCTATAAACAATAGCTCTGAACCTTCCGTGCCCGGCAACATCACCCTGATTTCCATCCTGCTCAAGTCTACTATTGCCATCACTATGTGAATCAGTGAGGGCCGTCTTCTCTTTGACCATCAACCTTCCCCACAGCGATGTCTCTTTCCAAGGCCTCTCCTGAGAACATGCCCAAAGAATGGGAGTTTCACCACCACTGCCTCCACGGAGCCTCCCTCTGTACTTCCCCCAAGAAGGTCTCATTTTCCTTCTTGGTAGTCTGTAGTATATTCAATACTCTCTCCAACACCAAAATTCAAAGGCATCAATTCTTTTTCTGTCTTTCTTATTCACTGTCCAACTTTCATATGCATAGGAAGCAAATGAAAAGCCCATGGCTTGGATCAGACACACACTATCTAGTCTTTAAACTGACAATCACTGTTCTTTGGACCTTTGCAGAGGTTTTGCACCACAAGACATTTTTGATTCCTTGACTGTTGCTACCCTGGGTGTTGGTCGTGGATCCAAATAAAATGAAATCCCTGCCAACGTCAATCTTTTCTCCATCTACCCTGATATTGCCAGGGACTCTGTGAGGTCACTAACTGTGGAAAACGCACTGCCGTGGAATCTATTCCCGATCATAGGCCCCCTCCACTGGGTTCCTGAGGCTGTATGACTTGATGGGAGGAGACTTCCCATCTTTCTCCCATGGAATAACTGATGGTTTGAAACTACCAACGTTACAGATAGCAGTGGATACTATGCCCCCATAACTCATGGAGGAGACAGAAATACAAGGCCCTCGACGTCCGTAGACACATGGCTCCGGAAGGGAAGGCCTGTCATCTGGCGTGGTGGAGTGAAGAGAGGGAGCCAAGAGGAGGAGGAGCAGGAGGTAGCCAGGTCTGGCCAAGGCTGGAGGAAACTGACGAGAACAGGCTGGTGTGCACACAAAGGTGCTCCGTGGAAAGGAAGTGAATTATTAGGTGCCTGCACGTTGACCTTGACTCTGTGCAACTTTATATACAAGTATAGTTGCGCTCCACCTTCACATTCGATGCTATGCAGAGAAAGTACAGCATGCACCAAGCACTGGAGAGTAAAAACACACGAACGATTTAACCTAAAACCTTTTTTAAAAATTCTAAATACATAGAGCGGAACAGTTTTTCCACAGATCTATGTGTGAAGAACAGCACCGACTGAATCTGGCCCAAAACCAGAAAACCCCAACTGGCAGGGACCTAACCGGCAGCGTGTTTTGCTATTAACCAGAAGCTTGAGTCTCTCCGGCGGTTCAAATCCACCAGCACACCAGAGAAGGAAGACAGGCAGTCTCCTGAGGAGGGTTTACAGCCTCTGAGAGCATGCCTCGGGGGTGGAAGCTTCCTATCCGAGCAGCGTTAACATGCGCTCGTGGTGGTGGGGTCCGGGACCCGAGGAACTGCTAATGGGAAACCTGGTGACAGGAACCGATGCAGCGACAGCCCACTAGGACATAAAGAGGCGTCTTGGTGGTGCTGCGGGTAAGGTCAAGGATGAGGACGTCACCTTCCTTAAAGAGTTACGGTCTTGGAATCCCCATGGGGCAGTTCTACTGGATCCTATAAGGTTCCTATGAGTGAGAATCAACTCAGTGGCAATGGATAAATGATTCTAAGGTGAAAGTCTAACAAAGCTCTTACAGTTATTCAATCACAACAGGAAACAGAAAAGCATGGCATGATATATACACAAATTTACCTTCTCAAACTGGTAATAAGGTCTGCAAACGACTTCTCCCAGGCATACATTTTTATTATTTGTATGCCAGTTATAACTTCATTCATGGTCCTGATCCTGACGTCCGTGAAAGTCGCAGTCTTGCTCCTGGCGGGACAGACAGGAGAGATGAGCCGGAAGGATCCAGCTAACTGCCCTTATCAGAACAGGCCCAGGCGGCGACTGCAGATCCCATGATCCCCCCAAGCTCTTTCCCTCAGACAATGCACGCAGATCCCACTGAAAGCACAAAGGGACAAAGACTTCAATCAGGAAGTCAATGATTTCTCCAAATTCAATAAAGATTTGGGGAACCTGCACTATCTGCTGAGGAAGATAAAGAAACGAGTAAGACACAACCTGTCCCCACAAGGAGCTCACAGCTGAGGACGGAGGCACACAGGTACCCAGCGCCAACAACGGCAGAGCGCAGCCCTGATGCCACAAAGCAGGAGGAAACCGTGCTGAGGGGGAGGACCGGAGAGGCAGCCGACACCACGGCGACGGGGGAACAGGAAAAGTGGCCAACAGGCAGCATTTCAACAGAGGCTCGAAGCAACATTATCTCAAACAGTCGAGAAGGAAAAGAGACTCCAAATAAGAACAAACACCATGAGGGAAGGCGCAAAAGACTGAAGTCATGCACTCAAACAAGACATCCCATCCCCCTGGCAACCTTGACAATGGCCCCCTTCCTCCCTCTGCAGATGCCTCACTTCTCCATCATACCTGGGCTGTAGTCAACAGGCACTCTTCAAGCCCAGACTCTGCTAAGGATTGTGGGCCCGCGTAAAGGCATAATTAAGACTGGCCATACCATGCCTTCAGATGGTTTTGGAAAAATAACCCTCCCTCTAACTAACACACACACACACACACACACACACACACACACACACACACACACACCTGTAGCACTAACTTAGCAAACACAGAAAGAGCTGAAGCTTGGTCCACAAAACAGTTAAGCTTAATCAGTAGACAACATTCCTTCACATACATGAATTCTGCTTAACCACCAATTACAGAGGAGTCATCCATGTATCATGGTGACCCTATGTGTGCAGAGCAGACCTATGTTCTATAAGGTTTCTAATGGCTAATTTTTCAGAAAAGGATCAACAGGCATCTGGGTGGTGGACTTGAACCTCTTTAGCCAGCAGCTGAATGGAAATGTTATCATTAACTCTCTGACCACCTAAGGTCTCCAAATTCTAAAGATGTGTTCCTTGTGGCTCCTACAGCATTTGAAAAGCATGCTGGGAATAACAGCGAATGTCCTCCCTTCTGCTCACAGATTAACCCTCAGTTTCAGGCTAGAGACCCCAGGGGCTAAGCCCACAGAGTCTGTAACATATGCAAACAAGAGATAATAGAAGGCAGGAGTTTACTTTGTTTTTCTGAACCAACGCATCAGCAGTAGGTAGCTGTTACTAGATACACAGAAAACACTCTTGCACCAGCATTTCTCTTACCGCAGTGAGGAGAACAACTTCCCAAAGCAGCTCTGCAAAGGCAGGAGGATGATGAGGACCGCCATGCCGGCCAGGCACGAGATCCCGATCTCCATCCAGAGAAGGGCTGTCACCGCGACAGCCTGCAGTGGGCCTGCCCACAGAAAGTGTAAAAATATCGTTACCTTCAAAGAAAAAGACAAAGAGCTTTTAGGGGTGCAGAAAAACGCCAGGAAGAACCCAGGACAGAAACCACCTGGTCTGTAAGAACAAACAAAAGGTGAAATGGAAATTATTGGAGTGACTATAAAATCTCGCCAAGTCAAAAAGACAAATATCCAATGCAGGTGAATGCCTTCAGGTCAACAAGGGCTAAGGGCTAGCTAAGAGCAGTGAGAGAGGGCGCTCAAAAAAGAAATCACACAATGGAATACGATGCAGCCCTCGGGAGCAATGATTTGGAAAAATACCATGTAACTTGGGAGAGGCTGGAGAGCATTATGCTGTGTGAACTAATGCAGTCTTATAAGGACAAATACTGCATAAGACCATTATTATAAAAAGAGAAGGATATCTAGTAAAACATGTATGGGAAGTCAAGGAGGGCAGAGGGCTGAGGACGGCTGGGGCAAAACGACTGCACAGTTTGGTGGGAGGAGGGACGGGGCAAAGAAAGGGGAAGGATCTGGGTGAAAATACAGGGCAATGACGGGTAAGGACGGGTAAGGGCCAACGGTGATTGATTTTATGAAACATGATGCATGAAAATGATTGTATGAAACGTAGTGTGAATGAAGAATAGTATGAAATGCAATGTATACAGAACTTTGTAAGCAAACCAATAAAGAAAAGGGAAAATAAAAAAAGAAGAACTTGTAGGTGTGTTTACTTCAGGTGGGCAGACCCTGCTGTCTGCCTACTTCAACTCAACTCATTGCCATCGCGTCAGAACCAACTCCAAGCTGGTCTTGCAGCAGGTTCCTGAGGCTGTAAATCGCACAACAGGAAATTGCCCATCATTCTCCATGGAGATGTTTGGTGGGTTTGAACCATGACAGAGGCGTGGCCTTTGGGTTAACAGAGCAATTCCCTACCGACTAGACCAGCAGAGCAATCCATGTGACTTCCTCACCAACTCCTTATTCAACTAGGAGCTCTGGTAACATAACGCATTTCCTGTTGCGTTGCCAAGGTAAAGGTCCATTCTCCTCCCGTGAAGATTTACCACCTTGCAAACACTAGGGAGGGCTGCTATGTGTTGGAATCAACATATGGCAATGGTTTAAGTTTATTTTGTTTTGTTATTACTGAACCAAGTTGCAGAAAATACTAGAATGAAAGCCTAATCTATAGGAAAACACCTATCCGTATTGTCATTATAAAGGAAAAGGGGGAGACTTACTTTTGGAAAAAAATAAAACTAGAAAACATTTACCTTATGTCCTCAAAAGAACCCAGAACTACATAAAAATTGGGTGCACTGCATTTCTGCTGTTACTATTGTGTTCCGTCTACTTGGAACTACTATGAACAAAAGATCTAATGCCCACAGGTGACCCTCCAGAGGGTTTTCAGAGGCAGGAAACTGCACGGAAGTTGGTTCCCCATCTTTCATCCCACAGGGCTGCTCTGGTGACATAGGTGGACTTGAACTTCATACCTCTGAGTTGGCAGTGATTCTTACCACTAAGCCAGAGTGTTTTAGCTCTGCATTCTAGTCAATTAAAATAAAAAGCATCATAAAATGAAAAAGGATTCTTCCACCAAAGCTCACCTGATCAAACTTGTTGACATCATTGGACAGCAGATTGACTATCTGGCCCGTGGTGGTCTTCCCCATGGCTGTGTTACTGAGACGAAGGGCCTGAAATAAAAAGAGAAACAAAAGCTCAAGTATTCCTCAGGAAAAAAATAAAACCCAAAGATGGTTCATGAGGTCTTGTGGATCTGTGTTTGGTGCACTGTAAAGGGTGGAAGTTCAAATCTACCCGCAAGCACCTTTTAAGAAAGGCCTAGCAACCTCTTTCTGAAACAGAAGCCACTGAAAAGTCTATGAAGTGTACGCGTACTCTGGTACACAAAGAGTTAGAACTGACTCCTCAACAATTTGCTTGGCTTGGCTGATTTCATTGTGTGTCATTTCAAGGTGACTTCCACCAGCAGGGCTCTAAGGACAGGCATTTAGTTTGAGCTCCTTCCTGCAGCAGGTAAGCACAGCAAAGGAAGGAGCAGATGGCAGGGACGATTCCCAGCTGCTCTCCTGTTTCATCTGGGCACACTCAAAACAGAAAAATTGTGAGTTTCTATCCAAGAGCCAACCAAAGTCATTTTAAACCAAATTCCAGAGAGACCAGAGAGTGCTGGAGGAAAACCAAGGATCAGGGTTTATAAATCCAGAAGCCAGTCACCAACTCTCTCTATCATTCATACCATTTATATGCTCTGTGGTCTTGGTTTCCTCGTTCTGACGATGGAAAGACCTCACTGTCTATGTGACAGTTCTCCTGTGAGTCAAATGGCAAGTACTTACTGGACGACACTGGGTGCTCAAGGAGCTTTGTATGATAACTTGTGTTGTCCTGTCGTTAGAGACAAGGGTTGTTATTGTTGTTGTTGTTGTTATGTGCCGTCGAGTCGCTTGCGATCATAGCGACCCTATGTACAACAGCCCTAAACTCTGCTCTGTCTTGTGCCAATCATACTTTCTTTGACACTCCCATCCCGATTACCCCAGTCAATGAATCAATCCACCTCATAGAGGGCCTTCCCCTCCTGTGCCTGCCCTCCCCACTCCCCAGCATGATGTCCTTCTCCATGGACCGGTCTCTCCTCACAACATGTCCAAAGTATGTTAAACGGAGCCTCAGAATCCTTGCCTCCAAGGAGCCACCCGGTTTAACCTTCTCCAGGATGAATCTGTTGGTTTTCCTAGCAGTCCATGGTATTCTCAATACTCTTCTCCAGCACCACAGCTCAAAGGACAAGTGTAAGTACACAAATATCGGTAGTCCACCATGAACTGGACGGTAATGAGGGGAGCATGAGGCAGTGGGACCGATTTCAATTCAGTGACACTGAGGGTGGGATGAGGCACTCTGGTGGCATTGCTCCTTAAGGGCTGTGCTGGTAACCAAAAGGTCAGGGGTTTCAATCCATCAGCTGCTCTTTGGGAGAGAGATGGACAATCTCCTCGCAGAAAGACAGCCTCAGAAACCAAATGAGAGTCACTATGAGTTAGAATCGACTCAGCAGCCTTGGTGTGGCTTGGAGCGAAAGACATGGAATTTGGGCAATGAAGAGTACTTACATGGAGATAAGTCAAGGGCACGACAAGTCAAAGGGACAGTGTGTGTATAAGTACCACAGCCTAGGATGATGGAAAAGGCAATAGGATTGTATATGAAATCACCAATATTAAAATGCTAGAAAGACTAATATAAACATGGCAATTTTAAATCCTAAACCATCACAAATTTTTAAAAGATTAAGCCACAAAGCTATCAAGAGTAATTAAAATGAAAAATTGAAAATATCTAATTAAGCCAAAAGAGGATGAGAATGGAAAAAAGAACAAATAAAACAAATAGAAAATGCACAGCAAGACAAAAGGCTTAAAAGGAAGACCACATCAATATTTACACTAGATATGAATAGACAAGCCTGCGGCAGCCGGGTATATCAGCAAGCTCCAACGACAGGCCATGCACAGGAGATGTCCTGGCAGACGGAAAGCGGGCAAAAGGATGCAAGAACATATGCCGTGACATGAGGAAGCACCAGAAAGTCACTAGTCCCACGTTAACCTCAGCCAATGTAGGCGTCCAGGCAAGGAAGAGTGCAAGAGATGAATGCAAACATTTCAAAATGACAAAACCAAGGTCAAGTCTGGAGAGCAGGTTAAGAGAAAGGTCCATGGCAAAACCCCACCAGCTACTCTTTTTTAGGACAAAGGGGATGCACATTGCTTCTGGAAAGATGAACAGCTCTGGAAACCTTCGTGGCAGCTCTACTGTAGGCTATTATGAGTTGGAATCCGTTGAAGGGCAGTGGGTTAAATATATATGAACATAATTACAAAGCTTTACAATATACAAACAAAATCAGATAGAACAAAAAGGAAAAACAGACAACTTAAGTCCTAACTGGAGATTTCAGCATCATTATCTCAGTAATTCATACAGAAATATCACAAACGATACAGAGATCAACACTCTTAAACAACCCAGTCCCTGGTGGTGCAGACATTTAAAGACCTCAGCAGCTGACTGAAAAACTAGAAGTCTGAGTCCACCTGGCTGTCCAAGGAGTCCTGGTGGTACAGTGGGTACAGTATCTGCCTCAAACCCCAAAGGTCAAGGGTTCAAATCTATCAGCTATCCCACAGGAGAAAGACATTCAGAGTTCTCCCATGGAGATTCATTTACAGCCTCAGAAACGCAGCGGACATGAGAATGGCGCGCTTGTTTGGGTTCTGGTTGTCTCAGAAGAAGGCACTGGTGATCTACTTCAGTCAAATTAAACAGGAAAAACCTCACGGCAGCAGAAACTCTCACCCTGGCATGTGGGGTGGCCAGGAGTCAGAACCGATGACAGCTGGTGGTTATCAACACCCTCAAGCTAAGCAGCATTTATAAAACACCACACCCAACATCTGCAGAATAGTCTCTTTCAAGTACACGTGGGACGGTCACAAGATAAACGTCATGCTAGCTCATTGAAAAAAATCAATACATTTCTAAAGATAGTAACATTTTAAAGAATATACTGGTATCAAAATTAAACGAGAAATCAATAGCATTGTTTTAGAAGTGAACATTTGAAAATGAAGCCATAAAACTCCTGAATAAGGGGAGCTCTGGTGGCCTAGTCGCAAGGAGCTGCAACTACAATCCCAGTGGCTCACTGTTCGAATCCACCAGATGCTCTGCTGGGAAAAGGAGGGACAATCTCCTCCTGTACCAGTCAGATCTGATTTGACGGTACACTCACACACACACACACAC
>NW_006399754.1:16618637-16622439 GCF_000299155.1 Elephantulus edwardii | reverse complement strand
AGAATAAATCTTTTGCAGATGAACAAACAGGGTAAAATTATCCATATGCTGCAGACAGTGAGTACTTTTTTTAAGTGAATTAATGTCACCAGTGGTGGTGCTGATTGCCTTTTTAGTCGAGCACCACTCATAGCGACCCTAAGAACAAAAGGCCTGAAGCCCCTCTACAACTGCCGACATTTTATCAAAGTTTATAGTTTCTGGAGGCATGTTTTTTAGGAAGTAGACGGCAGCCACCTTGTTAATGTGCAACTGGGACTCACACCGCGGATCCAAAGGTCATGCCTTTCTGGTGGTTCAAATCCAACAGACTCCCCACAGAGAAACGACAATCTACTCTTGTGATATTTACAGCCTCAGAAACATGCTGGTCAGCTATGAGGTGGACCCAACTCAACAGTAATGAAGTTAGAGACCAGACTGTTGTGGTTACGGGCCAGCAGGTCAGAACCAACTCACAGCTGGCTCTCCAGAAGGTTCTCAGAGAGTGTCAATGGCATGAGAAGAGACTGCTCATCTTTCTCCTGTGAAGTAACTGGTAGATTCATCTCACTTGCCTTTGGGTTAACTGTACAATTCCGTACCCACAAGGTAGAGAGACTAGAGCAGAGTAGATTATAATGTTGTTGTTGTTGATTGCTGTCAAGTTGAGAACGATTCATAGTGACTCTGTGAACAAAAAGCCTAATGCCTTTCCACAACTGTCGTCATTTCTCCAAGTTTACAGAGTTTCCAGAGGCTTATGGTTTAGGAAGTGGATGCCACTCCTCCTTCCAAACCTGTTTTACAACTGGAGGCATCGCCAAACACTGTCTACATTGGGAAACCATTATGGTATTTTATATCTTCAATGGCACAAAGTTCAGCATCACAGCAAACCCAGGTTACTGCATACAGCACATTAACAATATAATGTACAAAATTAAAATTTGAGTTTAACAAAATACATCTGTTAAAAACAATTCCTTTTCCATAGAGATCTGAAAAATCTCAATATAAATCATAGTTATAAAAAATGTGAGTCACCATTGTGTTAGCACCTTAAATATATTTCTCTGTATTTACTTAAACAGACATGTTACACATGAGGTAGTCATCTGCTTCAATGATTTCCTTGTGAAAGCAAAACTAAGTTCCACCACAAAAACAGAAAAAAAGAATTATCAAGTTAGAAAAATATTTGCAGTATATGCTCCAGACTTAAGGCTGCTGTCTTTAATAATTAAAACACATCTCAATATTATCAACAATTATAAAAAATTAACCACCTTAAAACCGAAGATGCTAAAATGTGTAAGAAATTCACAAAGAAATGATGAATAAAACTGTGTAAGTCAAATTCACTAGTAGTCAAAATATATGTGAACTGAAGTAATGAAAACATTCTGTTTCCCTTAGAAGATGGTTAAACTGGCAAAGATTTGAAGAATAAAATGTCCAGTCACCACAAGAATGCAGGGTAGGCCCATCTCACTGAGGGTAGTGTCAACAGCTACACCTCTTCTGGAGGAAATGTGACACATCTAAAACTTTGAAATGTGTGCACATATAACTTTGAGGACTTGAAGATACAAACTTACTTTTAACTATGTCAATTACCATGCTGTATAATGCAAAAATTAGAAACAAAGCAATTATTGACTATATAGAACAGTCAGAGAGTTGGACAATGACTAGGGAGAATAGAAGGAGAACTGATGTTTTTGAGCTGTGGTCCTGGAGAAGAGTATTGAATGTTCCATGGACTGCCAAGAAAACAAACAGATCCATCCTAGAGAGGGTTAAACTGGGCTGCTCCTTGGAGGCAAGGATTCTGGGGCTTCGTCTGACATACTTTGGACATGTTGTGAGGAGAGACCGGTCCTTGGAGAGGGACATCATGCTTAGGAGGGTGGAGGGACAGTGCAGGAGGGGAAAGCCCTCTATGAGGTGGATTGATTCAGTGACTGGGGTAATCAGGGTGGGTGTGTCGGAGACAGTGAGACTGGGACAGGATAGAGCAGGGTTTACAGCTATCATACATAGGGTCGCTATGAGTTGCAAGTCACTCGACGGCACCTAACAACACCACCGCCACCACCACCACCTGTACAGTCTATGCAGGCAGCTCCTCTGGTACAAAGTGAAGAGATAAAAAGATGTCTTGTTCTCGGGGACCTCAACATTTCTCAGGAGCAACGGTATCAGTTTAAAGACCAACGTGTACTTGACTCAAGCTCTGGTCTCTAACTACTGGCTATGGATCCGAAAGCTACATTATGAATAAAGATGACAGAAGAATTGATGCCGTTCAGCTGTTCTGTCACAGACTGCCAATAAAAGAAACAAACGTCTTGGAGAAAGCGCAACCAGGGGGCTCCTTAGATGGGAAAGTTTGTCTCACACATTTTATGCATGTTGTTAGGAGGCTCCAGTTCTTAGAAAAAAGATATCAAGCTTGGAAAGGTGGAAGGTCAGTGTAAGACAGAAAGTCTCTCAACAAGACAGACTGACAGTTACTGTAACGCAGCAGAGGTGGCGAGGAGGGGGACAGGACAGACTCCATCCACCGTTCACAGAGTCACTGAGTCAGAGGTGACTCTACGGCACCCAACAACAATGCAAAGAACTAGAACAAAAGGGTGCCAGTGGTCTAAAACTCCACCACACTTAACAACAGTGGGTAGAGTTGTACTGCTCACTTAAAGGTAGGCAGTTCGAATCCACTAGCTGCTCCAAGGCAGAAAGAGAAGTAATTGCTCCCTGTGTGACTTCCAGGCTCTGAAGACTGACTGGAGCATCAGCTAGGAGTCAGTTCCAACACGAAGGCACGTAACACCACCATAACTTTAGAAAAGTCAGTGACTGTCTATACTCACCATGGCACACTCACTACCACAGCAATATATAATGAGTATGAAGTCATTATAAATGGAGCTTTAAATCTGTTCCTTCCAGTTCAATTGCATGCTGAGAACTTGCATTTACATCCCAGAGTAACGGATTTAGAACCCACATTTTAATAAGACTCTCAGGCACTTCTTAGATACACAGTATGATTCTTATTATATATTTGTGATTCTTAATTATGCCCAAGAATCAGCAGAGAATCTATAAGAATCATCCACGTGCCCATCAACAAACGAATGGATAGAGAAGCTGAGGTATATTCATTCACACAATGGAATACTACACTGCACTGAAAAATAAGAAACTCATGAAATACTATACAAAATGGGTGACCCTGGAGAACATTATGCTGAGTGAAATATCTCAGTCACCAAAGGACAAATACTGCATTGTGCCTTGTAAAACGAGATTGACATTGGGGTTGAGGGGAGACTGAGAAAGATGGGAAAAATTATGTATGTTGTTGTTGTTGTTATGTGCCATCGAGTCACTTGAGACCCTATGTACAAGAGGTCTAAACGCTCTTCTATCCTGTGCCAACCTAGCCATCTCAAATGCACTTATTCCCACCTCTTCAGTCACAGAATCGATCCATCTCATCAAAGGTCTTCCTCTCCTTCGCCGCCTCTCCGCTCTGCCAAACATGATGTCCCTCTCCAAGAACCAGTCCCTCCTTGCAACATGCCCAAAATATGTCAGACGAAGCTTCAGAATCCTTGACTCCGGGAACATTCTGGCTTCACCTTCTCCAGGATGAACCTGTTTGTTCTCCTAGCAGTCCAACTGTTTAAAAGGGATGTATATTAGGTATTATTGTCAAGACAGGAGTCCAGAATGAAGGCTGCATAGTGGAGTGGACTTGTGGGGGAGGGAGTGTATAACAATGAAAGAATTTTTCTTTTACTTTTTTTTT
>NW_006399754.1:16595327-16618537 GCF_000299155.1 Elephantulus edwardii | reverse complement strand
TTATTATTTTTTGTGTGAGTGTACTGTCAAATCAGATCTGACTGGTACAGGAGGAGATTGTTCCTCCTTCCCCCGGCAGAGCATCTGGTGGATTCGAACCGTGAGCCTCTGGGATTGTAGTTGCAGCTCCTTTCCACTAGGCCACCAGAGCTCCCCTTCTTTTACTTTTTAAAGAGAAGAACAAATTGGGGAGGGGGTGGGCAGAGAGAAAAGTGCAACAGTGAATAAATGGAAATTTAAAAAAAAAAAAAAGAATCACCCACATAAACACATTAAGGAAGCATCATGTGCTCTGTGCTGAGGACTTTGCAGAGGCTTTCTGGTTTTGCCGGCGTCTGGTCTGCAGCCCCCGACCCCAACAGTTAGTTGAGTTTGTCAGATAACGTGGCTTCCTGCTTAATTGGGTATTACAGCAACGAGCAACGACAATGAGTATGTTTAGCTCAGGTGAAGCAGAAAATTGCCTGTATTTTTCCAATATTGTCGGCCAGAGTTGCTTAGCAATGCTGGCACACCTCCTTCTAAGCCACTGACTACCTAATCTAAAGCCATTACTGTGTTTGTGAAAGGAGGGCTAGGGTTGCCTCACATCCTCCACTCAGTGAGCACGACCAGGCCCTGGACAGGCTCCTTCCGAGTGTTCTGGAAAAGACGGAAGGTCTGAGGAAGCAAAAGGAAGTCAGTACAGTGTCAAGAACTCCAATGCGCCCCCTCTACCCCTGCTTTTGAAAGGAGGGGGCACTGAATCTCCACAGATCAGACACAAGAGGGCAAACCCAGTCAGAAAGCTCTGCTCTTCTTTTTTTTTTTTAATTAATGATTTTTTAAATGCAACACAGATTTTTTTTACAGCATATTCTTTCCAATTAATTTTCCCCCATTCATTCATAGTTGCATATTTTCCTCCTTGCCCACCCCACTGCCCCAGTTAGTTTTTCTTTGAAGGAAAAAAAAAATAAATCTTTCACTATTACACAATTCTCCCACCCGAGTCCACAGTCGACTTTACTATGCATTTCTTTCTCTGTAATCTTGTCATGACAATAATACCAAATCCTATATTCCTTTTAACCAGTTCTCTCCCTCCTCTGTTTCAATGCAGTCTACATTATTTATCCGCTCTTTTCTTAGGTTCCCCCCAACTCCGATGTCAGTCCTGTTTGATGTGGCATTTACATGCTCAAGTGGTCACTTGCTTTCTTTTAACTCCACTGGCCATTTTCTGCCGTTACACCTCTAAGACTATCTGAAAGACAGAAAAGATCGTCCAGAGTCAATTGACCGTGTCCTGCTCTGCCCAGGAACCGTGATGCAGACCCCAAGACCCAAAGGTGGAACCCCATGACACCAGGAGAGGCCCGGGCACTAGAGCTGAGAACCCAGGGGACCTCAACACCCTGGGAGGAGTCTGCCCGCCTTCCTCTCATCACGTGGGCTGAGAGGAATCACTCCAGACAGTGGTGAGGCCTGGAGAGGCCTACCCTTCATGCCACGGCCCTGGGGACCCACCTGCAGTGGTGAAACACACGTGAAACGGTTCACTACAGATTAGTAAAGACAAGCAAACCCTTGTTTGTTCTTACCGAATAATCTGGCCCTGACAAGAACTCAGGGCATTAGTAACTGGAGATATCACACACAAGGCAGGGAGGGGAACTTTGTACTTGTTGTACAATTTGCCTCTAATCCTAAAATCACTCTACACACGTATCTATTAAAAAATAAAAGTACTACACCCCACTGTAATCTGAAATACTCCCCAGGTTCTCAGGAACATGATTCTGGTGGCCGAGTGGGTGAGGCACTGTGCTATCAACCCAAAGACAAGCAGTTCAAATCCACCAGCTATTCCAAAGAAAAAAGATGGGCAATCTCCTCCGATGCAGTTTACAGCATCTGAAAAACCCACGACAGCGTTACTGGTAAGTCCGTTCCAATTCAACAGCCATGAGCTTGAGCTTTTCAGTTCTAGTGCCTTTGAGCTGTGATGCTGGAGAGGAATATTATAAAACCTTGGACAGCTAGGAGAACAAACAGGTTTATCCTGGAGAGGGTGAAACCAGACTGCTTCTTGTAGGCAAGGATTCTGAAGCTTCGTCTGACAGACTTTGGACATTTTGCAAGGAGGGGCCAGTCTTTGGAGAGGGACGTCACACTTGGGAGGGTGGAGGGACATCATAGGAGAAGAAGACCCTCTATGAGGTGTACTGATTCAGTGACTGGGGTAATGAGGGTAGGTGTGTCAGAGACAGTGAGATTTGCATAGGATAAGTGAAGGGTACGGGGCTGTTGTATATAGATAGGGTTGCTATGAAGTCTCACAAGCAACTCAACAGCACAGAGCAACAACAACAACAACAGTGGGTCTGGGCCAGTAGGGAGCTGTGCTGGTACCCTAAAGGTGGCAGACACCTCTGGCAGATCAAAGCCATGAGCAACTCTGAGAGAAAGATGGACCATCTTCTCTCGTATGATTTAATAGCCTCTGCAAACTTCTGGAGGGGAAGCTATGAGTTGGTTCTGACTGACTGGCAAAGAGCCTTTTCTGAATTTAACACTACAATTAAAAATATGCATATAGTAAGAGGTCACTGGTAATGCTGTTTTACAAAAACTGCCTGGCCTTTTCAGTCACTTGCTATGCATCGGAAAACTGGGCAATCGCTAAGGATGACAGAAGAAGAATTGATGCCTTTGAACTGTGGTGCTGGAGAAGAGCGGTGAAGACTCCATAGACTGTCAAAAGAACAAACACGTATATTTTGGAGAAAGTGCAGCCAGAGTGCTCCGTGGAGGCAGAGTTGATGAAGCTTCCCATCACATACTCTGGACGCATTGCTAGGAGAGGTTACTCCTTAGAGAGGGATCTCATGCTTGGAAAGGTGAGGGACAGCGAAGGAGAGGATGATCCTCAACCCGGTGGAAGGACAGAGTGACTGCAATAATCGGCTGGAGAATGTTGGACACTGCGAGGCTGGCACAGGACAGGCCACGGCTCAGATACGTGGTTCAGAGTCACGATGGGTCGTAAGCAACTCAATGGCACTTAGCACCAACTCTGAGTCTACACAGAAACTCAACAGCAAGTCACCATGGGTCTAAACGGATTCTATGACAATGGACATACTGGGTTTTTTTTTCACTAAGACTAGTGCAAAGAATGGATAATGGGGTTTAATGGTAATGTGTTTAAAGAGGGGTCATAAATCAGATGTCTGCCAGGAGGATGAGGTATACACACATTGAGGATGGGTGAGAAAAGATAATGGTAATAAAAATATAAATCAAATATGCTCCCATGGTCTTCACAATCACTTCCTATGCTTCAGAGAGCTGGACAATGACTAAGGATGACAGAAGAAACAATGCCTTTTGAGTTGTGGTGCTGGAGAAGAGTGTTAAACACGCCGTGGCTTGCCAGAAGAACAAATAAGTTTGCCCTACAGAGGGAGAAAGCAAGCTGCTCCCAGGACACTAGGACTTTTGAAGCTTCGTCTCCTATACTTTGGGCACGTGGACAGAATGGAAGAGTCCTTGGAGAAGGACATCCTGCTTGGAAGGGTGGAGGGACAGCTCAGGAGAGAAGACCTCAGGATGAGACAAACTTTCTCAGTAACTAGAGAAATGGGATTAGGTCTGTCAGAGATGAGGAGATTGGCTCACGACAGGGCAGGCTCCAGAGCTGATGTCCACAGGGTCACGGTGAGTCTCAGGCAACTCAACAGCACATGAACAACAACATACCCCACATTAAAATAGAAAAATAACCAAACAGAGCTGCTGTTCACCAAATTCTGACTCATAGAGACCCCATGCGTTTCAGAACAGAAACATATTCTATAGACTTTTCAGTGGCTGATCTTCTCACAGGTGGATCACCAGGACTTTCTGTCATGTGCCTCCAGGTAGATGTGAGACTCCAACTTTTTAGCTAGCAGCTGAACACGTTGACCTCTGCCATCAAGGTAATTCTGATTCCTGGCAATCTAGGGATAATGCAATGAAACTATCCCACAGAGTTCTCTCAGTGTAATCTTTATGGACGAACCAGGCCTGTCTTCCATTGTACCCTAAGTTTATCCAAACTGCCAAGCTCGGTCTCCACAATAGCTAAGTAAAAATTGTTGCACTCTGCAGAAATTCTGCCCACACATACTCCCTAGTGCCACCTGACAGAGCAGAACAGCCCAACAGGTCAGCAAGGCTGTATGTAAATCCCAGAAAGGCTGCCTCACCTTCCTAGCACAGAGTAAGAGTGCAGGGGTTCAAACCACCAACCTCTCAGTAAGTAAGCAGCCCACCGCTTAATGCACTGCACCACAAAGAAGGAAAGAAAATAAATGCATGCCTTCTTTTGTCTCTAACTTGAAAAAAAAATTCATGCAAAGTCTCTTAGAACAACTGCCTCTGTAATGAAATTTCAAAATATTTTATCATGTGGCTTTGTTCAGGCAAAAAAAGAAAGTCACTGAGGTGAACAATATACGCTCCATAGACTTATCCTTGGTATTGAGATTTTACTGAGTCTTGGACAAAAGTAGAATATTTAAATCTCCCAATGTTCATACATCATTAACTCCAGGAGGCTGAAGAGTTCACACTATTTCAGTCCTGCAAAACTGGCTGGGCTACCTTTAGTCCTGCAAATCTAGCTGGGGAACCCTTTCTTTTGCAACTATCACGTCTGAAATTTTAAGAAAATGAAGCAGTCTGTGCAACAGGGGAAAAAAAAACCCACAGACAAGAAATGCTGGCTAAACGATGGTTTCTTTACAACACCTGTTTTTAGAATTAAATCTATCCAAAGCATGATGCTATGATTCCTTTCATATAAAGGATCAGGAGAGAGGTGTCCACACATAGCAAGAACTCATCAGCTGATCTGTCACCATACAGGCTTCTGCATCCCACAATCCCCTGCCCACTCCAGTGCAGTGATTAGCAACTCAATGTGTGACAACAACTGTAAACTCACAGAGATGCCCAACAATGAAAGACGACCAGGTTAACTGCTAATGGGCCCCAGAGGGAGGACAGAGAGGAGATGAGGACTTCAAAGCACACCCAAGACAGATTTCCTGCTCAGAGCAGCAGGGAGCCACAGAGAGATGGGATCACCTGTAAAAAACGCTTCCTTTGGTTGACATGTACCTGAAAGTTCACCACCACAGTTCAAGGCCCATTTGAGTATCACAGTTCAAGGCCCACCTGAGGATCACAGTTCAAGGCCCATTTGAGAACCACAGTTCAAGGCCCACATGAGGACCACAGTTCAAGGCCCACATGAGGACTACATAAAGTGCATTCTTTCTATCTGCACAAAAATTAGTTAGAATACTTCTTAGGTAAGTCCATAAATTCAGCATAAACCTGGGGGAAATGAAGATAGGTATTAATGTTGCACTTTTACCTTCCAAGGGCTGACACGATGCTCTCCACACTGTCTCCCTCACCATTCTCTAGCGTTCCCGACTCTTCTGACAGTAAAAATCACACAAGCCCCCTACCATCAATTCCAAATCAGAGACTGCACAGGACAGCGTAGAATTGGCCACAGTGTCTGCAAGGCTAAGCCTTTACAGAGGTCAGTGCCTTCATGTCTCTCAAGTCAAGTAACTGGGACATCGGAACCACAACCTTTCAAACGGCAGCCCAGTGCTTAACCTACAGTGCCACCAGGCCCCTGGTGATGAGAATTCCTGAGAGACAAATGAACACAGGTCTGGGGCCTGGTTCCGGGACATTACATTAGTGCCTTGGTGATTCATGACAAGACCTGGTGAGCCCTGGTCTACTAAGAAAGGCCTTCTCCCTTCAGGTAGTCAGCAAGGCATTTAAACACAGCCGTCCTGGCATTCATGTGGAGGCTACTACAATGTGGAGGGTACACTTAGCATTCCCAGCTCGAAGGCCTCATCAGCATCCAGGTATCAAATCAGTGAAAACCCTGATTCTACTGGTCAATTCTGAATACCTGCTACTGGATCGGCCCCACCCACACCCCTGGAATTGTTACCCTATGTTGTCGAGTCCCCTGTGACTCATAGTGACCCTATGGACAACAGCTCTGAAGCCAGCCCTATTCTGAGCCTGTCTCACTGATTCAGACACACCTGCCCTCATTGCCTCAGGTATTGCATCAATCCATCTCATCCAGGGTCTTCCTCTCTTGTGCTGTCCCTCCGCCCTTCCAAGCATGATGTCCTTTATCGGTCCCTCGTGGCCATGTGCCCAAAGTATGTGAGACAGAGCTTCAAAATCCTAGCCTCCAAGGAGAAACTTGGTTTCACCCTCTTCCAAGACACGACTTATTTGTTTCTTTGGTGGTCCATATAAACACCCATAAAACTGGAGAGAACTACATAACAACTCTTCAAGTGAGGTAACAGGTAGTACAAGAAGAGAGAATCTCAAAATCATTGTCATCCGGCTCTCGCTAACCACTGTTAATATTGGATATTCTAGGGAAGTACCAGGGCGCTCTGTTGGTCTAGTGGTTAGCAAGTTGCACTGCCAACCCAAAGGTAACAGGATAGAATCCGCCAGTGTGATTCCATGTGATTTACAGCCTCTGAAAACTCAGTGGAGAAACGCCTATGAGTCAGTTCCAACTTGACAGCAATGATTTTTACTTATGATTTAAAGTCCTACATGAAAATACAGAGGAATTTGTTTTTGTTGTTGTTGTTATGGGCCGTCGAGTCGCCTGCGACTCATAGCGACCCTATGTACAATAGCCCTAAACTCCACTCTGTCCTGTGCCAATCACACTGTCTCTGACACTCCCATCCCAATTATCCCAGTCACTGAATCAATCCACCTCATAGAGGGCCTTCCTCTCCTGCGCTGTCTCTCCACCCTCCCAAGCATGATGTCCTTCTCTAAGGACCGGTCTCTTCTCACTACATGTCCAAAGTATGTTAGACAGAGCCTCAGAATCCTTGCCTCCAAGGAGCCACCCGGTTTAACCCTTTCCAGGACAAATCTGTTTGTTTTTCTAGCAGTACATGGTATTCTCAATACTCTTCTCCAGCAACACAGCTCAAAGGCATCAATTCTCCTTTTATCCTCCTTGGTCATTGTCCAACTCTCTGATGCATAACAAGTGATTGTGAAGACCATGGCCTGTATCAGACTCACAGTCTCCAGAGAGACACGCTTGCTCTTCAGTACTTTGGAGAGGTCCCTAACAGCAGACTTTCCCATGGCAATGCGCCTTTTAATTTCCTGGCTGCTGGTGCCAAGACTGTTGACTATGGAGCCAAGCAAACTAAAGCTGTGTACAATCTCAATCTCTTCACCATCCATCCTGATGCTGCCAATTGGTTCAGTGGTGAGAATCTTTGTCTTCTTGACATTGAGCCTCAATCCATATTGGAGGCTGCAGTCCTTGACACTCTGCAGCAGGCGCTTCAGGTCCTCCTCAGTTTCAGCAAGCAGGGTTGTGTCATCCGCATAACGCAGGTTGTTGATAAATCGTCCACCAATCTTGACCCCACATTTCTCCTCATAGAGCCCAGCCTCCCGGATAATCTGTTCTGCATATAGGTTGAAAAGGTATGGAGATAGGATGCATCCCTGGCATACGCCCTTCCCAATTTTGAACCATGCAGTGTTCCCTTGCTCTGTTCTGACGACTGCCTCCTGGTCCAAGTATAAGTTTCGCATTAGAACGATCAAGTGTTCTGGGATTCCCATTCTTCTCAGAGTCAGCCATAGTGTGTTATGATCTACACAGTCAAATGCCTTTGCATAGTCAATGAAACACAGATAGACATTCCTCTGGTATTCCCTGCTTTCAGCCAAGATCCATCTAACATCAGCTACAATATCTCTAGTACCACGACCCCTTCTAAACCCAGCCTGGACTTCTGGTAATTCTCTGTTGATGTGCTGTTCCTGTTGTTTTTGGATAATCTTCAGTAAAATCTTGCTTGCATGTGAAATCAGTGAGATTGTCCTGTAGTTTCCACATTGTGTTGGGTCACCTTTCTTTGGGATAGGAACAAATATCGATCTCTTCCAGTCAGTTGGCCAAGTGGTCGTTCTCCAGATTTATTGGCACAACTTGGTGAGCACGTCCAGGGCAGCATCTGTTAACTGAAACATGTCAATTGGTATACCATCTATTCCTGGAGCCTTATTTTTTGCCATGTCCTTCAAAGCAGCATGAACTTCTTCTTTCATCACTATAGGCTCTTGCTCATATGTTGTTTCATGAAATTCTTCTGTGTCTTCCAATTCCTTTCGATACAGTGACTCAGTATATTCCTTCCATCTTCTTTTAATACTTCCTGGATCATTTAACATTCTGCCGAAAGCATCCTTGATTATAGCAACTCGAGGTTTGAATTTGTTCTTCAGTTCCTTGAGCTTAAGATATGCTGAGCGAGTTCGGCCCTTTTGATTTTCTGACTCCAACTCCTTGCACATTTCATTGTAATATTTTGTTTTGTCATCCCGTGCTGCCTCTTGAAATCTTCTATTTAACTCTTTAGTATCTTGAATTCTTCCCTGTGCTTTGGCTTCTCTGCGCTCCAGTGCAATTTTCAGAGTATCTTCTGACATCCATTTTGGTCTTTTCTTCCTCTTCTGTCTTTGCAATGACCATTTGCACTCTTCCTGGATGATACCCTTGATATCCTCCCACAACTCATCTGGCCGGTAGGAAAATTGGAAAAGTAAAAATTAAACATGTCTCTCTTTGAAGAAAAGAGCTGTCCACATGGGTTGCCCAAAGGAAGTACCTCAAACAATGTCTGTAATGAAATAATTTAGCAAGATCCAATGACACAACGCAAAGCGACAAAAATCTGCTCTAATTCTATGTACTAGCAACTAATCAAAATAAAAATTTAAAATGCCATTTATAAAACTATTTTTTTAAAAATCTCATAAAATAAGGTGGAATAAGTTTAACAGAAGACCTGGAAGTCTTCTATATTGACAATTATAAAATACTGCCTGGAGAAGATACAAGATAAAACAAATGAAGACATGCCATACTCATGAATTAAAGAACAGAGTCATTTTAAGATGGCCATTCTCTCTACGGGAATCTGTCCAAACCCAATATAATACCACTGAATTTCCAATCTTAAAAAAGAACAAGTTTGGCATTTACATTACTTGATTTCAAGGCTTAATATCCATTAGAATGATTAAGGCAGTTCGGTGATGGAGAAAACGTAAGGTGTATAAGTCAACGGACAAGAACAGAAGACCCAGAAACAGATTCATACAGAAACGATCCTTTTTATCATCAATAAAATATACTACTTAATTGATTAGAGAAAGAACAACTTTTCAACAAATATACTAGAACCACCAGATATCCCCTTGGAAAGAAAATGAGTTTCTGGTACTACACTGAACCCCACACAAAAAAACATTTTACTATAAATATAATTCTAAGTAAAAAATTACAAAATGTCCAGAAGAGGAGAAAATTTCTTAGACAAGAAAGAAGTACTAACCATAAAAGAAGAACACTGATACACAGCACTTTAAAAGAAAATCCTAAAACACATCAAAAGAAACTGTTAAGAAAATAAAAATGCAGGCCACTGACTGAAAGAAAATGTATTTCATTTATTCATCTGGCAAAGAATTTTAACATAGTACCTCAATATTTTTAAAAATGATACCACATTTGTAAATCACTGCCCATCTAGGGAGGGACTGGAGAGCATTATGCTGAGTGAACTAACTCAGTCCCACAAGGACAAATACTGCACGGATCCATTATTGTAGAATGAGTAGGAGGAGCCAATGGGGGGGAGGGTGGAAGCAGAGGGGCGAGGATGGGTGGGGTGGTGGGGTGTTAATCATAGGGTCACATAATTTGATGGGTGGGAGGCTGACAGAAATGGGAAGGATCTTGTTGTCAAAAACTGTATTCAAACTTTGTATATAAATCAGTATTTTTTTTAAAAAAAAAAAAGACACTGCATACTTAAGATGCTACAGTACAGATTAAATATAACTTTTATCACATTAGGCAAACAGATCTGCTTTACTGCAATTCTTCCGCTTTATTGTGGAAATCTGGAACCCCATACTTTCTCCAAGGCAGGCCCATAACCACAACTACACTAAAGGAAATAAGCAAGTCACAAAGACTAATATGGCATGAGCCCACCTACAGGAAATTCCAGAATGGACAAAAATATTCTACAATGAGGGAACTTGATGTAGGCTCATCCCAACTTGGGATGGGGAATCAGAATTTACTAGAAAGAGGTAGAAGGAAATAGGTTGATTAATAGAAATGCTCAGTATCTTTACTGCAGCGTAGTCAACAGAACATAAATATTTGTCAAAATTCAAACTAAGAAAACTGAATTTTATGTCTGTGAATCTGCTGTTGCGTTGATTAGGAAGAGATTTGCGAGAGAAGAGTCTCAATACTACGTGACATACCATATTACCTAAAACTTAAAACCAAACGTCCCTATTATACCTACTTTTTGAGAAAAACGTACAGAAATTTTTAATCTTGGAGACGTTCCCAGGGAAACAATTAATATAAAATCTCATTGACGTTTTCTGAAAATAACCTTCGACACATGCAGTTCACAGCATGAATTAAAAGCTACATTAAAGAAAGACAATGCTACTAATCTGGTGGCCTGGTGGTAATCAACTGCACTGCAAGTCCTAAGGCACATGGTTCAAATCCATCAGCAGCTCCACAGGAGAAAGATGGGTGATCTCCTTCTGTGTGATTAACTGCCTCCAAAAACTCACTGGAGGGTCAGTGGTGGGTCAGTTCTGACTCTCTGGCACATTAACAACAAAAAACATGCTAAGAAACATGGTTCACTCTTAAGACTAGGGAGAATGAGAAAGTGCACATAAAAAAATTTTGTAATTTTTTATCTCAAGCTTGGTCCGAATTGTTTTTTGTCAAACATTCTTCTGAGTGGCATAGCACTGGTCTGTCTACTTGCAGTACAGAGGTAACTTGTGGTTGCTTTGATGCTGAACACCGTGACACTGATGTGTCAAATACGAGAAAGGTTACCCAGGGTGGACAGTGTTTGGTGGAGCTTCCCGACTAAAACAAGCTTGGAAGGAGTGGCATGCACTTCTGAAATGGCTTGCCTCCAGAAACTCTATGAACAGTGCTCAGGCCTTTTGTTCATAAGGTCGCTACGAGTCTATGACTCGATGGCACCTAACTGCTACAATTACCTAGCTAATTTTAGAGCAATGGGTCTGATTATCAAGACAGTTACACATTCAACAGGGTGGCAGAAGTCAAATCATACATAAAAAATTATATATATAAATTGTATACATAAGATTTTAACTATAAAAGCAAAACCTAAGCACACTGACATTGAGTCAATTCTGATTCGCAGAAATTTTGGAGAAGAGAATTGAACTGTCCCACTGGGTTTTAAGGTTACAAGGGCAGCAAATTTTTATAGAAGGAGACGGTGACATTTTCCTCCCTCAGAGCAGCTGGTGAGTTTGAACCACTGAACACTCTGTTAGGAGCTAAAAATGAAATCACTGTGCCACAGGGCTCCTTGATTTTAAGTGTCTATGTATAAATATGTGTATAGGGACATGTGTGACTGCAAATGTTCAACAGGGGTCTAAAGCAGGATGAGTCTGTGTAGAGCCCCAAAAAGCATGTTGTCAGTCTATCCAGGGGTAACTGTCTAAATTTAACAAGCACACTGTCCAGTACACTGTTGCTGAGCAAACCTGTGTTGTCAATCCCAAACGAACACATCCTGTTCATTATGGACCACCTCCAAGCTGCATAATCCCTTAATCTGATGTGTAAAAAAAAAAATTCTGAGCAATACCAGTGACAAAAATGGCCCAGCGAACCAAAGTGCCTTCCCAAGCCAATATAAACTATTTCTTGGTCCAAACAAAATTCCATCATAAGTCACTGAAAAATTCTCTCTGCTCATTCTTAAGTAAAAGATTTTAAAAGTCAGTGGAGACAAGTCAGGATATTTTTACCGGAGTTGTGTAAAGGTGTGTAAATGCCAAGTTGTTTTAACACGCAGCACAGGCGTGATCCAATACCACTGACTGCTGTTAGCTCAGTCCTGGCTCCGTCTGCAACACCAACGTGGTTTTCTCCCAGGACCACGGTTAGGAGATGTGGTCTGGGCAAGGACAGTAACCACACACAGAGGGCCCTTTCAGCATTTCCTACAACAAGGCTTTTCCCGGAGGGAATCAGTCATGTGTGAGGAAGAAAGGTCTTATTTCTTCCCTTCACCCGTTTGGGAACACGAGAATACATGTGGAAATTTATCTTTCCCATGTTTCTGGAATTTCAGGTTGAGTCTATGATTTAACCCAAGTGATTCCTGACATCTTAAAAGGACGATTCTTCTAGGTTAATCACTCCAGCAAATTAATACCTTTGGGAGATGTTTACATTCGGGTAAGCAAAGGTGCCAGGTAGATCAGATTTCCCAAAGGCTACTTTGCAAAGCATTAGAGGAAAGAGGAAGAAAAACAGGTGAACAACGCATCTGTGAAGAAAGCTTTGCTTGACTAACCATCACTTCGAATCTGATTTAACAGTTCAAAACCTAACAAAGGCATTGCAGAGGCATCTTCTGTTTATTTACCGGAACCTGACATGGTCTCTGGGAGCCCTGGACAGTTCAGGAGTTGTGCCACATCTCTCCAGGGGTTCAAGTCTACCAGTCACTCCTCAGGAGAAAAGTGGGCCATCTCCTCTCCTGCAGTCTCACAAACCCATGGGGGTACTTAATATGGGATAATTTATGACATTTTTCCATTTATTAATAAAAAATGAAAAAGACACACCAAATCAGGACTTACTATTCAAACTACTCTAATGCACAATAAAAGGAATTGATGAAAAATTAACAAAAAAAATTAATGAAACCATAAGTTCTCTACAGATTCACCAACGGATAGCTAAAATTTAAAGTTTAATCTCAAACAGTCAACTATTTTCTCAAAGACATTATAAAATAAGTGTAACTACTTTAAAAGTCCGTGACTCAGGGCCTCACAATTTGGGGGATGGGAATTTGGGGGGTATAGGAAAGATCTGGTGGGGATCTGGAAAGACACAGTAATGGTTGGCATAGATCAATGATGACTGATTTTATAAAACATGATGAATGGAAATGATTGCATGAAACACAATGTGAATGAAGAAATCATGTGAAACACAATGTATACGAACTTTATAAGCAAACCAATATAAATTTTTTTTTTTTAAAAAAGTCTGTGACTTAGGGGAGCTCTGGTGGCCTAGTGGCAAGAAGCTGCACTGCAATCCCAGAGGCTCACAGTTCAAATCCACCAGATGCTCTGCCGGGAAAGGAGGGACAATCTCCTCCTGTACCAGTCAGATCCAATTTGACGGTACACACACACACAAAAGATAGTAAAATAATAATAAAATTAAAAAAATCCGTGACTGTCTCCTATTCCCCATCAATTCCATTTATACTCTTTTTAGTTAATAAACTGATTCCATTCAATAACTAAACAGTTCATTAAAAATAGACATTTATAATTTGGGCAGTTTCATTACATATTTCAAATAAATATTCACTTTGACCCCCAAAATAAAGAAATCAATCCCCTTCTCAGGTGGGTTCATTTCTCCTAGATTTAATTCTACAGTCACTTCAGTGAGTTTACTTTTAAACACAACTTTGATATAGATACAGAAGCTCTGTTGGCCTAGAGGATAGAGAGTTATACTGCCAATGCGAAGGTGGGCAGTTCGAATCCACTAGTGGTTCTGGGGGCGAGAGACAGATAATCTCCTCTCGTGCAATTCACAGCTTCTGAAACCCACTAGTGGACAGCCATGTGTGGGTCCTGATTCAGTGGCAGTAAGTACAATTAGAGCTGACAGAGTTTTCATGAACAACGCCTTCTCATACATACAACTATGACACACAGGCATAAAAGCACCAAGGATTCATCTGACATTTACAGCATTGCTAGATTGCATTTGAAATTTAGAACTGTGCCTTTGTACTTTGTAATCAAAGGCCGTCCTGACCTCAGAGGTAATATTCCATTTTACACCCATGTACTGCTCCAGCCGCACCACCTGAAGTCCACCTGCGGGCCCTGGACGTCACTTACCTTCTGATAAATCATGTGGCACATGGCCACCCTGAGCCTCATCCCAGCACACTGGACGTGATAGAAGTACAAGTGATGCAGGATGGCCAGCACCAGCGTGCAAGCGGTCAGCACCGTGGCATTGGCGTAGGCATAGGCTTCAGCTTCACGCAAAGCCTCTGTGTCAGTGGGGTTGTAATGTTCAAAGAAAGAAATAATTTTCCCCAAAAATATAGGCTGTATTACTTTCGTGCCTTCCTAAAATGGGAAGAAAAAAAATCTTTATTAAAACTACAAACTATACCCACATCTCTGAATACAAGCTTGACTTCCATTTGTTGTTGCTGTTGTGTGGCATCACGTCAGAACCGCTCATAACTGACCCTCCCGAAGGTCTTCAGAGGGAGAGCTCTTGCGGCACAGTGTTAAGAATCTGTGCTGCAACCTTGAAGCCAGGCAGTTTGAATCCATCAACTGCTACACAGGAGAAGGATAGTCAATTGAAACAGCCTATCTCTCATCCTATGGAAACAACAGGGGATTTGAACCACATGCCTTTGGGATTGCAGCCCAGCTTCCTACCACTAGGCCACCAAGGCTTCCTAGTTACTTTCATGGCATTAAAAAAGCCATGATGAGCTGCACTGCAATCCAAGAGGCACAAGGTTTGAATCCACCAGATGCTCTGCTGGAGAAGGAGGGACAATCTCCTCCTGTACCAGTTAGATCCGATTTGACGGTACACATACACAAAAATAATAAATTTTTTTAAAAAAAAGCCATGATGACAAAAATGTTAAATTCCTCACTGGTCAAAAAGAAAAAGTATTATACTGTTTAAGGCAAGTAGTTAATACTTTTAAACTTATGCCAAGATTATCAATTCAAAAATAACAAAACTTCAGTAAAATAGTCCTTTGTGACCAGTGCCTTAAAGCCCATTCTGCACATGATCGAGGAAGCTGTGACCAATGATGACCTGAGGCATCACGCAGGCTCAGTGGACTTACTTCAGATAGAGTGCAGCACCACAAACTGAAGGTATACAGCAAGTCTGCCTCAGGCAAATCTCGGAATTATGTTCACTTCAGCTCCCTTGATAACAGTTTTTAATTCTCCCGTGTCAAGCTTTTTCATAACAGACTACAGCAGTGTGACCATGACCTTTGTATGTTCAAGCAAAAAACATGCACGCACACACACACACACACACACACACACAAATCCATCTCATTTTATTGTAATATTTGCTTTATTATTGTGGTCTGAAATCAAACCAAATTATCCATGATATAAGCTTGAGATTGAAACTGCCATCAATCTCTCCTTCCTTGGATCTACAATCAACACCCATGGTACCTACCAGCAGTTGGGTGATCAGAGGACATACTATGAAGGTCAAGCCTGCTGTCAGGGACCTCTCCAAATTACTGAGAAATGTTGTTACTTTGAAGACTACAGAGCGTCTGATTCAAGCTACGGTCTTTTCAATCACCTGCTATGCATCTGAGAGCTGGGCAATAACTAAGGATGACAGAAGAACTGATGCCTTTAAACTGTGGTGCTGAGGAAGAGTGCTGAAGATCCCATGGACTGCCACAGGAACAAACAGGTACGTCTTGCAGAAAGTGCAGTCAGAATGATCCTCGAAGGCAAAGATGATGAAGCGTTGTTTCACATACTTTGGGCATGTTGCTAGGAGACGTTATTCCTTGAAGAGGGACATCATGCTTGGGAGATGGAAGGGCGTTGAAAGAAAAGGTGGGTTGATACAGTGACTGTGTCAATGGTCCTGAGTATGTCAGGGATTGTAAGGATGGCACAGGATAGGACAGTGTATAGACTGGATGTTCACAGGGCCGCTATGGGTCAGTCTAGAGTCAACAGCTCCTAACAACAACAACAACAAACATGTGGACCCAGAAGAACCGTCCGACTCCTACTCGGCATTAAAAAGGAAGCTGACTTGGGAAATCTGCAGGCTCTTTGCCGTAAAGGAGGGGGAATGCTTTACTATCCTTCATACCTCTGTCCTTTAGAAGCTGGGATGATGTCCTGGGAAATACAGCTTCTGGGGCTCAGGAGTCAAAACTGAAACCTAGCGTAAGCTAAAAGGTAATGTCATCAGTCAATCTCCAACAACCACACATTTCAGGTGATGATTTTGAAGAAGGCCCCCTGCCACCTGTCAGTCTGTCGGACTACAGTAACCCGCTCACTGCTACAAATACTGGAAATTATGCGGCTGGTTTCAAACAAACACCAGCTGGTTCTGCCACGGTGAACTGATTCAGCAGAACTTCCAGACTAGAGAAGCTAGGAAGCAAGGCCTGGTGAGCCACAGCGGAAACTCCACGGAGAACAACAGCATGTGGGCTGGTGTGGGGCGGAGGAGGAGCTTCCAAGGTCAGAGGGCATCTGCAATACACAGTAGCCACAGAAGCGGAATGATGCTGTACCCACAGTCATGAAGACGACACACAGCTGGACACCACCTTGTGCTGGGGGCAAGGGGCCCCCACGAGTCAAAGATGACCAGACAGCACCTAACAAGCACTCTCCAAGGCAAAATTAGCATCTCTTACCACTGATTTAGGAAGCGCTGGGGTATCATACCTCAGCTGCTGATGAGACACAGAGAAAGCCGTTTTCTTTGCCAAGGCTAAAGGCAAAGAGCCACCAGAACAATGGCCTCGGCCACACCACACAACAGCCAAAGGCGTTTCCCTTCCCTGCTCAGACGCCTCTCCCTGCCAAGTGACCACCCCCCGCCACAGCCAACTTCCTATCTCCAGTGGCCCCTTGTAAATGACCTCCCTCCTCCATAAGAAGCAAATCAAGGGCGTCATGCAAATCCAAGTTACGAAAAGTAAACACAAGGCCCTAGATACCATTTCCTGCACAGACTTCTGGAAGGACTAAATGTCAAAAGTTTGGAAAACATCCCAAGAACTCAACCCTGAAATTAGCTTCCCCCTGCCCCTTTTAATAAAAAGGAAACCCTCCTTATTAACACAGATGTAAACAGATGATAGGTTTGCTTTGGATAGCTCTGTTTGAAAAAAGAAAAGAGAAACAAGAAATATAACATACATTTTCTTCACAACTAGAGTACCCAATCAGGATATTCACAGAAAGATGGTGTGGTGCCTTCCCTGAAGTGGGTCACGCCCATAAACACCCACATTCTAGTAGTGTGGGGTGTGTACATGTATATCCTTATTCAGTCATATATATTTTTTCTCTCTCTCTCCCTCTCTTTCTCTATCCTTCCCTCTCCCTCTCTCTCTGACTTCACCAAGACTTTCCCTTGACTGATACCACAAAAATGGTCACTTCCTATACTGAGGCAAGTGAAAACTATTAAGTTGAATAATGGCAAATAAATGACCTTATCTAAAACTCCATAAGGGCACGGTACCTTTTTCCAAAAGATATTAAGATAGCACAACACATCTCCCTTAATACAATGAATGGATCATAAATGAGCCTGTTCAGCATTTACAGAGATGAAAATATGGAGGTTTATGCAGAGAAGCAAAAACATCAGACTGGACACTGGGGCAGCCCAGCCTCAGTGTGGCCAAGAACAGAACTGAAGCCTAGATTTTTCTGTCAGAAACCCAGCCATAACTCCTCAGTCCCCATCTGTGCTAAAGCTGACAAGTGTCTGTGGAAGTACTGGTGCTTGTCAGAGGTCTGTGTGTGACACCCACAATTGTCCTGTCCAGCACTATCACCCATCAGTGGTTCAGGAAGAACACTGGCAGATGTAACAAACCCAGACCAAAAGAATGCAAAGAGAAGGCAGCTCATCACCACACACTGGTTTGGATTTTTCCACTAAGCGTTCAGTCACGCAAACATGCTCACTGAGTAATGTTGGTTCACAGTCCATGCCTTCCCAGTGACCAGTGCAACTCTAACCTCACTTAGTATAAAATATATAATCCAGGAAAATGGTCATTATCCATCATGGAATTAACCAAGTTAAAACTTTCTGAGTAGCTGGAAAGTCAAAAATGGCTCCAATTTTTCAATCTTTTACATCAATGTTATTATATTGGGTGAAGTGCAGCTTCTTTTTACAAACCCACTGAAAATACAGCCCTCCATCTTTCACAAGAATTTCTTCCTCTCGACCCTGACAGCACAGCTTTTGCTAAGAGTCTAACATGCTGCTGCTATCAGATATGTCTGATGGCAGAAATGTTTCAAGAACTTGAGAATACACGGCATTGAGCATCACTAATGCACTTGACCTTGAGCTGCCCCCCTAACATCTGAGGGTCACTTTATGTCACAGGCAGAAGTTAGAATTTTCCTAGTAAACATGGTGCCTCCACCCTGCTCTCCCAAGTCCTCATGAAGTCTCGTGCACAGCTCCCCTACCGTCAATCCGTGAGAAGAAAAGACAGGCAAATGAAACAAGCGATCAGAAAAGCTCCCCAAAAATGCTGGAACAAAGAACCTGTAAGAAAAAATGAACAGGAAGATGATTTTGAGAAATTTCAAAATAAGTGACACTGGTAGATACAGGATGATCCAGAAATGAAGATAGCGAATCTGAGAAACTGTCGAGATTCTACATAGATTTCAAAACACACAAAAATCTACTGTCCCAAACAGTTTCTGACTTATTGTGAGGCTACTGTATCAGAGCAGAAGGGTTCACTCTGACCTTTAAATGACCACGAGCTTGGAAAGGACTCTGGCGGTGCAGTCCACAGGGAACTGCACTTCGAATCCAAAGGCGATGTCTCTTGATGAAAGATGTTCAATCTCCTCCCCTGCAATGTACAACCTCCTCAAAACCAGCAGGAAGGCAAGCTAAGAACTGGTTCCAAAGCCGCAGCAATGAGAGGAACGAGAGAGATGATCCTGGCAAACAGAACACTCGGGCTTCCTCCAAAGCACCTATGGGTGGAACGCACAGTCACACTTTTGGTCAGTGAGTGTTTAACGGTCTGTGCCACTCACGGACTCTAAGGAAGCTCTGGTGGCCTAGTGGAAAGAAGCTGCGCTGCAATCCCGAAGCACTTGGTCTGAGACCACCAGCTGCTCCCCAGGAGAAGGATGGGCTATCTCCTCCCCTCTGATTAACTGTCTCTGAAAACCCACTAGAGGGTCATCTATGGGTTGGTTCCCACTCTACGGTACACAACAAGGACTCCCAGGTATCCCTTTACTCTTCTTTGGATCCATGTTCTGAGTCCTGCCTTACTAAAGCAAGACCTGGGGAGGTTGTTAAAGAATGCTGATGCCCAGGTTCCATCTCCAAGACTGACCTGTATTTCATCCATGAGGTCCCTGGTCCAGAAGCCTCTGAAGTGCAAAGACTAACCAAATGAAATGCCCGGCTCTGCTCCTCTCCTCGACCATCACCTCGTGGGGGTCTGGGAGGACCCTACACCTGCTCTGAAGTACTTACAAATACCACGGAAGGCTCCCATCAGGATTTCATGCCCCAGACCATGTTTCGAAGAAAAACACTCAAGAATCCAAAGTCCTAAGTTTTTATTAATTAAATTAATGGTCTCTGTTCTGCACACTAAGTACAACCAAAAGATCAGAAAAGACGGTAGATGGAAAATACAGTATACACTAAAAGTTGTTTTAATGTTACAGCTAAAAGAGGGAACTAGAAAACGAATAAATGTTAAAATAAAAGGACTGAGTAGAACACAGATAAGACAAGGCTAACATCCCTCTGTGAAGCAATCTCCCATGTGCATCTGACTTTGGAACCATGAAAACACACAAAATGTCATGAAAAATGTTAAAAGCAATTCCTAAGGGAGCTCTGGTGGCTTAGTGGCAAGAAGCTGCACTGCAATCCTGAAGGTACGCGGTTCGAATCCACCAGCTGCTCTGCTTGGAGAAGGAGGGGCAAACTCCTTCTGTGCCAGTCGGATCCAATTCGACAGTACACCAAATTAAAAATTAATAAGTAAATTTTTTTTTCTTAAAAAGCAATTCCTAAATTCTGAAATGATGCATATGTGCCTAAGATAGACCCACCCAGAGATCAGCATAACCATTTAGAAAAGAACTACTCAAAGTGCATTAAACTCGGAAACTCAGTAGGACCCTGTGAGACACACCTAGCCAGAGAGGGCGGGGACCCGTGCGTTTTCAACTGCGTCTATAGGTCATATTATAAATGGTGGTTTCCATAGTGTAGGATTATGCAACCGATCCAACGTGCTGGGATCATTGAGAATTAAGATTTGTTACAGAAGAAAGGAAGACAAGAAAATGGGGGGAAAAAACATGGTAAAACACCAAGTGAAAGCATTATACCAAATATAATATGGAAGTACGTGTACAAATTTTGTGTTTGTCTTTTAAAAAATTCTTTTCTAGCTTTATCACAAGAAAAAAATTAAAGAGTGGAGAGCACTAAGTTGACTAGACTTTAGTCTACAAATTCAGCTTCCCAATAAAAACAGCCAGGCCTCCTTGGAGAAATGGCCAGTTCCAGGACTGGGATAAAAATTATACACAAGATTTCATACCAGAAAAGAAAGACATTATCAAAGATTTTTCAGCAGAAGAAAAATCTCAGGTTTCAATTTTAATAAACTCCCCAAGGACAGATGAAGGTAGCACAATAAAAATAACGTACTAAAATCTCTAAAAATATCTTCTAATCTGTGAACTCAAAGCGATACTCCATGCTCATGAAAATGAAGTCTTATTAGTCCTAATGGGGAATTTTCATTAGTTTGAGAACTAGTACCGTATTTTTTTAAGTGAAAAAAATTAAGACCAGCTAGACCAGCAGGGTTACTCTTCTATGTACTTTAGACAGACCTAACTGTATTTCAGAATAAACAAGTAACAAAAGTCTGTCCACAATTCTCTTGTGGAACAACAGGTGGATTCACACCAGACCGTTCAGTGAGGAGACCACCACTTAATATGTTGGACCACCAAGGTTTCATGGCTTCCTCTGCAGTCTGTGACTGTGAAATCCCACTGCTGTTTCTGGGAAAACCTGGCAGAACCACAACACTTGACAAAAGTCACTTGTGAAATCCAGGTTTCTAGGTAGCTGCTACAAGTTTCACTGTCGAAGGAGAAATCTGTTGCTTTCACATAGGGGTGGCAGTGGGGGGTTTAACCATTATGAATGCAATCTTTTTAGGGAATTCTTGTGACCTAGTCGTTAAGAAACTGTCCTGTACATAGAAATTCCATATGACCCAGCTATTCCCACCTCTTGGAATATACCCTGAGAAAATGAGAACTGAGGCACAAACGGAGATTTGTACACCAATGTTCACAGCCATGTTATTCACCATCGCAAGAACGTGGAAACTGCCCAGATGTCCAACCACAACGAATGGATTGAGAAATTATGGTACATTCACACAATGGAATACTACACAGCACACAGGAGCAATGACCTTGTAAATTATTACGCTGAGTGAACTAACTCAGTTCCACAAGGTTAAATATTGTATAAAATTATTATTAATGAGTTTAAGGACCCAAGTGGGGTGGGGGAGGGTGGAAGCAGAGGGATGAGGATGTGCAGGGGGAGGGGCGATTGATCATGGAGTTGTATAACCTGATGAGGGGGTGAGGGAAATTGGAAGAATCTATTCTCAAAAACAATGTATATGAATTTTGTAAATAAACTAGCATTTTAAAATAGTAACTTGGAGAGGGGGAAGGAAGGGAGGGGGGTAAAATGTGCAACAATGAATTAAAAAAAAATCTAACTTTTCTGTAAATGTTTGTTAAAAACACAATTAAAAAATTTTATTTAAAAGAAACAAACTGCACTGTAATCCCAAAGGCGTGCGATTCAAATTCACCAACTGCTCTGCAGGAGAAAGATGGGTAATTTCCTCCCATATTAATTAACTGCCTCTGAAAACTCACTGGAGGGTCCTGCGGTGTTTGTATTTGGGGGTTCTGTTTAGAAAGTTTGTTGTGATATTTGGGGGTGCCATTTAGAATCCAGGATGACAGCAGTCTTTTTAAAAATTAAACTTCCTCCCTGACTTCTGACAATGAACTCAAAAGCATGGACCTTTCCTGGGGAGTCTGAGTCATTACGAAGCAGAGACATAAACCTCCCTGCAGAACTCAGAGGGCTGTCTGCGTGCTTCTTGCTCTTCGGCTCAGTTTCAAAGCAAGGTCTGACTCAAGCATGCCCTGCTCTAGGCTTCCTACTGGGACAGATGTCACATGGCAAAAGCTCCACCACAGCCAAGTCCCTGGCAAAGGCCAGCTGCCGGCTCAACTGCAGAGGTCAATGGGGACAGAATCTAAGTCCCACCATTCCTCCTCCATCAGGGGACAGGAGCTGGGAGAGAGCCCGCCTTCCTGGTGAGCACCAATGGCCAGCTTACCCCAGCAGGCCAGCAGCTCCTCTCTGAAAAGAAAGCTCCCAGGATAAACTGGATGCGGCTCGCCCATTTCTGAGGCCTCCGGGCTCCTCCCTTTCACCCTGCGCTCCAAGCAGGTGGAGGCTTGCTGGGGCCCCATCATGCTTCCTCAGGTGCCCAAGGGGACAAGGGGGCTGGGCTGGGAGCTCGCGTTCGGGCTGCTCTGTTCTAACTAGTGTTTGCCTGCAAGCTTGCCATGTTCACCACCCTCCCAGGCCTCGTTTCTCAAAGTGTTACAGTCATTCTTCAGTGGTCACAGGACAGATGTGCTCACCACTGTTAAATTCTGACCTCAGAGGCCGGGCCCCCGGGCTGGCTGGCGATGCCCTGTCCGGCCCAGCCTGCGCTGCCCTGTGGGCCTGGTGATGAGCTTTAGCTGGGCGGCAGGTGACTGCATCACAGATACCTTTTTTATTTAAGATCCATATTTCATTTAATAATCTGACACCAATGTTAATTTCTGAAATTGTGGATTTTACTGTTACGTTAAATGATAATTTTATTGTTGCTTTTTAATATTTTATTAATTTTAATGAACATTTACAGAGATTTTGGATTTCAAATCATTTTGAGGGACTTCTCTACACTTTACCGGCTGCCCAGGAGTCAAATGGACTTAGGGTGACCCCATGTGTGTCAGGGAAGATCTATGATCCCCAACTTGGTTTTCCGGGGATGATTTTTCAGAAGTAGACCACCAGGCCTATCTAT
>NW_006399754.1:16566001-16594971 GCF_000299155.1 Elephantulus edwardii | reverse complement strand
ACCGGCCACAGAGACAGCACCTTACCACCGTGTTCATTTCCAAGAACCATTAGAATCCTATAGGAACTCCTGCCTCCTCTCCCATCTGGATGTCAGCCCACCAGCCACCACCTTCCACCTGCCAATTAACCAGGCCATGGCAGTCTCTGGGTGAATTAGCCAGGCCCCGGTAGTATCCAGGTGATAGGGAGTGTCCTCCTAAAGGGGTCACCTGATATGCACACTTGCCTGGCGCAATGGCCAGGACACCTTTATCATCAGGAGAACTTTAATATCCCAGGACAGTCCAGTAACCTGTTACCTGACAGAGCCCCTGACTGACAAAATCAAGAGTATCGACTTCTATAGAGCAAAGTTCACCTGCCTACCGACGCACTGACCAGAAGGACCACCAATATGCACAAAGCATTTTAAACAAGAGTTGCATCTCCCGCATACACGCCTACTCACCTCACCCATGCAAAATGCACTGTGACAACTTACTGCTGCCCTGCAAGCAACTACAGAATCCGTCTCTCACATCCAATCAGGACCACGTGCTAAGAAGCGTCCAAGTCACCCAGGAGGGTTTCCAGCATCCCCGACAGCAGAAAAGTCTAAAACTGGGGAGCCAATTTCTACTGTGCCCCGTGGAGCAACAGCATCCTCCTACAGGACCATGATGAAAGCTATCAAGGCCAGGGAGAAACCGGCTCACGGCTTTCTGCCTTCAGTCTTCCACTATACATCACATCTGCTCTCCCTGTGAGACTCGAGACCAAGAGCCCACCTTCCCAGCAGCACACACACCGACAACCAGTGCCAAATATCCCCAATGGGTGGTTATGGCATCTAGATCAGAATTCACACTGAAGCCAGGGCCTCCCCCAGATAGAGAGGGAAGTTCCCAGTGCTCGGTCCACCGCTGCAGGGCACAGCTGGAAGAGATGTGTGCTTTTGGGAACTCCAGCCTGCTCCAGCCTCTGGGGCACCCCAGCCATCTGGGCACGGTGCGCTGGCTTCTGTATCCCCAGGAGGGGGAAAGTGCCAATGTCTTCTTAGGAATGCATGTATCAGATCTGGCACGGTCCATTTGACAACAACTTCATAAGCACTTGCAAAATGGCCTATATTACTCTAGGCTCCGGTCCAAAATCATGTTGTCCAAACCACAGAGCACATATCCATTCCGTGATGTTGTAGATCTTCTGGTCAAGGATTACTCTCCTGCCTTAATGTGGTAGGAAATGCCTTGTATTTTCAGCACTATCTTCTCACAGGACTGTATTTTAATTAGTTTCAAAATAATAACCCTCCCCTGAGCTTCAGTCATTCAATTCTTTTAAGTATTTACCCCCTTTAAAGATAAATGCAAGAACTAAACTTGAACATGCTTCCTGGATATATTTTCTCCTAACATCTTAAAACACTTTCAAATTCTATCTAATACCCTTTCTAACCAAGGGCCTCATTTATTTTAATAGCAATTCTAGTTAGCATCGTTCCTATGTGTCTAAAAAACAGTTCGGTATGTAAAAGCTTTTACCTCAATTAATGTAAAAATGCCCAAAATTAAGTAAGATTTCCAGTAACACTTTATGATTGCTTTTGTTAAAGAAGGCTCCTGTGAGGTTTTCTCGGCTCGTAAGACTTCTTTATCCCAGTACCTACAATGAGAAATAAAACACAATGAAAAAAAAACAAAACCAGCAAGCTCTGCCATGTGGCAAATAGAGGCAGCAGTGGAAGAGATAAGCGTTTATCACAGGCACTCTGCGACAGTTCCAGAAAGGCAGGGTAACTGTCTACAGGGCATCTGGAATATGCACCACTGGGAATTTCAAGCACCTGGGGGAAAGGCCTTAAGGAAACATCTCCAGTTGTCAGAGGAACACATCACAGCTAAGTTCTGCAGGACTTAACCCACCAAACGCCCAGGATGGCAGACAAGCCACACAGCTTCCCCCACTGATCCCAGCCCCTTGACACAAATTCCCAGCATCCAGGGCCTTTGCGGCTAGCTCCCTACCCTCTGAAATACCGTTTTCCCCAGGCCACTTAGATAGGTTAACACCAGATACAGGCCTAAGGGAACACCGAATTCCAAGGGAAGTGGTCTCCAGAAGGGCCCTAGGAAGGAGGAAGGGGACAGAGGCAAGAGGGAAGGCAAAGCTCCTGCTAAGCTGGCCCTTGGCCCTTGGCCACAGGCACAAAAACCCCGTCTCTCCACCCTCACACTTACCCTTGAAGTTCTTCCCCAAGGTGCTTGGAGCGATCTTCGGGAAGCACTGAGTACATGTCATCTTCTTCTAACCTCCGTTTATGACCAATCTTAAACAAAGGGTTTAGCCACCTGTTAAAAAAAAGAGAAAGTAAATAAACTAGCAGAAAAATTTAAAAAAGCAAGCCTCATATACGCACACGCAAAAGAAAATATCACCAAAACAGCACACATTTGTGTCCACTTAGAAATCTACTTCATGGGTTAAAGCAACTCAAAATGACACATTTCCATAGAAAGGTTGTTCCCGGCTTACAATGCAGCTTTATTCTGACAGTTCTTTCAAGAGTCAGGTACTTTGCATTTTATGACGTTTCTATTACTGGTGCCTTTTATTATCGTCAGTATCAGGGAGCTCTGAGGGCCCCGTGAGGATGAAGTTGTGCTGCCAACCGAAAGCAGGTTCGAATCCCCCAGTTGCTCTGAGAGAAAGCCGTGGACAGTCTCCTTTCGTGCGATTAACTGCCTCTGAAAACCCTGTGGAGGGTCAGCTCTGAGTCAGTTCCCAGTTGGCAGCAATGAGTCATTTGTTCTGTATTCTCAGTATCTTTAGAATATTGATCTTATCTGTGAGGGCTGAAAACGTTACACAGAAGCCAAGATACAAACTAATACATATAGTTATATCCTTAACAATAAGAACCAAAAAAAAAGGCAATCATAAGTGTAGTTGATCAGAAGTAGGACATATCATGTTGTTGTTTGCTTTTGTTGTTTACTGCAGAACTGACCAACAGCTGACCCTCCAGGGGGTTTTCAGAGGTAGTTAATCCTACGAGAGGCAACTGCCCATCTTGCCCCCACAAAGCATTTTGTGGATCTGAACAGCGTGCCTTCAGGACTACAGCACAGCTTCTTACCACTAGGCCACCAAAGCTCCCTAGAATGCATGACAAGTCAGAGTATACCTGCATAGAAGTATATAAAAAAAATTAGACGTGTTGACACCTGCAAACACACATGCACACTCACACACTCTGGGCTGTGCACCGAGGGCCTACAAGCAGTGACAAGTCAGCAGCCGTGTGCTCTAGGACCCAGATCTAGGTTTCTCATGACCATGTCCCAGCGTTGGCTCTGAAGGTTTGACACCAGACAAAACAGAGATATCGGGGCATCGAAGCAATGAATCATCGCCCACTGAACAAAAGAAGCTGAAGCCTTATCGCTGTCCACATGGGGAGAGGGGACAGCTCTCAGCCTCTAGCATACTTAAGACATGATGGCAAATACAAATACATAAGGAATGATGTGAATGAATCTAATAAAGGAACAAGACATTTACACAACCGCAAATTAACACAAGCTATGCATGAATTATGAAGAGAAAAATAACTTCACAGAAAACAAGCCCCCCCAAAAAATCCTATTGTAACACTTCAAGATATTTTTACTAAGAAATCTGTCATTAATCATTACAAATCATGTAGCTGGTAAATAATGGGCAGAAAAAGCCCATTTTAGTGAGTTTCTCCGGCAAAGAAATTTCCCAAAGCAGACAATAACTTGTGATTACAGAACTCAAGTTCCCCTTCTTTCTGTGTTGCTTTATCCCAAGTACAATACAGGGCACACAGAAGGCATTTAAGAAACACCTGTCAAGTAAGCAAATACCCAGGGATCATGAGGGAAGCACTAACAGAAAACAGAGCTTCGGATGGTTTTTTTCTTTGGCTCACAGGTGTCAGAAGATTGGATTCCCAGAAACTATGCACAACGCCCAAGGGAGCCAGTGACCTCTCTCTACCAATCCTTCCCTCCATTCCTACAAATTCAGCACCTCTGTGTCTGCTGTCCAGGGCTCAGTTTCCTTCCCAAAATAGTATGGGCCTGTAAGCCCTGAAAATATGTTGGCCTATTTGTTGTGTACTGATGCACACAATTTATTATTCAGTGTTGCTTATCTCTAGGGCATCTCTATGCATTAACCATAATAATTTAAATTTTTCACAAAGGATACCTACCATTTTTTCTTTCCAATTAAAAAAACACCTTCCTAATGTTTCAACAGGGGTGTGTGTGTGTGTGTGTGTGTGTGTGTGTGTGTGAAGGGGCCAGTTGGGGCATTTGTTTCAGGGAGGTCGGCTATACAGTTACTATTTTCTCTTTCATATCTAACATGTAATTTGTAAAGATAATTCAAGGTTTTGTTATTCTCTGCAGATAAAGCAACAAAGCTCAGGTCATGAGCACTGGGAATTCTACAAATAATGACACACACCATGCCTGAGTTAGTCCATCTTCTTTTCAATCACTTGCTATCATCTGAGAACTGGATACAGAGAAGGATGACAGAATAAGTGATGCCTTTGAGCTGTGGTGTTGGAGAAGAGTATGAATATCCCACGGACTGCCGAAAAAACAGACAGATATTTCTTGGAGAAGGTGCAGCCAGAGTGCTCCTTGGAGGCAGAGATGATAAAACTTTGTCTTGCATACTTTGGGATGTTGTGAGGAGAAACTACTGTCTAGAAAGGGACATCATGTTTAAGAAGATGGACGGTCAGTGAAACAGAAGACGACCCTCGACCAGATGGACTCACAGTGACTGCAGCAATGGGCTCAGGTGTGTCAGAGATTGTGAGGATGTCACGGGATAGGCCTGTTCAGGTCTGTTGTTCATACGGTTGCTACAGGTCGTATTTGACGCAGTGGCGCTTAACAACAGCATGCTGAAAATCAACCTTTACCGGCTTAGTTGGGAGCTTTGGTGGCTTGGTGGTAAGGAGCTGTACTGCTAATCTAAAGGCATGTGGTTCAAATCCTCAGGAGAAAAGCTGGGCAATCTCCTATGCAATCTCACCATCTCAGAAAATCTGCTAGACGGGTCAGTCAAGTCACTTCCGGCTTGACAGAACACAACCCCAAGAAGTGACTTAGCTGTAAGGAGCTGCATGGACAACTCTAAGGCAGATAATTCGAATCCACCAGCCACAGTGTAGAAGAAGGATGGGCCACCTCCTCCTCTGCAATTTACAGGCTCTGAAAACTAGGCGCTGGTTTCAACTCTTCAGCACATAACAATAATATGCTGGAAAATCTGCATTCACATTCTACTTGCATTTATTTGGCTGGAAACTGCCCCACATTTGGGTTCCAGGCCCTGTCACTGCTGACCCTGAACTGACCAGTGAATCTCTGAACTGGCGTCAATGTGGGCGAGTGGAGAGAAAGCCTGGGGCAACTGCCGTCTGAGGCCACTGAGAGGATTCGCTGAGACTGATCTGAATATTACTGGTGTCTTTTCATAAGCAAGGAGTAAAATTGGCCTGGAGAAGAAAGTTAAAAGGCAAAGAAGGAAGACTGAGAATTCAGTTGACAGAATGAATGATTTATCTCATTGTGTTTGGAAATAATAGCTTCCTGAAGTTCAATTTATACATATTGTCACCGAGTCAGAACTGACTCATTGCTGACTCTCCAGCGGGTTTTCAGAGGCTGTAAATCACACGAAAGGAGACTGTCCATCGTTCTCCCACAGGGCAGCTGGTAATTTCAAACTACCCTCTTTGGGGATGGCACTGCAACTCCCCACTAGGGCCACCAGAACTCACCGCACGTGATTTACAGCCTCAGAAACCCAAAGGAGGGTCAGCTGTGAGTCGATTCTGCTTTGGCAGAAATTACTGCATTGTGAATGAGTGACATTAAAAGTAATGTACTATGCACACCCATGTTTATTGCAGCTCTGTTCACAATAGCAAGGAGTTGGAAACAACCCAGGTGCCCATCAACAAACGAATGGATAGAGAAGCTGTGGTATATTCACACAATGGAATACTACGCTGCATTGAAAAACAAAGAACTCATTCAATATTATTCAAAATGGGTGAGCCTGGAGGACATTATGCTGCATGAAATATCTCAGTTGCAAAAGGACAAATATTACATGGTGCTACTGCTGTAAAATGGTACTGATATCAGGGTGGGGGTAAGACTGAGAAAAACTGGATAAATTGTGTATACTGCACTGAAACAGATGAGGGACCGAATAATTTAAAAGCGATGTATGATAGGGTATTATGGTTATCACAGGAGTCCACAATTAAGGTTGCATAGTGGAATGTACTTGGGGCGGTGGGAGGGGTGTGGGGGGATTGTGTACCAGGGAGGGAGTCTTTTACTTTTGAAAGAGAGGAGCGAACTGGGGGGCGGGGGGAGAGGGCTGGGTGGGTAGAGAAGTGCAGCAATGAATGAATGGAAATTCAATTTCTCTGTAAATGTTCATTAAAATTATTTTTTAAAATTGCCTTAATAATAATAAATAAAAGAATAAATCTGTGAACTAACAAAAAAAAAAGTAATGTAACTGAGAGAGAACTGTTTAAAAGGGGTGATTAGGTATTACTGTCATAATAGGAGTCCAGAACAAAGGCTGCATAGTGGAGTGGACTTGGGGGAGGGATTGTATAGCAATGAAAGAATTTTTCTTTTACTTTTCAAGGAAAAGAGCAAATTGGAGAGAAGGGGTGGGCAGGGAGAAAAGTGCAACAATGAATGAATGGAAATCCAAAATCTCTGTAAATTTTCATTAAAATTAATAATAATAATAATTTTAAAAAGGGGGGAAGTAATGTACCTGAAATGAGAATGGATCCAGGCCTTTTATTAAAGGATCGCATAGAAAGCAAAGGATCCTTGGTGGGACAGTGGTTAAAACGTACACCTGCCAACCAAAAGGATGGCAGTTCAAATCCACCAGTCACTCTGTGATGTTGAGACAGTCAGCTTCCATACAGAATGACAGCCCCGGAAACTGTGGGGCAGTTCTAATCTACCCTGTAGGGTTAGAATGAGTCATGGTCAACTAAACTGAAATGGGTTTTACAAAGAGCTGATATTCTCTCTCTATGGGATGTCTGGTGCCCTAGTGCACAGTGTGTGACACTGTCAACCAGAAGACTGGGTCACTTACAATCCAAATCCACTGACTCCTGTCACGAGAAAATTGGGTGTGATTTACAGCCTCAGAAAATCAATGAACACCTCTACGATTCAGAACCAACTTGGGGACAATGTGTTAAGAGTTTCTGAGTGCTTCACATAAGCCACTTTGCAGCCTGCACCCTAAGTTTCAAAGGCAGGTGGAGAGGTACAGTTACCAACAAAGGCTGACGGCTTCAATTTTCACTTGAAGGCAAGTCACTATAACAGGAGGCAATTCTCTTTTCTCTTTCATTACTGCAAAATGAGCAGAAAATGGGCAATGAGGGCACAGTCCCTGAGCGTCCCTCTGAAAGGGCCAGAAGGAGTCAGAATAGCCCAGCCTCTCATTGCCCCAGAGCAGAGAGCAGATAAAGGGCCTGTAGCCCTGCCCTGTGGTGCCTCTAGAGCCCACCACTAGCGAGAGGGTCGTTCATTGACGACTCACAGACTTTATTTAGTTGTGGTACCAAGAGTGGGGTTTATGAGGGAAGTTAAGTTGGAGAATGGGAGAGGAAAAAATATCTTACAACGCAAGTCCAGGTTTTAACCCAAGAGTCCCAAGGCACAATTCTTCAACTAGTCGAGGCGCTGGTTTCAGATCAGCAATCAGCTTTTTCCTTCCACTATCCGGCAAGAACAGCAAAACCTTTAATGGTGGCTTTTACTTCAGGGCTCCTCTGTTCACACCTTGCCACAGTTTATTGCAAAGCTGCAGTGTCTCCACCACCATTACCAAGGTCTCGCTCTCACCAAGTTCTTACTCCATTCTCCCTCAAGTCTTGCTACTCAGTGAGGGAAGTACTCTCTCTCTTATCCTAGCCCTACAGCTGTTGATGAGACCATGTATCTGCAGTTAGAGTAGCTGAAGACCCTAACAAGCTAAGGTAATGGCTAAAAAAAAGACAACACTGCAATCCTAGAGGTGTGTGGTTCAAATCCACCAGATGCTCTGCTGGAGAAGGAGGGACAATCTCCTCCTGTACCAGTTAGATCTGATTTGATGGTACATGTACCCAAAAAAACCACATTTAAATGTTATGTTAATATGACATACTATTGTGATATCAAAGATCTAGGCTTATAATTTTAAATATTCTGATATATACTATCTTTTAAATATTAGTGACATTTGGCTCATTGATCTCATATAATCCTGTTTTGGAGGCTCAAAATTTAACATGATATGTTCTATGTCATAAGGTAAATACTTGTTCATATTTCTAAAAGACAAAGCTAAACTACTTTCATTAATGGTTTCCCCTCTCCAATCCTTGCTGTTTCTGAATTCTGCTGTTACACTGGAAGTTTCAACAAGCACATAGAAATACTTATTAATAAATGTCCCATCACATTTTTTAAAAATTTAAAAAAAATTTTTTTTTAACAGCCAACTTAAGCTAACACCACAATCATGTACGTAAGGAGACTTGTGCCAACTGCCCCCGTAATTCCAATTTACCCCTGAGAGCACGTCATCAATTTCAGCTTACTGCTGAATGAGCTATCCCTCTACCTGGTCATACTTCAACACTCCTTCTCCCTGGGGATGCTGGTCCCTCCTTCTCCTCTCCTTCCATTAGACTACCCACTATAGACTCTCACTCTCTTCAGAACAACCACTTCATAATATTCCTTTGAACCCCCATGACCAAATGCACTGCCTGATACCTGATACATTAAAAAAATAAATAAATAAAAATCAAACCTACAGTTGTCAAACTGACAACAGCTTCCTGGTCTAGGTATAGGTTTTGCACAAGCACAATTAAGAATTAAGTGTTCTGGGATTTCCATGCTTCTCAATGTTAGCCATAACTTCTGTGATCCATACAGTCAAATGCCTTTGATTAGTCACTAAAGCACAGATAGACAGCCTTCTGGTAGTCTCTGCTTCCCACAAGTGTCAAAATAAAACCACGTTCCATGGGGTTTTCAATTTTTTAAATGGGCTGATTTTTTGGAAGTTTTATTTCACGGCATCTGAGTGGATCCCACCTTCAACCCATCAGTCAAGAGCTGACCACTCCAACTCTCCATTATCACCCAGTGACTCAATGGGGTAAGCAGCCCTCTTCAAATTTCAATAGAAGAAGAGGTACTAGCAGAACTCAAGTCAGTAAATTATTCAACGACTGGCCAGGCAGGTTGCATTTCAATAAGTCATTTATTACTGAGACAGCACTTTAAAGTGAGTGTAGCTGAGGCAAATTATTAATCTCTGGTTAGTTTTCCATTGAGATTCTGCAGCTCCAACAGTGTAGCACCTGTGACTCAGCCTAGGGCTTTATCAGGAGGGACTAAGGGGGTCAGGTGGGCCTGGAGCAGGCTTAGGGGAGTGAGACAAGCCCTCCTTTCACAATCTCAGCATTACCGCCATCCTGGGCAAGTTACCTCGCTGTTGTGGGGGCTGTTGTACTGTTGATAGAGTGTTTACTAGCAAACATCTTTGGTCTCTAACCACTAGATGTTGGTAACATTCCTACCCAATCAAAAGTCATGGCAATCTAAGTTGCCTCCACACACAACTAACCATCCTTGAGGGGCAAAATGCCCAGAAGAAAAAAGAAAAACCCAAAACAAAATCCTTGCCTTTGGTCTTTGTGTCCTTCTAGAAAAGTTTCAAGGGGAGCTCTGGTGGTCTAGTGGCAAGGAACTGCAACTACAATCCCAGAGGTGCACGGTTCGAATCCACCAGATGCTCTGCCAGGGAAAGAGGGACAATCTCCTCCTGTACCAGGAAGAAAAGTTTCAAATGAAGATTCAGATGCGGGCTCAGCCAGTACCTACAGGGCAGTGGCAACAGTCTTTTAGCAAATAAAACACAGAGGTATAACCAACTCCAATTCTGCATTCAGTGGTTCAACTCTTCTCTAGGGAGCTGAAAGCCCTCGGGTGAGAGGGCTCCAAGTAAATGAAGCATCGCAACATGATGTGGTTAATATGGTCAACCAGGCCGTCCCCAAACAGAGCGGGCCCAACTTAATGTAAAAGGAGAATAAAAGAAAAACACATTCATTGCTATGTAATCCCTCCCCCCAAGTCCACTGCACTGTGCAGCCTTCATTCTGGACTCCTGTCATTAATTAGGGGGAGGGGGGGAAGGGAGAAAAGTGCAACTATGAATGACTGGAAACCCTAAGTCTCTGTAAATTTTCGTTAAAATTAATTAAATAAAAAAGAGAGAGAGAATAGGTACAGGGAAGTGACAGGCACCCTAGAGGATCCTTTAAAGGAAGGACAGAGACTGCAGGCAGCTACTCCCAAACCCAACGCCAAGAGCCATCTGCCTTGAGCTGACCTTCCTTCCGTCAGATTTGGAGGCATAAATCTTTCAGGAGGAGAAAGCCCGCCTTTCTTCCTCATCTCATGATTCTAAACTCTGACCTTCATGTGAGTGGTTCTAATCTCTGACCTTTATGTGAGCAGCCTCCTATGTGTCAGGCATTAATTATCTAAGAGCTCCAAGAGATAAAACAGACAAGGAAGACACTCCTCCTACAGCCTAGTCCTGAATTCAGGCTCCCACTTTCCAGAATTTTAAAAAATTTAAATTCATCTCTCAGTCACAAAAGGATAAATATTGCATAGCACCACTGATGTAAAAATGGGACTGACATCAGGGTTGAGGGGAGACTGAGAAAGAGGGGCTAAATAATGTATACTGCATTGAAACAGATGAGGGAGAGAACTGTTTAAAAGGGATATGTGATTAGGTATTATTGTCATGACGAGTCCAGAACAAAGGCTGCATAATGGAGTGGACTTGGGGGTAGAGATTGCATAACCATAAAAGAATTTTACTTTTCAAAAAGAAAAGCAAATTGGGGGGGGGCGGGGAATGGACAGGGAGAAAAGTGCAACAATGAATGAATGGGAATCCAAAGTCTCTGTAAACTTTCATTAAACTTAATTTTAAAAAAAGGAAAAAAATTCATATTCTTAATTTCTGCTCATTAATCTTACCCAACTAGAGCATTTTTAATACAGCAGCTCTGGGTAACTGAGACAACAGGAATCTAAATATATAGAAGTCAGTACATAAGTACATGTGTGTGTATGTGTATTTATAAAATAGTGGGTATATGTATCTACAGAAAGGCAATCTGGCGGCTTCATGAACAGCATGCTGTGCTGCTAACCAAACGTCAGAAGTTCAAATCCGGCAGTTGCTCCTTAGGAGAAATAATGAGTCCTCTCTTCCTGTCAGGCTTTGTTGTTGTTTTTATTTTTGTTTTATATTGGTTTGCTCATAAAATTCATACACATTGTGTTTCACATTATTCTTCATTCATATTGCGTTTCATACAATCATTCCCCTGAATTATGTTTTATAAAATCAGTCACCATTGGACCTTGCCCTTCATTACCCTGACTTTTCAAGTATTTACAGGATCCCTCCCATTTCCTTCACCCCCTCTCTCCACCCACCAAATCGTGCAACCCTTTGTTTTCGCCCCTAACCATCCTCACCCCTCTGCTCCCACCCCTTCCCCCTCTGAATCTCTATACACATTTTCCTAGTTATCCTTCTATTTTTACAATACTGGTCTTATGCAATATTTGTCCTTATGAGAGGAGGGAGAGACTGGAGAGCATTACGCTGAGTAAACTAACTCCACTGATGTTACTGTTTTATGTCATTGAGTCACGTACACCTCACAGCAACTCTATGAACAAAAGATCTGAACCCTGTCCTGCGCCATCTTTATCATTCCTATCACACTTGAGCCCACTGCTGCGGTCACTGTGTCAATCTCTCTCGCTGAATGTCTTCCTCCCTTTCACTGACCCCCCACCTTTCCAAGCATGATGTCTCCCCAGAAAGAACAGCCTCTCCTAACAGCAGGTCCAAAGTACCTGAAACACAGCTTCGCCCTCCTTGCCTCTAAGGAGTACCCTAAGTGCACCTGCACCAAGGCACGGCTGTCTGTTTTTTGGAAGTCCATGAGATCGTCAGTACGCTTCTTCAACACCACAGCTCAAAAGCATCAATTCTTCTGTTTACTGTCTCGGAAACCAGATGGAAGATCACTATGAGTTGGAATGGACTTAGTGGATTCAGTTTTGTCTTATACACACACATACACATGTATAACACACATCCTCGTCTGCCTGGTACCTAGAAACAAACGATAACTTCTCATAGGAACAAGCACTTCCAGTACCCGTCCTGCTTTTCTAAATATAGTCTCCATTTAAAGGGTAACCGTATTTTGTTTCTAGGTAGTTTTCAGTTTTGGATTTTTTTAAGAACGGAGCTCCCTGGAGAAATGATTGAGTCGGGGTTTAGACCATGTACTTGTGCCTTAAAGGAGAGTGTGAGGACCATATTCAAAGGGCACCAGTGCTCCTGTTCACAATGGATGGGAAAGTCTGAGCTTCAAAACAGACCGTGGGGGATCGGAACCCATAAATCCTCACTGCTGTAATTAAATGACTGAATGAACGGAGAAGAATGAATTCTTCCTCACTGTAGAATGCCAAGTGATGAGTAAAGAATTAATCATGTAATCACAATCACTACTTCTCGTCTCAGTAATATACTGATTCACCAAAACTCATACACAAGTGATACAAGGCAAAATTTTATATGAGAAACATCTTCATAGCCTCAAATTTTCTATCCACAAAGTATTTAATCTCCCTGTAATTGGTGCCAAGTAGGAACCGACACTCATAGCTGACCCTCCAAGAGATTGTTTTTGTTTTTGTTGTTGTTGCTGTTAGGTGTCTGAGAGTAGAGTACAACCCCTAACGACTCTATGAACAATAGATCTGAACTCTGTCCTATCCTATGCCATCCTCACACTTCCTGACACTCAAGTCCAATGCGGCAGTCATCGTGTCAGTCCACCTGGTTGGATCTTCCACTCTTTCACTGACCCTCCACCTGTCCCAGCAACATACCCAAAACATGTGAGACAAGTCTTATCATCTTTGCCTCCAAGGAACACTCTGGTTGCACTTTCTCCAACATATATCTGTTTGTTCTTCCAACTGTCCATGGGATATTCAGTACTCTTCTCTTACACCACAGCTCAAAGGCATCAGTAATTCTTTTGATCAACAGTTGGTTGGCGGCTGGGGTCCAGCTGGCTTTAGGAGGCTATAAATTGCACAGGAGAGTATCCGTCTTTCTCCCGAGGAGTTGCCGATGGACCCACACCATTGAGAGGTGGACTTGTGGGTTTGTGATGTAACTCCCTATTAGCAACAGTGGCTGAGTCCGTCCAGAATGTGTGAGTATCACTTCTACGGTAAAAGACGAACACTGTGGTGTTTGGCAAGGGGATCTCTGCAGCTGTGATTAAACTGAGCATCTCAAAATGAGAGATCCTAGATTATCCAGGTGGCTTCTAAATGCCAGTGTCAAGTGTTCTTCTAAGAGCGCGGGGCAGAGGGAATTTTGGCCAGAAAAAGAGGATTTACAGAAGAACAGACAAGAAAAGGATTATACCAAGTTTACTGCTGCCAGCCGAGAGATACAGTAAAGTCAAAAAATGTCTCCAGAAGCAGAAGTGGCCAGAAGACCTCACCCCAACACCTTCAGTGGGAACAGAGCCCTGTCACCCAAATGACTCTTGATGTCAGATCTCTGGTGTCCACAGCTATGAAAAGAAAAAAATTCTGTTGTTTTTAAAAAACATGGGAGCTCTGGTGGCCTAGTGGCAAGAAGCTACACTGCAATCCCAGAGGTACATGGTTCGAATCCACCAGATGCTCTGCCGGGAAAGGAGGGACAATCTCCTCCAGTACCAGTCAGATCTGATTTGACGGTACACAGACACACACACACACACACACACACATAATAAAATAACAATTTAAAAAAAAAACAAAACAAATTTGTGGTAATACGTTACAGAACCTCACAAACCAATATATTTACAATAACAAGAACACAGGGAGAGATCAGTTGGCCTAGTGGACAGAAAGTCATGCTCCAAACCCAAAGGTGGGTGACTCTAATCCACAGCCCTCAGGCCTGCCTTTACTTGTTTTTGGTGAAACATTCTTCTAGGTGGTATAGCCTTGGTCTGTCCATTTGCTGTACAGAGGTAACTCATGGTGGCTGTGATGCTGAACACTGTGACACTGATGTGTCAAATGCAAGAATGGTTACCCAAGGTGGACAGTGTTTGGTGGAGCTCTCTGATTAAAACAAGCTTGGAAGCAGGAGTGGCATCCACTTCTGAAATAGCTTGCCTCTGTAAACCCTATGAACCTGGAGAAAGGATGAAAGTTATACAGGTGTCTAGGTCTTTCATTCATAGAGTCTCTATGAGTCACCTACAACTCAACAGCACTTAAGAACAACAACAACAACGTCACTTTTGTATAGATGAGGAAACTGAAGTATGGAATAGGCAAGTGGTTTATCCAGGCACATAGCTAGTACATGAAGTGGGTTCCCCAAGCACACAGCTAGTACATGAACTAGTTTACCCAAGCACACGGCTAGTACATGAAGTGTTTACCCAAGCACGTGGCCAGCACATGAAGTGGGCTACCCAAGCACACGGCTAGTACATGAAATAGTTTACCCAAGCACACAGTTAGTACATGGAGTGGGTTCCCCAAGCACAGGGCCAGCACATGAAGTGGGTCACCCAAGTGCACAGCTAGCACATGAAGTGGCCAAGATTCTAGTCCAAGCAGTTAGGATTCCAGGTCGACACGCCCACCTGGCAGTTCTTGCCCCCCAGGTGAATGGAGTCTGACAATATGTTATTTTTTTTGCCCAGGTATGCATTTACCTCAGGTTCTCATTTCTGCCCGCTTCTTGTTTACCAATTTCCCTAACTTCTCTTCTACAAAGATGGTCAAACAAAGCGAAGAAAGGCTGGGTGGTCAAAGAAACAGGTCAAATGGGAAGAAATCTCCCTGGAGCTCAAGAAACCAACCTTCCTCAACTTTGCTGGTCTGCGTGTGAGGATCAGGCCATCTGCAGGCTCCACTGTCCCCCCAGCTTCCCTGTCCTCACCTCTGTTAACCACCAAATAGAAGCCCACCCCTGAAGCAAGCTGTGCCAGTGACAAAAAAGACAAAGACTTTCTCCACGCAGCATGAGGTTGTTTACCATGTCAATGCTGAGCATTTTCACTTCCTTTACATTCAAGCACAATCCATTATTGTTATTATGTGCTGTGGGGTCACCTGCAACTCATAGCGACCCTTTGTACAACAGCTCTGAACCCTGCCTTATCCTGAGCCAGTCTCACTGACTCTGATACGCCTAATCCCATTGCCCCAGTTATTGTGTCGATCCATCTTATCCGGAGTCTTCCTCTCCTAAGCTGTCCTTCCACCCTTCCAAGCATGATGTCCTTCTCCAAGGTCTGGACCCTCCTGGCCACATGCCCAAAGTATATGAGACAGAGCTTCAAAATTCTTGCCTCCAAGGAGAAATTTGGTTTCACCTTCTCTAAAAGAGATATATACCCACCCACCCCCAACCACCCTGGTGGTCCATGGTATGTTCAATACTCTTCTCCAGCACCACAACTCAAAGGTTGAATCAAGTCTTCTTCTGTCATCCTTAGTCACTGTCCAGCTCTCTGATGCCTAGCATGTAATTGTGAAGATCATGGCCTGGATCAGGCAGACCTTAGTCTCTAGACTGATACCATTGTTCATCAGTACTCTGGAAAAGGTCAGCCAACTTCCCCAGTGTAATTTGTCTTTTGGTTTCCTGACTGCTGGTGCCAAGAGTGTTGATTGTGGAGCTGAGCAAGCTGAAACTTTTAACAACCTCAATCTCTTCTCCATCCATCATGGTGCTGCCAACTAGACCAGTGGTGAGAATCTTTTTCCTCTTGATCTTAAGCTTCAAGACATATTGAAGACTACTGTTCCTGAGCTACTGCAGCAAATGCTTCCAGTCTTCCTCAGTTTCAACAAACAAGGTGGTATCAGTATGAACTCAAGGTTGTAATCTCTGGCAAATTCTTTAAATTCTCCTCATTTTCAGAAAGCAAGAATGTGTTATCTGCATGCCAAAAATTATCACTGACTCTTCCTCCAATCCTGATGGTCAATTCTTCTTCACAGAGCCCAACTTTTTGGGATATTTGTTCAGTATCCTAACTGAATGACAACTCTGTGTGCATCTTTTCTAATTCTCAATCACACAGTAAATCCTTGTTCTGTTCAAACAATTATTCTTCTGATCCACATACAAGTTCCACACGAACACAATAAAGTGTTCTGGAACTTCAATTCTTTGCATTGTTATCCCTAATTTATTATGTGTCATATGTCAGTGTAAACACAAAAACCATCGGGCAGGAATGTTCTGTTTTCAACCAACATCAGCAATGAGATAATTGAGATTACGATAAAGAAAAAGGAGTTGTTTGTTAATCATTAAATCCTACTTGGACCAACAGTCAACATCCAGGAGGCAGCAGACAAGAAATTAAGGAACAAAGCCACAAAAGAACTTATTGGTTTTAAAAACGCCAAGAAGTCACTTTGATGACTAAGGTATGCCTGAACCAAGCTATCATTTTTCTCTACTACCTCATGTGCAAGCAAATGCTGGACAAAAAAAAAAGTGAGACGAACCAATGCATCTGAATTATACTGCTGGCGAAGAATACTTCATATAACTAAGCACAGCCAGAACTGACAAATGAATATTATAAGAAATAAAATCTGTTTGCTCCTCTGCAGTGAGGGTGACCAGCCTTTGGTTTGGTTATTCTGAACATGATCAATTACCAGACAAGGACACTGTGGTGGTAAAAGAGGAGATCTGTGAAAACAAGGGAAACTTTCAAAGAGAAGAACAGACACATCAACCGATTGCTTCACATGCATGTGGTCAATGGACAATGAATATGGAAGACAAAAAAAAGCGATGCCTGCATCAACACAGCTGATGTTGTACTGGTGGGAAATACAGATCATCCCATGGGCTGTCAAATGGAAAACAAACCCGTGTGGAAAGAAGTGCTACTTAGAAGCACAGACGGTGGGACTTCCTCTCACACACTTCAGGCCTTCCTCTCACACACTTCAGGCCTGTTTTCAGGAATGGCCAGTCCTTAAAAAATAACATTGTGCTTGGAAAAGTGGGGTGAGGGGGTCATAGAAGACAGGCAGACCCTCAGACAGGCTGATAGAGTGACTGCAACAAAACGCACAGCACAGGTTGTGAGGATGACACTGGATCAGATAGAGCTTTCCTTCTGTTGTACACAGCGTCACTGTAAATCAATTTGACTCATCGGTATTTAACAATAACAATTTCATTCGAAGGCCGGGCAGATTATAAAATAGCATAGCCACATTATAAACCTGGTCATGTTATAAACAAGCTGTTGTTGACTTTCTTGGACTCCAGCATGACTCATAGTGACCCTATGAACAAAAGGCCTGAAGCAAAAAAAAAAAAAAAAAAAGGCCTGAAGCCTTTCTGTAACTATTGACCTTTATCAAAGTCCATAGGGTTTCTGGAGGCATGTTGTTTAGGAAGTGGATGCCACTCCTGCTTCCAAATTCCAAACATATTCTTCTCTGAAACAATTGAGGAACAGCAATTAAACCTATAAAGGCTCAAATATTTACATTTCAGAAACTTACTCAATGAACTAAACTTCCAACTGTGAAAGACAGCCACCACTTTTCCCAGTTCCTAGCCTGGCACCTGAGGCCTAGAAAGTGCAGAAGATGTCTATTAAAAAGGAATGAGTGTGTGATTCAAAAAATTGAAGACTCAGTTCAAAGAGTTTAACAATTATATTCAATGATATTGTTGTTGTTGTTGTCTTATGATTTAGATTTGTTGCTGTTGTTGTTGTGTACCACCAAGTCAGAACAAACTCATAGTTGACCCTGCAGCAGGTTCTCTGAGACAGATAAACACAGAGGAGACTGCCCCCATCTTTCTCCCATAGTGCAGCTGATGGATATGAACCATGTACCTCTGGGTCAGCACTGTACCTCCTTACCACTAAGTCACTAGAGTTCCTACATTCATTGCTGTTGTTGTTGTTAAATGTCGCTGAGTCAGTGGTAAGGTGCTGCAACTGCAGTCCCAGAGGCGCACGGTTCGAATCCACCAGATGCTCTGCCAGGGAAGGAGGGGCAACCTCTTCCTGTACCAGTCAGATCTGATTTGACGGTACACGCACACAAAAAAATAACAAAATTTAAAATAAAAAAAAATAATAATAAAATTTTTTTAAAAAATGTCGCTGAGTCATAGGCAACTCATAGCGACCCTATGAACGAAAGACCTGAACACTTGTATAGCTTTTTTCATTTCTCCAAGTTCATGGGGATTCCAGAGGCAAACTAATTCGGAAAGGGATGCCACTCCTGCTTCCAAGCTTGTCTTAATCAGGGAGCTTCACCAAACATTGTCCGCCATGGGTAACCAATATCACATTAGGCACATCAGTGTCACAGTGTTTAGCATCACAGCAACCACAAGTTACCTCTGTACAGCAAGTGGACAGATCAGGGCTACTAAAAAAGTGTAGACAAATCACAAATATCCCCAAGTAAAGAAACGCCTAACACATTAACACTAGAATGTTTTAGAGCCATTTGGAAATAACAAATATAAAGTCTGTATTTACCAACTTGGCAATCAGCTTCCATAAATATTACAGCCATGAAAACCTGGGGAGGGGGTGGGGGTGTTCTACTGGTACATAGCATCACTGTTGAGTTGGAATAGACTAAAAAAACACCCAACAACAACAAAGGGCCAAAACAAGAGCCCATTAGACTATGCACAAACTAACTAAAGAGACGGAATAAAAATCTATCTACAGATACTGCTAGGAATATTTTAAAGACATATATGTAAAGTTTGTGATTTACTCTTAGTTATGCATGTGAAAGCTGGACCAAAGGAAGAACAAAGAAGAATCTGAACTATGAGGCTGGCAGGGATGTGACAACTAACTGCACCTCGAGCTGCTGAACGTACAAAGGATAACGCAGGAGATAGATTCCGGAATCAGAGGACTGCAGCATCTTTCTCCCTCACTGTCCTCACGTCAGAACCAACTCAGAATCAACTCCATTGAGTCTCCAAGGCTATAAATCTCAGGAATTCTGAACCACGCTGTGCTCTGTGCTGAAGAGCAATGATACCAGATTAAAACAAACATGCTGAAAGGCAACAAAACCAACTTAAAGATTAAAAGGCATCTGACCCAAGTCATAGTCTTTTCAGTCACTCGCTATGCATCTCAAAGTTGGACAATGACTAAGGATGACAGGATAAGCTGCAATGCCTTTGAGATGTGCTACTGATGAAGAATACTGATTATCTCCTAGTTTGCCAAGAGAGCAAACATTTGTGTCCTGGAGAAAGTGAAACCTGGGTGCTCCTTTTAGATAAGATGGTTAAATACCATCTCGTATACTCTGCGCCTGTCACCAGTCCTTGGAGAGGGACATCATGCTCGGGAAGATGAAGAGTCAGTTTAAGAGAAAGACCCTCAACAAGATGGACCGGCCTAGCTCTCCAACAATGGGCTCAAGTCTGTTAGAGATGGTGACACTGGCTCAGGATAGCTCAAGGCTTAGAGCCATTGTTCCTAAGGGTGCTATGAGCTGCCATCAATTTGACAGCACGGAAGAACGAATGGATAGAGAAGCTATGGTATATTCACACAAAGGAATACTACGCTGTACTGAAAAACAAGAAGTCATGAAATAGTATTCAAAATGGGTGACCCTGGAGGACATAATGCTGAGTGAAATATCTCAGTCACAAAAGGATAAATACTACATGGTGCTACTGTTGTAAAACAGGACTGACCTCGGGGCTGGGGGGAGACTGAGAAAGATGGGTTCAATAATGTGTACTTCATTTAAACAGATGAGGGAGAAAACTGTTTAAAAAGGATATGTGATTAGGTATTATTGTCATGACAGGAGTCCAGAATGAAGGCTGCAAAGTGGAGTGGACTTGGGGGGAGGGACTGTGTAACAATGAAAGATTTTTTTCTTTTACTTTTCAAAGTGAAGGTGAACTGGGAGGGTGCGGTGGGCAGGGAGAAAAGTGCAAAAATTAATTAATGGAGATCCAAAGTCTCTGTAAATGTTCACTAATATTCATAATAATAAAAGGGGGGAAAAAGAATGATGGAACATAGCAACAAAACCTCAGAGGAGGGGATAGCCCATCTCCCTCCCTGGAAGCGGCAGGTGGATTCGAGCCTTTTAGCTAACAGCACAGTTCTCTGCTGACTAGACCACCAGAGCTCCCTGAGAATCCACAAAATCTAAGCAACACTCGAACTACACAATTTACAACTCTGACACACTGTACTAAGCCTAAACTTGTTAATACCCATCAGTAAGAATACTGTTTGGTCTGGTACAAGAAGAGATGCAATGGGATGTCAGGGGTCACGGTCGACACCAAGCCCCAAACCCTGATGTCACTGAATCTTCTTGAGTGTAGCCCTTTCTGTCTTTCTTCTGGCACACACTGGGGTCTTTTGTCATTGTTTTGTTTGTTTGTTTGTTTGTTTTGGCACACACTGTTATACTACTGAATTTCCGCTGCATTTAGGTAAGGCCACATGAGGTGACACCTCTGGCAGAAAGGAAGATGTGTGTCTCACGTGTGAGATCCAGGCTCTGAAACCACACACACATCTCCACACTGAGAACCTGGGAAAGGTAGAGACCAGCTTGACTTAAGTAAACAAGGTCAGAACTGACCACCTGCAGGTCACCTGTGTGTCCCCCACGCTCCACGTAACAATGACTCTGCCAATGGCACGGAGAGCGTTAACTGCGAACTCTGGACGGATGGACTCATGGGTGAACGGACTGGAGCAGACCCGGACTGGCAAGGCTCTCGCCATGGTTTCTGCTGTATCCTGATACTTCAAAGGCACTTCAGAAGATGTCTGAGTATCGCTGAGTCCGAACCAACCCACAGCTGACCTTCCAGGAGTTTCCAGAGGTGGTCATTACACAGGAGGTCTGTCTGTATTTCTCCCACAGAGAAGCTGAGGGACTTGAACGCTGCGCCTTTAGCCTGATAGCACCCTCCTCACCACTGTACCACTAGTGCTCCCATCAGATGAGGAAACTACAACAAAACACCCACAACCAGAAGCAGCCAGCTGGCCTTTCTCTCTCGAGCCACAGCAAAGTGTTAACTGGGATCTAAGATTAGCTCAAGTCCTAAGAGGGCAGCTAGCAAATGATTCCTGAGACAGCTGTATACACACTGCATCAGTGCGTGCAATGTGACAGCAGACGGCTGGGCTCATCCAAAATAGTCCTGGCCATCCTGAGTCAGAGGCAGGGCTGTGAACAGGGAGGTCTCCCAGGGCCAGCACGGGAACAGCGAAAGCTGGCCTGGGAGGCACAGGACGAGAAGGTCACACACTGGCCGCTGGTTCACGGCAGCCTTCAGCAGCCAGACCGTTCTTACGTAAGATCCACGCGGTCTGTTTACTCTCTGAGGCCTCCAGCTATGACTAACCGATGACCCGTCCATAAAACCTCAGCCAATATTTGCATGGCCTCATCCCTCCACATCCTACCTAGCATCCTGGTGTTTACAAACGCTGCATACGAACATCTCAGCGTGTCTCCCAAATGTTCAGGTGGCAGCAGTACACAGTAACTCGACAGCCCCTATCACGAACGCTTCAAGACACCCTGATTTGCAGGGGAAGCTTCTTGGGGGTAAGCTTGTGTTCACTTAACTTTATACTCCTTTTATTCTGTTTACATAACAGCCATTGGCCCGAACAGAAACAGAGCTTGATGCAGCTTTGCACAAAGCTGGGAAACCGGCAGAGATTTTTCTCAGCCTTCAATCACCACAGAGTCCGGCAGCCTGGGGAACAGGTTAGGTAGAATATACCAAGCACATGTCAACTCCAAAAACTCTGGTGCCACTAAGCTTTTGCCAAAGGCACAGCCAATTTAAAATTAACCTGTTCTCCTTTCTGACATCGTATCCACGGGTACCAAATTGAGAGATTAGAAAAGAATAAGAACCAGAAGGAAAACAAAACGAAATTATAGTTCCTGAAATAAATAAATGAATACCATCAATTAGATAAGCAGCCCATCCAAAAAGGTTAAGTGTGTGTTATTTTGTAATCTTTCTTAAAGGTTAGCCTGCATATCTTTAAAGATAAACAGGAGAACGTGAGGCAGGCATAACCCTTCTCCATTCTAAAGGACAGGAGGTTCTGGCAAAGGCTTCCATTTGGATTATTGCGTAATACTGGAGCAAGGTCAGAAATATGAACTCCATCTGGTCAAAGAAAGCCCAAAAGAATACTTCATACGAACTCTGGTGAAAGTGGCCTAGTAAGTAAGGAAATGCACTGCCAACCCAAAAGTCAGAAGTTCAAATACATCAGCTGCTCCCCATGCGATCTACAGATCCTGAAGACCAGTTGGAGGGTCTGCTATGAGTCATTTCCGCCTCAGTGGCAATGTAAACATTCACATCCTTAGTCAGTAAGAAATCTATATAATAAGCTTCATAATTAAAATACTTCCTTAACAAAGTAATCTCTTAAGAACTGGAAGGCATGCATTAGCTTTATCTGGGGTCACCGGCCCTGGGGGAAAAGACCATCCAAGACACAGACTCCAGATGATCAAACCACAGAGCCAAGCAAAGCCAGGGCCTCGTGTCAACACTACTAAATCCTCTACCTCCAAAAGGTACAAATCTGTGGTGAAACTCCGAGAGAAAGTCGCAGAGAGTCCAAACCAACTCCACAGCAAGAGACGTGGGTTTGGTTTTATTTTGGTTTTGATGCTTTGTTTAGCTGAGGTGCCAGTAGAAATCCACCCTTCACTACACTATAGCTCATCAATTCAGACAACGTCAAGAAAAAAATTCAGCTTGAAATAATGAAAAGTTTTGATTAGAGACAACATTGTTGTTATGTGCCCTCAAGTCAACAATGATTCATAGCAACCCTATGCACAACAGCTCTGAACTACAGCTCTGAAGTCGGCTCTATCCTCAGCCAATCTCACTGTCTCTGACACACCTACTCTCATTACCCTCACTACTGTGTCAGGGCATCTCATCCAGGGTCTTCCTCTCCTGCGCCGTCCATCCACCCTTCGAAGGAAGATGTCCTTCTCTCAAGACTGTTCCCTCCTGGCCACATGCCCAAAGTATGTGAGACAGAGCATCAAAATCTTTGCCTCCCAGGAGCAGTTTGGTTTCACCCTCTCCATACACTGATTAATAACTGCCTGAAGCAAAAGTCCTAGGGGGGAAATGATTTAAACTGCAGTTGAAAATTATTTTTCCTGAGCACATCAAGTGCTTGTGGTAAAATATACTCACAACATTCTTCAGGCAATACTGTCTATTTGTCCAAGAAAAAAATGCAAGGGGAAAAAAAGAACTTTCCTGTCCAGTTTCAAGTAGCGCAAATTTCATATTCAAACATAAAATCTAAATTAATCCTTCCCATGTTCAGTGGATTATAAACTCTAAGAGATTAAGGGTTGTTTTTACTTTTTCTCATTTCCCCAAAGCGTCTAGAATAATGGGAAGTATGTGGCAGGCATAACTAAATGCTTGCTAGTTAATACAAAAATACACAGACATACCAAATATATGGCCTTGCTTATTTATAAGGAAAAAGAAAACCAGAGATTTAGACTCACCAATTTGGAAAAGTATATCTAAAAATTCTCACCACTTGGCCAATTGGCAGCACCATGATAGATGGAGAAGAGATTGAGGTTGTTAGCAATTATAGCTTGCTCGGATCTACAATCAACACTCTTAATACCAGACAGAAGTCAGGAAATCAAAAGACAAACTGCATTGGAAAATCTGCTGTCAGGAACCTCTCCAGAGTGCTGAAAAGCAACAATGTCAGTCTAGATACAAAGGTGTGCCTATTCCAGGCCATGGTCTTCTCAATTACTTATTGTGCAGAGAGCTAAACAACAGCTAAGAATGACAGAAGAAGAACTGATGTCTTCAAATTGTAGTGTTGGAGAAGAGTCTTGAACATAATACCATGGACCTCCAAGAAAACAAATAGGTCTACTATCTTAGAGAGAGTAAAACCAAGTTTCTCCTTGGAAGCTAGGCTTCTGAAGCTCCGTCTCACATACTTTGGGCACATGGCCAGAAGAGACCGGTCTGGTCCTTGGAGAATGATATCATATTTGGAAGGGTGGAGGGACAGCACAGGAGAGGAAGACCTCAGATGAGATTGATTGATACAGTACCTGGGGCAATGGGTGTTGGTATGCTGGAATTAAGGATACTGGCTCAGGACAGGGCAAGGTTCAGAGCTGCTGTAAAACAGGGTCACTATGGGTCGCAGGCAACTCAACATCACATAACAACAACAACAACAAGTCAAACTTTAACAATTTATTCAGAACAAAGTCCCTAACCACTGATGATTAATTGAGCTTTCATGTTTAAATATCAAATTTTAAACAGAAACTAAATTGGAAAGCAATTTCCCCAGACTGTGAAAAAGCTGCTCTCTATTAATATGTATTTGAAATAAAAATGTATTGGAAATCTTCCTTCAGACTTTCCAAACTTTTCCCCCCCAAGTTTCCAAACTGACAGCATGCGTATTCTACCTCATGTATATATTCTCTTTCCCTTGTATTTCTTTCAGCCTTGATCATCGAGGCCCTCCTGCAATGTGGGAGCGCCCTGTGGATGCTTGTCTCAGGGGAGAGGCCCCGAATATGGGTGTGACCCACAGACACCCTGTGCACACACCAGCTCTGAAGCCGGCCCTGTCCTGAGCCTGTCCCACTGACTCCGACACATCGAACCCCACGGCCCCAGTTACTGTGTCCTTTCTTTTCATTCCTGGTTCCTTCCCTAGGGGCTAAGGATGTGTCCAAGGAACAGACACCCACTCTTCTGCCTTTAATTCCCAGCAGGAGTGGGTCACTGGAAACACAGAAGAGCTCATGCTGGCGTCCCCACTGAGGTAGCGTTTGGAGCATTTCCTTCTGGTCTGTTGACAGGCAGATACAGATAGAGGATTTAAAAAAAAATAATTTGAGGAAGTTCTAACTCTGAGTTAATCATTATGTGCCCTCTTGTTTTCTCCAACATCTCCTTCTGCTGGTTCCAGCTGTAACTCTTCACATTTCTGTTCTTTCTCTGGTCTGGCCTGGACCCTTCTCTCTGTTGCTTCTTGCTTAGTAATATCACAAGTCAAAGCAACTCCTTGTAATGTTTTGTATTACAGCCTTTAATAAAGGACCCTCAGGAACATTCCTGGCTCCGGCCTCTAGTCTAAGTGGTTCTAAATCCATAAATTAATTTTTGGTGAATGATATGAGGTTAGGGGAGGGAAAAGAGTTGCAATGTTATAATTATTCTTCAAACAATGAGTAAACCAGCACTGGCCCGCCTGTCATCTTAAGGTCCTACAGTGGAGGCACATGTTTTACTGTGCTGATGGAAGCCAGGCCACCAGTATTTCAAACACCACCAGGGTCAACCATGGTAGACAGGGGAAAGGTGAGGAAAAAGGACCAGGTGACTTAGTTCTGAAAAAAGCCGGCAGTGGAAACTCGACAAATAACAGCAGGACACTGATAAAGGGTAAGAAGCTGAGCTTCTCACAGCAGAAGGTCCCAGGGAATACTGGCCTTCGTACAGCCAGGTCCACTTTACGGACAGAGTCACGCTTTCAAGACCTTCCTTCACTTACTGAGGGGCAGAGATCTCAAAATGAGAAGAAATGGCTGCAAGTGTCCATCAATAATCAGAATGGCAACTGTACTGATGAAGTATGAATCTCGGAAAGTCAGAAGTCATCAAAATGAAATGATAAAGATCAAAATTCTATAAATCAGTGATCTGAAATGGCCTGGTATTGGCCATTCTAAATCAGCCTATCAAGTGCTAAGAAGCTATGCTGCAATCCCAAAGGCATGCGGTTCAAATCCACCAGCTGCATCCTGGCAGAAGGATGGGCAATCTTCTTCCATGCGATTTACTACCACTGAAACCTACGGGAGGGTCAGCTACGGGTTGGTTCCAACACAGTGATGTTGCTGTTGCTGTCGTGTGCCATCGAGTCACCTGTGACTCACGGCGACTCTATGTACACCAGCTCTGAAGCCTGCCCCATCCTGGGCCAGTCCCACTGACTCCGACACATCGAACCCCACTGCCCAGATACTGTGTCAGTCCATATCATCTAGGGTCATCTTCTCCTGCACTGTCCCTCCACCCTTCCAAGCATGATGTCCTTTTATAAGGACTGGTCCCTCCTGGCCACAGGCCCAAGTATGTGAGATGGAGCTTTAAAATTTTTTTCTCCAAGGAGAAACTTGGTTTCACCCTCTCCAAGACATACCTATTTGTTTTCATGGCAGTCCATGGTATGTTTAAGACTCTTCTCCAACTAGGTACAAATAGAGAGTTGTACACCAGTGTTCATAGCAGTGTTATTCACCATTGTAAGAACAGGGAAATAGCCCAAATGCCCAACCACAATGGAATGAATTGATAATGTATGGTAACTCTCATGACGGAATACTACACAGCACACAGGAGCAATGATTTTGTAAATTACTCTCTAACGTAGGAGGAACTGGAGAGCATAAGTGAACTAACTCAGTCCCATATGGACAAATACTGTATAAGATCATTATTGTAGAACTAGAAAGATAACTAGCAAAATGTGTATGAGGATCCAAGGGGGGAGGGTAGGAACAGAGGTGTGAGGGTGGGCAGGGGGGATAATTATAGGGTCACACAATATGATGGGTGGTGGGAAGGGTGGGCAAAGGAAAGGGGAAACATCTGGTGTGAAAAACAATGTATACGAACTTTGTAAGTAAACCAGTATTCAATACAAATTTAACAACAACAACAACAACAAATCTCTTCTCCAGCACCACAACTCAAAGGCTTTGATTCTTCTTCTGCCATCCTTTTTTGTGTCCAGCCCTCTGATGCACAGCAAGTAACTGCCAAGATCATGGCCTGGATCAGGCGCCCCTTAGTCTCTGACTGACGTGGCTGCTTCTCTGTACTCTGGGGTCCCTGGCAGCGATTTTCCCAGTGCAATTCGTCTTTTATTTCCTGACTTGGTGACAATGGTACATGACAACCACAAGGTGTCTAAAGAGAGACAAACTGAAGAGAAATGGCATCGGTCTATTCACTGTCAACAAGAACACGTCGAGGTCTATCCTGAAGCACTGTCATGACAGGATGGTATCTATATCCCTAAAAGGAAGTCCAGAGAGTATGATGATTAGTCAGATTTACAAACCAACCACCAAGCTAATGATGAAGATACTGAACCTTTGCACGCTAAAAGTAACCAGGCATGCAACCAAGATGCACTGATAACTGCTGGTGACTGGAATGCAAAAGACAGACATAAAAAGGGTTCAGCAGCAAGCCCTGGGGACACAAACAATACATAATGGAAACCTGCAAGACCAACTGCATATGAAATACAATTATCTTTTTTCAGTAATACAAACCATAACTATATACAACATCACCGGATGGAATACACAGTAATCAAATTAACTACATTCATGGACAGAGATAATGGAGAATTTCATTATTATCAGTCAGAACAAGGCTGTAGGCAGCTATGCAAGACATAATCAATTGTTCATATTCAAGTTGAAGTTCAGAGAATTTAAAACAAGCCCACAAAAGCCAAAGTATAAACTTGAATATCTGAGTTAAAAGGCCATCTCAATAATATTTTTGGCACACTGAACACTAATGACCAAAAACTAGGTGAGTTGTTCAAGGACAACATAAATGAAGAAAACAAAAGATTAACTGAAAGAAAGGAAGACCAAGACAGGCATCAGAAAAGACTGAGGCTTTCTTTTGAATGCCAAGGAGCCACAAAAGCAAACTAAAGCTATAATGAAGTCAAAGAGCAGAACAAACTTCAAAATGCTGCTCAAGAAAACAGAAAAAAAAGTGTTAAAATGAAATGTGCAAAGATCTAGAGTAAGAAAAGCAACTAAACATGGTTGGCATTTATTAAGCTGACAGAACTAAAGAAAAATTTCAAGGCTTAAATTGCAATCCGAATTAGCGGAAGATTCATCAACAACTTGTGTTATGCAGATGACACAACCCTGCATGCTGAAACGGAGGAGGGCCTGAAGCACTTGCTGCAGAGGGTCAAGGACTGCAGCCTCCAATATGGACTGAGGATCAATGTCAAGAAGTCAAAGATTCTCAACACTGGGCCAACTGGCCAATTGGATGGATGATGAAGAGACTGAAATTGCTAACAGCTTTAGTTTGCTTGGCTCTGTAGTCAACACTCTTGGCACCAGGAGCCAGGAAATTAAAAGATGTATTGCGATGGGAAACTCTGCTGAGCTATCAGGGACTTCTCCAAAGTACTGAAGAGCAACGACATCAGGCTGATGACTAAGGTGCACCTGATCCGGGCTATAGACTTCACAATTGTGTGCTATACATTGGAGAGTTGGACAGTGACTAAGGATGATAGAAAGAGAATTGATGCCTTTGAGCTGTGGTGCTGGAGAACAGTGTTGAATATTCCATGGACTGCTAGGAGAACAAACAGGTTTGTCCTGAGAGGGTGACGCTGGAATGCTCCTTGGAGGCAAGGATTCTGAAGCTTCGTCTGACATACTTTGGGCATGTTGCAAGGAGGAACCGGTCCTTAGAGAGGGACATCATGTTTGGGAGAGTGGGAGGGAGGGCACAGGAGGGGAAGATCGTGGATGAGATGGTTCGATTCAATGTTTTGTTGTTGTTGTTGTTATGTGCCATCGAGTCGTTTGCGACTCATAG
>NW_006399754.1:16547312-16563446 GCF_000299155.1 Elephantulus edwardii | reverse complement strand
ATCTCTCCAATGCCTAATATGTCAATATTTATGCGTTCCATTTCTTTCTTAACAATTTCTAATTTTCCTTCATTCATGGCTCTCACATTCCATGATTCAATGTTTAGGGCTCTTGTACATAATGTCACTATGAGTCACGAACGGCTTGATGGCACATAACAACAACAATAAATTACAATACTAAAGGATTCTGTCCTCAATGAGATGTGACTGGAGTAATGGGAGTAGGTATGTTGGAGACAGTGAGTCTGGCACAGGATAGAGCAGAGTTTAGGGCTGTTGTACAGAGAGTCACCATGAGTCACAGGCGACTCCACAGTGTGTAACAACAACCAAGGATCCTATAGGCAAAATACTGAATGACAGAAGAAGCATTAAAAGAAAGTGGAAAAAAATCAGCCAACATTCAGCCATTCCAGGAGATGATACAAAATCAAAGCCCAGTGGCACTAACGGAAGAGGTTGAAGTTCGACTGAAGGGCACTGGCTTAAAAACAAGACTCCAAGAATTGGCAAAATATCAACTAAGTACAAAGTATCAACTAAGTACAACACACAAATGCAACACGGGCACAGGCACGCAGTTCAAATCCAGCAGATGGTCCACTGGAGGAGGGGCAATCCCCTCCTCTGTCAGTCGGATCCAATTCAATGGTACTCACACACAAAAAGAACCCTAAAACAAAACAAACAAAAAGTACAAATGCAACACTGGATGGGTCCATATGCCAAGAAATGTGGAAACAACTACCTGGCCAACCCACTGGAAGCAATCCAAATACATAACCATGTGGAAAGCATCAACAACATCATTAATAACACATTGCTAAAGATAACTCAAAATCATTGCAGCAATATAGACAACTATTTAGGAAATCACTGAATTCTCAGTTTATCCAGATCTGCATAGGAACGTTCTCAGCAGAATGCAGATAATGAAAAATAATCCATACCTTAAAACATAGTCATGGCCTTTCTACAAAGATGGCACCGAAAGTGAAGAAGGAAGCCCCCGCCCCTCCTAAAAGTGAAGCCAAAGCAAAGGCGGTAAAAGCCAAGAAGGCGTCCTGAAGGGCATCCACAGCCACAAAAAAAGAAGATCCGCACGTCACCCACCTTCGGGCGGCCTAAGACGCTGAGACTCCGAAGGCAGCCCAAACACCCGTGGAAGAGCGCTCCCAGGAGAAACAAGCTTGACCACTATGCCATCATCAAGTTTCCCCTGACCACTGAGTCAGCCATGAAGAAGATAGAAGATACCAACACACTTGTGTTCATTGTGGATGTCAAGGCCAACAAGCACCAGATCAAACAAGCTGTGATTAGGCCTGATGGAGAGAAGAAGGCCTGTGTTCGACTTGCTCCTGACTATGATGCTTTGGATGTTGCCAACAAATTTGAGATCATCTAAACTGAGTCCAGTGGGCTAATTCTAAATACAAATTTTTCTCATCATAAAAAAACCAAACAAACACAAAAACATAGGCATGATCAACAGAGCATGTTGTACACACAATATCAAGCCCTGAATGACCAAGAACAGCTGCCCAAAATGATAACATCAATTAACACCTGAACAACTTCTCTGCCTATTATTTGAGTTCCAGTGGAAAGGCTAATTATATACACTTTTCCAATTGAGCAATATTATGTCAATGAGACAGATTTTAGTAAAATTCCAGCTGAACCACTTCATTCTTGGAGCACTTAAGTCAATTATAAACAAGCCAACCCTCAGCATGAATGCCTGAATATTCAGAAAGAACAAATATTCCTTTGAAAAGCCTCTGTAAATGAAGAGGTCCATCAAAGGACTTATTTTGTAGGAAATAAATCCAAAGAAGTAAAACTCCATTGTAAATGTAAAACACTTCCTAAACAGCTTTCTACATAGTCTTCTCTCCATTTCACTTTGAAAAATAATGTTTTATGCAAATCCAAAACTGAGAAGTGAAAAATAAAATGAATTCAGAACAGCACCAACCGGTTTTGTCAGATAATTAAAGGAATGATACGTTGGATGTATTTTACTAATGCCTGGTCTTCCTGGTAGCCTCGTGGGTAAGGAGTCATGTGCTGATAACCCAAAGATAGGCAGTTCTAATCCACTAGTTGCTACACAAAAGAAAGATGGCCAGTCTCCTCCTCTGTGATGTATGGCATCTGAAAATGCTCTGGGGAGTCAGCTATGAACTGGTCCAACTCTACAGCACATAACAAATCCTGGAGAGCTGACTCGATGGCACATAACAACAACAGAGAGCTCTGGTGGCATAGCGGGTAGTTATACGTTAACCCCGAGAAGGTGCCCTCTCAAACTGGTCTGAATCCACTTCCTTGGAAGAAAGATGGGCAAGCTCCCACCATCGCACCCTCCTTCCTCCAAAGAGGGCAAAGCCAAATGAGATCCCCTTCCCCGGCCCTGTGGAAGAGGCCTGGGCAGAGGCAAAGCCACATCTGCCTAACGTTTTTATTACTAAAAACAATGCCGCTCACAATTAACTTTTTATTATCAAGTAACAATGGCATCTTCCTGAGAGCAATTTGGCCTTTGTCTTTAGTTCCTGAGAAATAAGCTTTGGCATTTCCAAGCAATCCAAGACCCTTTATGCTCTGGTGACAGAGCCCACAAGGTGCCTAACCCAAGGGCCACGTCCTTCTGCTGGTTGGAATCCACTGACAGCTCTGTTGGGAGAAATGACGGGCCATCTCTTGCCATGTGCTTTACAGCACAGGAATCCCAATGAGGGGTCAGCTGTGAGTCTGATCCACCTTTACAGCAATGAATGGAGTGAGTTACTAGCTAAAAGCTCTAGACAACGATTGAAGATTTGGATAAAAGAGAGGAAACTGGCTAGTTCCCAGAGATCCACTTGGTCAGCTCACCTCAGGAAGGTTTGCTGCTTTGTTATGTGCTGTTAACTCAACCCTATGAACAATCAGTCTGAGCACTGTCCTATCCCGTGACATCCTCACAATCTCAGCACACTCAAGTCCATTTTCATGGTCACCATATCAACCCAGTCAGTTGAGGATCTTCCTCTCCTTCACCACCCCACCACCTTCCCAAACATGATGTCCTTCTCCAAGGAAGAACCTCTCCAAGCAGCATGCTCATAGTATGTGAGAGGAAGCTTCATCATCTCCAAGGAGCACTCTGGCTACACCTTCTCTAAGATGTTCTCTGCTTGTTCTTCTGGCTATCAGATCTTCAGAACTCTTCTCCAACACCACAGTTCAAAGGCATCAATTCTTCTTCTGTCATCCTCAATTCCTTGTACAGCTTAATTTAATCAAGTACCCATTTTCAGTGATGCTTCAGTCATGTTCTATACAATGGAGCCAAATGAAGCCTGTTGTTGTTGTTGTTGTTATGTGCCTCTGAGTCAGTTATGACTCATAGAAACCCTATGTACAAACAGCTCTGAACCCTGCTCTTATCCTGAGCCAATCTCACCCTCTCCAACACACCTACCCCCATTACCCCAGTTACTGAATCAATCCATTTCATCCAGGGTCTTCCCCTCCTGCGCTGTCCCTCCATCCTCCCATCCAAAATGTTCCTCTCCAAGGACTGGTCCCTCCTTGTAACATCTCCAAGGTATGTCAGATGGAGCTTCAGAAGCCTTGCCTCCAAGGAGCAGCCTGGTTTCACCCTCTCTAGGATGAGCCAGTTTGTCGTCCAGAGTATATTCAATACTCTTCTCCAGCATGACAGCTCAAGGGCATCAATTCTCCTTCTATCATCCCTCGTCATTGTCTAGCTTTCTTATGCACAGCCCTTAACGGCAAAGATCATGGCCTGGATCAGGTGCACTTTAGTCTCCAGACTGACATCATTGCTCTTCAGTACCCTGACAGCTGACTTTCCCAATGCCATTTGTCTTTGGATTTCCTGGCTGCTGGTACCAAGAGTGTTGATTATGGAGCCAACCAGACTGAAGCTGTCAACAATCTCAATCTCTTCTTCTTGCCTCTAGCTCAGGAGAAATCACGAGAGGCTGCTCTGGAGAAGAGAATCAGGGAACTCAGGAGAGGGTGGCTGGGTTACGCTTTGGACTGCAGACTGAAAGGTCAGAAGTTTTAATCCCCCACCCACAGCTGAAAGATGAGACAGTCTGCTCCTGTTAATATTTACAGTCTCAAAAACCAAATGGAGGCTCACTAGGTGTTGATAGCAAATCAGTGGCAGTGGGTTTTGCTGGCTGGAAGGAGCCCTGGTGGCTCAGTATTAAAGCACTCAGCTGCTAAGTGAAAAGTCAGTATCTCAAGCCCACCCCCTGCTCCAGAGGAGAAAGACACAGTGATCTATGGAAAGGACGGTCCTGGAAGCCCAATGGGGCAGTTCTACCCTGCCCTACAGAGGCCCCAGGAGTCGGAGCTGACTCAAAGGCAACAGGATGACCAGTCGGAATTAGTTCCTCGGTGACCCAAGCAACGTGCAACAGATCACCTTGAAGGGGGCGACTGGAGCCCACACAGCAGCAGCCTAAATTCAAGGCCTACTGGTCTGCTTTGCAAGGACTGTTGTTGTTGTTGTTGTTGTTATTGTTGTTGTCATGTACCATCGAGTCAAAACCAACCCACAGCTGACCCTTCCGTGGGATTTTAGAAGCAATAAATCGCATCGGGGATTCCCCAACTTTCCCCCGTGTGGCAGCTGGTAGATTCGAACCACATGCCTTCTGGTCAGTCAGCAGCTTCTTTCCACTGGGCCATCAGGGATCCCTCTGCAAAGATCACAGACAAAAATATCCTGGAGAGTCACGCTATTAACACGGGGTCACCAGGAGTTGGGCTCGGCACGAAGGCAGCCAGTTTGGTCTTTGTTTTTACCAGCTGGAAAGGTCGCCAAGTGGGACACAGTTTGCACTTGACTATGAACATCAAGACTAGAGGTTCAAACCCATTGAGCAGCACCGCTGGAGAAAGGCCTGGAGATCTGACTCTGTCACCACCACAACCAAGGAAACCCGCCGGATGAAGCTGTTCCACTCTGTACACATGGTGTCGCTGTGCATCGGACAGAACTCAGCACCACGGGTCCGGTTCTGGTCTCAATGTGACCTTGCACACATCTTCAGCACGCCCTACTTACTGAAGAGGCGGCCTTAGGGACTGTCCACGCGACCCTCCAGTTCCTGGAAGGCCCACAGGAAGGGTCAATACAGACGTCCACTTTCTACTAATGAAGAGGCATCTTCCCCTCTCCTGGAGGGGCTCTGTGGGACCACCCAACCCCGGAGCCCTGAAAGCCATTCTTTTTCATGCAAAGCACAGACCAGGGGATACTTCCTGATGACAGTCACTGGGATGGAGATATTAATAGACTTTTATTAGTCACAACTCTTGATAAAGGTTTAACAAATATTTACATCCTCCTGTCCACATGTTTAACGCTCCGGTGAAGACGCAGGAAGGCGGCGTATTTTATGGGATATTGCATTTGAGCATGGTCAGGATGAATCCATTATCTACCTAGGAGTCCCTGGGTGGTTCAAAGGGCTGCTAACCAAATGTGTGAGGGTTCAAAGGCACCCAGGCACCTCTGAATGCCTGGCTCTACCTGTAAGAAATCTGCCACTATGCTCACTTGTGGATTCCCCAAGTGCCAAAACTGCCCTGGTGACAGGTAGCTGTAAGATGCGTCATTTATCATAAAAACGCGATGTGTTCGGCGTGAAAACGCAGCACGACCAGCACTGCCAGTGTGGTAAATAAAGGTTTGTCCCGGCAAACCAAGAGGGAAGGCCACCTGTTGCAGGTGAAAACAAATGAAGGTTTGGTTTATTTGTTCGTTTTTAAGAGACTAGACTGGCTCAGGATAGGGTATGGTTCAGAGTTATTGTGCATAAGGTCTCTATGAGTCGCAGGCAAACTGACGGCACACAACAACAGCAGGTCTGTTTACTGATCAAAGGAAGTTGTGTGGGTTTGGCAGGTTTGTTTTTTTCTTGATGAGGAAGTTAAAGGGGTAAAGGAGATAGTTTCAACAAAGTAAAGGAGATAGTTTCCTTTATATGCCCCCCCCAAAATAGAAGCAGCAGCACAGCCTGTAAGGAGACAGGGAAACAAGTCAATATTGTGTATCATCTAATAAATGCCAGCAGGAACTTGAGGGTGCTTTAAAGTGTTAACTTGGAAGGAGGTCCACCCCGGGGTGCTAACCTGAGGGGAAACAGTCCCTATCCACAGTGCAGCTCTGGAGACGCATCGATGAAGCAATTTATGGACAAGGAAGAGACTTTCTGCACAAATGAAAAGATAAAACAGAGTTTGTAAAACAAAAAAAAAATTCAAAAAAACCCTCTGTCCCACAAAGCTGTACCACTCGCCCCCACGTATCCCATGAAGCCCATCCACATACCTCCCTGGACATGTTCCAATGCAAACAGCTCTCCTCTGCCTTTTGTTACACTTTTCACATGAACTTCAACTTCTGAAATCTTAATTAGGTATCACACACACACAAACACACTCTCACTCTTTTCTCTCTCTTTTACTATCTTGCTTGCATGTGAAATCATCTTATTATGAGCCTGAAATGTAATCTCTCTGCACCTCAGTTTCTTCAGCTGTTAAATGGAGGCAAAGATCTAATTGCAATTGGGAAAAACCCCATGCTGTCTGGTCAATTCCACCTCATGGCAACATGAGGGGACACGGAAGAACCTGTCGCGGGTTTCCCGAGGCCATGACCGCTACGGAAGCAGACTCTCATCTTCTCCCACAGAGCGGCTGGTGGGTTGGAACCACCAACCATTCCATTAGAAGCCTAACCCTTAGCCCATTGGGCTGTTTCCACTTGGTAAATAAAGCAACAAATGTCGACCAGGACTACAGCAGTAGCAGTAATGCTGCCTTTGATGGTGGTGGTGGTGGATGCTGCCTGTTTGATTCTGACTCACAGAACATCCCTTGTGCAGAACAGAACTGCCCAGAGGATGTTCAATGCTGTGAACACTCAGAAGCGGATAGGCAAGCATGTGTTCCGGGGTGAATGTAAACCACCAGCTTTATGTGATGGTTATTCACATAAGAAAACAGAAAATTCTTTGTGCAAGTCTGAGTGGGAACTCAAAGGGTCACGAATGGCTATGGCCTGAGGTGAGGGGAGGTTCAGAGGGAAAGGAGAGCTGAGAGGAAAACCGAGGCCAGGGAAGAACTGGGACAATCACCTCCCTGAATATTTCTCCCCACAAGTCTTCAAAAATCCCTAAGAAACCAAAACCACCACCCAAGCAGATATATGCACATTCATGTTTATCACGGCTTTGTTCATAATAGCAGAGAGTTCAAAACAACCCAAGTGTCCTTAAACAAACAAATGGATAGAGAAGCTGTGGTATATCACACAATGGAATACTACACTGCATCAAAAAACAAGGCGCTCATAAACTATTACTGGAAATGGGCAACCCTGGAGGACATTATGCTGAGTGAAATATCTCAGACACAAAAGGACAAATACTGCATAGTGCCACCGTTGCAAAATGGGACTGACATTAGGGTTGAGGGGAGACTGAGAAAGATGGGGATAAATTATGTATACTGCACTGAAGCAGATGAGGGAGAGAACTATTTAAAAGGGGTATCTGATCAGGTATTTTTGTCATGACGTGAGTCCAGAGCAAAGACTGCAAAGTGGGGTGGACTTGGGGGAAGAGATTATATAACAATGAAAGAATTTTTCTTTTCATAGAGAAGAGCAAACTCGGGGAGGGGGAGCAGGGAGAAAAGTGCAACAACGAATGAATGGAAATCCAAAATCTCTGTAAATTTTCATTAAAATTAATAATAATAATACTAATAATAATAATAAATTAAAAAGAAAAGGAGCTGATTTTCTGAGTAGAAAGGGTGTGAAAGAAAACAGGCAGCTCAGAAGACAGCACAGGATGCAGAAGACCACCTGGGCAGGTGAGTCCAGGACTGGCAGAAACATGAGGAGTAAGACTGCTTGCCAAGCTCACCCCTCCCCACAAGCCAGAGGCTGAGCCGAGGCCAGCAGCTTCCGTTTGCTTCCTTGTTCCCTGAAGACCAAAACCATGGAAACACACTCGGGCTCGGCTTCCTCACTCTCCACCACGTTTGGCACGCAGGTCTTTGAACACAAAAGGCCCTGCATAAAAGCTGCTGTTCTCACCCTACCCTTGAGTCCCGGCCACGAGAGAGAGAAGAAATGGCATAGTGATTAAGAACGCGGGCTCTGAACCAGGCAGCACTGGGTTCAAACCCCGCTCCACCACCTTCCTCCCTTCCATCTGTGGGGCCCTGGGGGAGTTACTTAACCCTGTGTGAATCTCAGTTTTCTACCTGCCACCAACTTCTCAGAGCAAAACTTACCAAGAGAATGTGCCTGAGGTGGTAAGACATTAAAATGCGTGAGACTGTTATCCATTCTCCAGCTCCATGACAGGGAGCTCTGGTGGCCTAGTGGGAAGAAGCTGCGCTGCAATCCCAAATGCATGCAGTTTGAATCCACCAGGTGCTTTGCAGGCAGGACGGGCCATTTGCAATTTACTGCCTCTGAAAATCCACTGGGGAGGGTCAGCTTTGGGTCAGTTCCAAATTGACAGCACCCAACAACATCAAGGCTGTTGTTAAAGACAGTCCTTAAGTTTATAGAAAACAGAATCCCCAAAGCTTCATCCATCCTAAAACCAGACACCCTGAGGCTCGGTGGACACTGAGTCAGTGACCTTGGGAGGGGCAGGGTAGAACAGGGCTCTAGGAGCTGAATTTTCAGAAGCCAATCACCAGGCTTTTCTCTTCCAACACACTGAGGCGAACCTCCAACCTTCCGTGTAGCAGACAAGCGTGTTAACCCTGCCCAGCACACAGGGACGCCTCACTTCACACAGCGCCTTGCCAGGGCCTGAAGCATTCTGTGTGAGCTGCCTTTTACTCCAAGTGCTCTGCTCTCTTAGGAAACACAGTCAATTCTCAGAAATCAGGCAATGAGTCCCCTGCTCTGTGTGAGCTGGCGGCTCTGTGGGATTCCTTCCTGCTGCACCTCATCCTTCCTGGAAGAGATCCTTAGAAAACGCACCTCCTCCCGACAGGAAAGGAGAGGAATCCCTCCCAGGGAACTGTGTGCATGAGGCAGCCTTGTGGAATTTCCCTTCAGAAGACTTCGAGTCACGTTCAGTACCACTCCGAGCAGAGCTGTCCGATCCACTTCACGAGAGAGAAAAAGAGAGAGACAGAAAGAGAGACAGAGAGAGAGAGAGAGAGATCTTTTGGCTTGCTCAGAGGGACTAAAAAATTTTTGCTTATTTAAAACCACTGTTTCAAAAATAAGAACTACATTATAATTTAAAGGGAGAGAAAAAAGAAAAATTTTAGTTTGCCTTGATAAAATAATAAAACCACCTCTTTTTTCTTTCTTTTTTTCTTGTCTTGTCTTTTTTTTCTTTCATTTATTTGGTACACCAAGGACTTGGATGGGGTTTTCCCAAAAGCATACGAGTTTGGTGATTTGCATGTAGGATTAAAAGGGACATTCAGAGCCTTAGTCTGCGTTACTCCATAACTGGACAGATAAGAACATCTTACCACAGATAAGCTTACATCACAGCTGCATCCACCTGGTGTCAGGGAAATAACACCGGAGGAGTCACTGAGCTTCAAAGGCAGGGAATTCTGGAAGGGGGTGTCCACAGGGAGCAAGTGCCTCTCTGAAGGTTCAAATCCACCAGCTGCTCCATAAGAGAAAGGGGAGGGGGCAACCTCTTCCCATGTGATTTACAGCCTCTGAAAAATCACTGGAGGGTCAGCTATAAATTGGTTCAGATTGGGTAACTATGAGAGAAAGTTTCAAAAGCAGGAGTTATACCTAGAGACCCCACTGTACTTGTTCAGGGCCAGCACATTAGCTCTTCCCTATATCAATCTTCATACATTTCAGGATTTTACCTGAATTCAGCCCAAAAGGAAGGAGCCTGATTGGCACATGCAGTTTTCAATCCACTGCTAACCTTCGGACAGACTGGCACTTGGAACCCACTGAGAAGATCTGAGACGAAAAAGCCTGGTGACCTGCATCCGTAAGAGGACAGCCAATTCCACTACTGGGAATATACCCCAAAGAAACCTAACTGCCACCCAAACAGATACATGCACACTTATGTTTATTTAGGCTTTGTTCACAATAGCAAGGAGTTGGAAACAACCCAAGTACCCATCAACAAACGAATGGATAGAGATGCTCTGTTACATTCACACAATGGAATATTATGCAGCACTGAAAAACAAGGAACTCATGAAATATTACACAAAATGGGTGACCATGGAGGACATTATGATAAGTGAAAGATTTCAGTCACAAAAAGACAAATACAGCATAATGCCACTGTTATAAAAGAGCAATGACACAAGGGTTAGGGGGAGACTGAGAAAGGCTAAATAATGTACACTGCATTGAAACAGACAACGGAGAGAACTGTTTAAAACGGATATATGATTGGATATTGTTTTTGTGACAAGAGTTCAGAAAGAGGGTAGCATGGTGGAGTGGACTTGGGAGAGGGATCGAATAACAATGAAAGTTTGTTTTTTTCTTACTTTTCAAAAAGAAAAGCAAATTGGGGGGAGGGGTGGGCAGGGAGAAAAGTACGACAATGAATGAATGGAAATCCAAAGTCTCTGTAAACTTTCATTAAAATCAATTAAAAAAGAAAAAAGATACTTGAGCACCACAACAAGATAAAGGTAAAGAATCCAATAGAAAAATGGGCACAGGATATGAACAGGCATTTCACCGAAGACGACATTCAGATGGCTAACAAACACATGAAGAAATGCTCAAAATCCCTAGCCCTAAGAGAGATGCAAATTAAAACAACTATGAGATATCATTTCACCCCAGTCAAAATAGCAAAATTTAACAGCAAGCAACAAATGCTGGCGAGGTTGTGGAGAAACTGGAACCCTGATTCACTGTTAGTGGGAGTGTAAAATGGTGCAACCCCTGTGGAAAGCAGTATGGTGCTTTCTCAAAAAGTTGCAAATAGAGATACCATTTGACCCAGCAATTCCACTACTGGGAATATACCCTGAAGAGACCATAGCTGACATCCAAGCAGATATATGCACACCCATGTTTATTGCAGCTTTGTTCACAATAGCAAGGAGTTGGAAACAACCTAAGTGCCCATCAACAAACGAATGGCTAGAGAAGCTGTGGTATATTCGCACAATGGAATACTATGCTGCACTAAAAAACAAGGAACTCATGCAATATTAATCAAAATGGTTGACTCTGGAGAACATTATGCTGAGTGAAATATCCCAGTCACAAAAGGACAAATATTACATGATGCCACTATTGTAGAATGGGACTGTCCTTGGGGTTGGGGAGAGACTGAGTAAGATGGTTCAATAATGTATACTGCACTGAAACAGAGGAGGGAGAAAACTGTTTAAAAGAGATATATAACTAGGTATGTCTGTCATCACAGGAGACTAGAGCGAGGGCTACATGGTGGAGGGGACCTGGGGGAGGGTTTGTAAAACAATGAAAGAATCTTTTCTTTTACTTTTCCATAATTTTTGGACTCATGTACTTATAACTTGTTAGTCAAATTTGTGTCTTCTAGGTTGCAACACCCCCATGATACATCTTCAAGGATATGAACATGTACAGCCAAGCACAATCAATAAGAATGCATCTAAATCCCAAAATCAATCTCCATAATAGTCTATGTGTTTCCTACTGCCAAAGGGGCCCTTTAGAGTAGTGAGAGAAGATCTTCACCCTGAAACCCACAGCGTCCCTTTTCAGCAGGAAGTAGCTAAGAGAATACGCCATCCCCTTTTCCTTATGACTCAGGGTGAAGTCTCTCTCAGGGAGGAGTGATAGGGAATGGCAAAGGACACACTGACAAAGAAGATTAATCAGAACTGACTTTGACAAGCACTGTGGCATTTGGACAAGAACAAACTGGGAGGAGGGTAGAGAGAATAGTGCAACAAGGAATGAATGGAAACCCAAAATCTCTGTAAATGTTTATGAAAATTAATAAAATATAGGAAAAAAAAAGAAGAAACATGCCAAAAAAAAAAGAAAAAAGATGAAAACCCCATAGATCAGTGCCCTTCCTTGTTAGCGTGGGTCACCCTGGCTGGCAGGTTAAAAAACAAAAGGCAGCCAATCACCAGGAAAAATGAGACCCAGGAGGGGAGGAGGATCCTTCCAGGAAGGATGTGTGCACGCTGGTACAAAGGAGAGAGCGGGTCCATTAGGGGATGAGGCCACAGGGTCAGAGAGCCCAGCATGTTTCAGCTAACACCAGTGACTACAGCATCAAGCAGCTCCACCAAGCAACAGCCAGTCACTGCAGGGGGACAGGGGAGGAAATCTGTTACCATAACAATTTACAGCATAGAAGCCCTCTAAGGCAGCTGCCCTATTCTACAGACTGGTGATGGATCAGAATCAACTCAGGACAGCAAATTTCTATATATAATAAAACAAGTAAAATTTAAAAAGAATAAAATATAATTTATATATGTGTGTGTGCCCACACCCAATACACATATGAGAATATATACACCTGTGTCCCGAGGTAAAATCCGTGGCACGTGAACAAATAGTTTAAAACTATCCCAACAACTCTCAACACCCTGCCATTAAGTTCGAACCAACTCATGGCTGACCGTCCACTGGGGGTTTTGTTGTTGTTGTTGTTGTTATTTTTATTTTCATAACATCTTTTATTTGTCTCAGTATATTCAACATATACTGTAACCATTCTATAAGTTAAAAATTATCAGTGTTATCTTTTATATTCTTTCTAAAAGGTTATACTAACCTTTCAAAATGTAATGTGCAAGTTACACTTTTGGCACATCCCTACTCTGACTAGGCACATTTCAAGGGCCCAACTGCCACCTATGATGGGTGACTATCATATTAAACAATATTGTTGTTATGTGCCATCGAGTCTGCTTGATTGAACAGTGGAGGGATAGACAATTACTCATTTTCTTTTGGTTGGTTTGTTGTTGTTGTTGTTATGTGCTGTAGAGTCAAGTACAACTCACAGTGACCCTGTGAACAACAAATCTGGGTTTTCAAGGCTGAAAATTGCACGGGAGGAGACATTCCTCTTTCTCCTGGAGAACGGATGGATTTGAACTGTTGGAGAAATGCAGCCTTTGACTTAACACTCCAAGTCCCTGCGGACCACACCACCAGAGCTCTATGATGCCACCAAAAGTGGTTCTGACCTCTCTGGACAGGCAGCAGTGGTCAGAGGCCTAGCCCCATCCCCCGATGAGGCCGCTCTGCTGGTTCCAGGACCGCTTTGAGAGCCGCTGCTCTACAGGTGCGTTGTGCAATCCAGAAGCCACAAGTGGCCAGCGTGTGGACTGCCTAAGTGAACTCGGCTGCCAGTAACCACGGAGTCCGTCCGTCTCACGGCAACTCTGCGGCTCTGGGAGAGCAAGTCTTGAAGCAGATAATGTTTTCCTCACTTCATTTCAAAACGGTCCCATTTCCCTAAGGACAGTCTTGAGGACTTCTTAGCAGCGTGAACTGAGGGAGGTCCTAACAGATCGCTAGCACAGGGCGCTCCAAGCTCCCCCTTCCACTGGGGACCCCTGGGGTCTTTACAGGCTCTGCTCCTGGTCACCCTGCCCTTCTGAAGCCTCTCACTTGTTCCTACAGCAGCTCTAACGCTCCCACCCACTCAGACCCTCCCTTAACTTTCTCTGCTCCAAGTCGGAAGCACCTTGTTCCCCGTGGGTTCGCCTCACACAGGAAGTGCAGATATGAAAGGGTGAACTCAGGTCTCAATGGCCTGGATTCAAATCCTGCCTTTGTGACTCGGTAGCCGATGGGTGGGTCTTGTGACCTTTCAGAGTCTCCTCCATTTGTTTATGTTAAGCCAGGAATAAGAGAACACCAGTCTCAGATTGTCTGGAGAATAAATGCGTTAAGATGCACAAAGCACATTTTCTTTGACAAAAAACTGTTTTTAAGTCCAACTCAAAGTCAGCCCAGATCAGAGAGCAGAGCCTCCCCACACATGACTGTAAATCTTTATCGAGGCAAAACCACCACAGTGTTCTCCCGCTGACCAGCTGGTGGGTTCCAAGTGCTGTCTGTCAAGTCGGCAGACGAGCTATCAGCACAAGGCCAGCAGGGCTCCGAGGAAGCATCTAGTAAAGACCATGAACTAGAGCACGTCTCGTGCCCACAGAGGCCTCATTCTTCCCAAGCTTCTGTCCCACTGCCCACCCCCACACTCCCACACCTGCTCCTCACTGCCCAGCCCAGGGCCCTGGTCACCTGGGACAGGATCACATCAGTGTGTCTGGCTCTGACCAGGTTTCTATAAGAGACTTTTTCACTGTCCAATGTTCACCTCCTCTCGACTAGAGCAGTGCTGAGCAATGGAACATAAAGCAAAAGTGGAATTGTTGCACATGGGAAAAACCAAACCAAACCCACCGACTCACGGGGACCCTCCCTCAGACTTCCGAGGCCGTAAATCTTTGTGGGAACAGCCTGTCCATCCTCCTTGCCCAACATAGCTGCTGGGTTCAATCTGCCTGTCTCTCAGTTAGTAGTCCAATATATGACACACCACACAACGGGAGTTCCTACACGTGATGAGGGAAGAGGCAAATGAGGGGCTTCTTACATTAATGCAAAAGGTGTGCCTCCCCTCAGACCCAGGAAAGCAGCCCTGGGAGTGCAGTGCATAGCATGTTAGATTCAAATCTCCACAGGACAATGACGGGAGCCATCTCCTATAAAGATATACAGCCCTGGACACCCAATGGACTTGGACTCCACTCCACGGTTGTGGGTTAAAACCACCTACAGCAAATGCTGACACACTCGGAGACCAGCCAAACAGTCGCAGTTTGAACCTATCAGTGGTTCCATGTGAGAAAAGACCAAATGATCTGTTCTCACAAAGATTAAAAACAACCTACCAGCAATCAGTCAATTGTGACTGACTTCAGGTCAGAGCAGAGCTGCCTGGCAGACCGCCTCCACTTTCCTCCACAGAACAACCTGGGCCTTCGAACCTCCAGTCGCTCAGTAGGCAGCCCAGCATTTCACCACTACACTCCCAGGGCTCCTTCCCACAAAGACCACCACCCAGGAAAAGTCACCGGGTGAGGTAGTTCTAACCGGTCCTCAGGGTGGGTGTGAACCGAAATCAATGCAACAGCACCTGACGAGGAAGCAGCGTGAAGAAGGCCAGGGGTGATCACAGGTGGATGCTACCAACCCTTTCAAATTTGCACATTTAAAAACACAGAGCTGCCGTGTGCCAGGAACGCAGAGGATATGTGATAAACACACAGACATGACGTTCCAGAGCTGTCAGTCTTACTGCCATGCAGTCCACATGGCCTTTCCAGCCAGATGTACAGTGCTTTTATTTTATTTTATTTTCTTATTTTTTGTGCATTGTACCGTCAAATCAGATCTGACTGGTACAGGAGGAGATTGTCTCTCCTTCTCCAGCAAAGCATCTGGTGGATTCGAACCAGGCACATCTGGGATTGCAGTGCAGCTGCTTGCCACTAGGCCACCAGAGCTCCCTTTGTCCAGTGCTTTTTATACAGCAAATATTCAAAGGCACTACTGGGCTCCCTGAGCCCCTGCTGTGCCTCAGAGAGCTGGACAGTGGTGAATAAAGAGGACAGAAGAAGTGACACCATTGAGCTGTGGTGCTGGAGAAGAGCACTGGACATCCCATGGACTGCCAAAATACAAACAGATATGTCTTGGAAAAGGTGAAGCCAGAGGGCTCCTTCGAGGCAAAGATGACAAAATTTAATCCTATATATTTTAGATATTCAGATTTAGAGGAGTATCTGACAGACAGCAATTTGTGGAGCAGTTAAAGATACATCCCAGATTTCAGATTAAGACAGACTAGGAAGAAGGATTGGCCACCCACTTCTGAAATAGCAGGCCTCTGAAAACCTTATGCACAACAGAACACATGCAGATTAACAAAAAGGACAACCTAGGTAGAACTATCAAGTATGGAAACACAAGGGAGGAGGAACAGCTGTAAGCAGACCCTAGTGATTGGTACATGGAATGTGAGAGCCATGAATGAAGGAAAATTAGAAATTGTTAAGAAAGAAATGGAACGCATA